>NC_049180.1:16509874-16824041 GCF_009769625.2 Cygnus olor | reverse complement strand
CTGGACTTTTATTCTTTCATAAAATTTGACTGCAACAACTATTAAAATAGAGCTTTGTTACATCAATATCTGGAATTGCTTTTTTTATGTGACAGTAAGTGGGACACATCTCATAGAATCACTGAATCAATCATTGAGATTGGAAAAGACTTTCAGGATCATCAAGTCCAACCATCAACCCAACCTAACAAGTCCCATCACTAAACCCTGTCCCTTAGTGCCACAGCTCACTCAACTTCAGTCATACTTTAGGCTCCCTTAAGGAATCAAGAGGTACTGCCAGTTAATGAGTATCTAAGAGTAAGATGTCTTCTGGCAATAAGGTCAATGAAAAAATTCTGATTAGCCTCAAAACTACAGCACGTCCCCCTGCAATGCCGACCTATGTATGGCCCTTGATCAGACAGCTTTGCACCACGCTCCACATGCAGAAGTGGTGAGGGCACTGCTCACTGACATTTCCAGTATTTTAGAAAGGTGAATGTGAGAATAATTTAGCAAAACTCTTCCTGAACACACTACCTACATTTTTCATCATCTCTAACAGGTAACTATTTACTGTCTCTCTCTCCAAGGGAAGTGTGTGTTACAGTTCTTACGTTGTGTTTTTAATTTTGTTTTGTCAGGCTACACAGTAGAATGAGGAGTAATGAAAAATAGAAGTTTTGAGCATCTGATGATCAGTACAACCTGAATACTTCAGGACCGGCCCACTTATATGTATGATATTACCATATGATGCTGTCTTAGATACTTGCCAGAAAAGAAACAGATGGTGCCAATAAAAGGCAAAAATGAACTTCATTCTTCCATAACAAGGCAATAAAACCCAGCATAATATAATTATTTTCCATTTGTTTGTCAAGTCAGGTCTTAACACATTGGGGAAAAAAGATGAAAAATAAAACAGAAAAAATAAACCTTTTTCTTTTGTTCCAAAGCCTTGATGTCATAACTTGTTTTCTGGAAAAGAGCTTGCAAAACTTCATAAATCCTTTTAGCCTTTAGGTTGCTATGCTTAGGAATTTAAACAGGATGTCAGTGTAGGGTTACAGACCAGATTACAATTCTCTTTGCTGCCATGCTTATGTGGGCTGGAGGAATAAATAAGATGCATGGAGATGAAGTTTATAGTTCTCTCTTCTCCCTTATATTGACAGAATACATTTCACAAAGCACTGACTGAGTGTTTTTTCTCGCTCTCCCTGTTTCCTCCCTCTTCCATCTCTAGGATCCCTTGGGTATGTGAATATTTTTCTTTTTCTCTCCAGTTTCCCCATTCTGGCTTGCAAGTTTATCCCGCACACCTGCAAGAGCAGGAGATTTCAGTCACAAAGGGCTGCCAAAGCTCTCATGTCAAGGAGGAGACGTAATTTGGAGCATCTTTTTCAGCTTCATTAATAACAAAACACCTGTGAGAGAGGGAGTTTAAGAGATTGTGTCTTCATCATTTATGAATCTTCCTCCCTGCTGTGGCACTTATCTCTTTGCCAGCTCAACCTGGCACAATTCCTCAGCATCCAAAATTTAAAAAGAAAAAAAAAATCCTTTTGTCTCCAATGAAAGCAATGTGGATGGAGAAGGCATGGTGCTGGGAGAAAACAGCACCAGGAGCTTAAAGCCTAACCCTGCTAGAGCTGAGAAGAGTGACGAGCCTTGACATTGCTTCATATTTACTCTGTTTGTCATGGGTTTGTTAGATTTATTTAAAAAAAAATAAATAATAATGGCCAAGATAAAATATAATCCTCATGATTCAAGCACTGACATTGAAGCTGCCCCTTTCCTCCACACTCCCATTGCAAACTAAGCATAGCCCTTTGAATTTTTATTGGTAAGTAAAATAGCTGTGGCAAAAGCAGAGAACAGCTTCTAAGCCTAACTTTCTATATTAAGTTGCTAAAGGGAAGAACTGCCATTAACACATTCTCTACATGAACGGTCAAAGCCTATCAAAAAGATATTTTTTTTAAATCACTGTCTTCACCAGGAAACTTCAAGTAACACTCTCACAAAATGCTCCATTTGGATGCTCTACTAAATAAAGGTCATTTGATTCGCAACCAAACTAACAGCAGGTATACAACACACTGTGGTTAATTTGACTTCTGAGGACACTGAAGCACTTTTCTAACTATTCCAGACCCCCAGACAAAGAAATTTTCTTTTCATACATTCTGAATTGTCATCCTCTATGAAACTTTTGAAATTCTCTCAGTGCAAGGACCTAGGATTCCTTTAGTAGACTGTATAAATGCAAGCCAGCAGAGATCATTGAATAAATCAATTATTACATCTCACGGTGTGGTTCAACTGGATGAAATATCCTGAAGGTCTGATAGCTATCCCAATTTATCCATTGCAGATGCAAGAGTGACCACCATTGGGGAATTTGAATTGATGCTATAGTATTAGCATCAAATCTTAGAAAAGAGAGTAAGCATATTTAAAAGCCAGAGTCTAGACAGTAAGCCATAGAAGCAAATGGCTAAATCTCTTTCTTGCACAGTAAAGAATGGAATGGGACTCCTACAATAACTCCTGATTTAGTTTGGGGAGCTGTGGGAAGAGGGAAGGGAAAGAGGAAACAGGGTTCTCTGTCTACCTGCATCATGATACAATGCTCAGCATCTGTGGGCTCTTGTCTTTCATGATAAATGTGAAAAAAATCTGAGATACTTACAATCTAAGAAGTACTTTAACTTTAGAATATATGAGTTTTATATGCAATATCTGCTTGGATGTACTCCTTATACAGTTAATGTAGTAAAAAGAATGGTCTGAAATGCAAAATCTGGGCAAGAGTTGATGTACCACAGGTTTCTGCTAAGCTCTGTTAATGGACCTCAGTACAACCTCAGGATATTTCCTTCTTTAACAAGGTATTGGTACTTGTGCTTGAGTTGTGCTGCTCTGTGATATAACCACATTCTGCAAGCAGCAAAATCCGTGCATCTGTTATTCGTATCCTTGTGCTTCATCATATAATGACGACTTAAACCTGCTGCTGTGCTAGTTCATTAATAGATTGAGCAATACTTGTAACCCTAAAGTGAACAAGTGTCTCTATGGGATATTCCTGACTTCAAGATCAAATTCAAAGAAATTCAAATGTTCTTTGTTCTTTTCTCACATGGCAAGCACTGCAAACCCCACAGGAAATTCAGAAGGATGTATTTTTTGCATGTTTCTGGAAGGGTGGGCCTGATTGTTTACCACCTATGATTTGTGGAAGACCAGGTTTCAATAGCCCATATGCAGATTAACTGATAACTTTGGAAATGTGTATATTATAATACTAAAGAGAAAATATTTTTAGAAACATACTATTCAGAAATTCACACAGGTCTCATATGCTTGAATATTCCCAAGTCCAGTTTCACAGCATAAGTAACTTCTGGACAGAATGTCTTAATTGCTTTAAATGGCATGAATTTCCACTGCTGCACTGGTTGACAAATATAATTCAGACAGCTCAGTGCTCAGTTCTGAGTCACTGTTTGAGTCTAGTTTGAAAAGTAAACTGAAAAGTTTCTTAAAGTGTATTCTCTTGGAAAAAAAAAAAAAAATCACTGAAGGATGGAAACAGCAAGATCCTAGCCCAAAGGCTAAAATCAAGAAATAATATTGAAGAAAGAAAACAAACAAACAAACAATAAATAAATAAAGGAGACATCTGCAGTGAAAAGAAAATACAAGAAAAATAACTATCAGTCAAAAACCCATAATGTGAAGGAATTTTCTGCTTATTATGTTGCTATTCTCTCATTACCATATACTTTGGAAGCTAGTAAGACAAAATAATCAGATGAGAGATCAAGAAGAGCAATAAGCCTCACTCGCAAATTAAAAGCAGGTGGCAGAATGAGAGAATAACAAGAATGGGGGAGGGTTTCTGATCTGGAGGAGAAAGTGGACGTGGCTGCAGCTCGCTGAGGCCAAGGCTCCAGGCACAGCCCCACCAAAGCCAGGAGCATAGCTCTCCCACTGAGATCCTGCGCTCACGCAGCACTGCTGTCTAGGGCATCTTCCTTGCTCAAGTAATGTGAAACCGCAGAAAGAAAACTCCCTCAGATGGTTTAAGTTACAGAAGCTTTTGTAAGTCTTGAACAAAGCATACAACTGAGGCAGTGCCACTAAATTAATAAATGAAAGGCAAAATCTCAACATATATTTATAATCTAAGAATATAAAGCCTTCTACATATACCACGCACATAATTTTCCTCACAGAAAGATATAACACACCTAATATTACCCAGAACTAATATATGTAATGCATACATAAATGTTTTATAGAAAACCTAAATCATATGGGTACAATATAGATCATATATGTAAAAATAATCTCCTCTAAAGAGTTTTTTCACATTGCAGCCTTTTGTACTATCTTTCCAACACACCCAAACAGCAGTTTATGGAGGGTTTGGGTTTTTTTCCTTTAAATAATATCTGCACATTTTGTAAGACAATAAGAAAAGAAAACCATTCAGCACAAGGAAGCAAAGTGGATTTCGTCTAAAGGGTGAGATCTGGTTGCCTGAACACCAGCATTTAGTGTCATTTTAGGAAGGGTGAGCCACCATCCCACTTGACCTCTGGCTGCTGGTTTGGAGCATATGGGCCTTCCTAAACCCAACAGCAGCTCTACCACCTGCAAGATAAGCTGGTGCTGCGTACCTGTGTTTAGGCACCCAAATTCTCAGTGTTTAGAACAACAATGTATCAAATATTTCTTTTGTGGTGGTACTGAGTAGATTTTAAATTCAAAAAGCTGAGCATATTACACACTGAAAGTAGATATTTCTTGTTATCCCGATGTTGAATGTGACTTACAAGGCCAAGAAGTAGACAGCACAACCAATAACTAACCTATCCATAACAAACAAGTGGCTTTACAGATGGTAAACATGCTTCAACTCACCTGCAGTTTATTTTTTAATATTCCTAGGCATTTGGGCTTTAGTCAGACTCTTTTCCAGTGTTTCCATAGTCCAACATTTAAAAAAAATTAGAGCAATTTCTAGGAGATTCACAGACCAGAAATGCAAGTGGTCTAAGAAACATGACAGGCCCATCTGTTGAATGAGCATTTGTCATTAACTTAAATAAATATAGCTAGAAGAGAAAAAAAAAAAAAAAAAAAAAAGGAAAAGTGGGGTTTTGTCTTTACTAATCACCAGAAGGGTACCTCAAACAACCTTAGGGTATAGTCTGCAGGAGTTCCCAGCAAGGAAGTGGCTGTGTGACTGGTAAGTCAAAAACTTCACCAAACTATTGTCTTGAGCAACTTGGAGGACTCATGGGAGCATCTAGATAGAGACGGGAAAAAAAAAAAATCCATTGGGTATCTTTCTTCTGTTGTTTATGTTATTGACCTGATCACTTGGCAGAGGAGGTGAACTATGTGAAGTCAAATTCTCAAATGGTTTAATTCAACGCAGCTTAATTCAGCTTTAATTTAGAGCTGTTTCATTGACTTCAGTCCAGCTGGGCTGATTTATTCCTGCTAAAGAGTTGGCCCCCTTCTACTGTAACTGGTGAAAACTATTATCCACTGAAAGCGCTATCATAAAGAAAAAGGTACTGAGAGGCATAGTATGAAATGGAGAGTGTTGATATACTGAGCACTAACAATGTTTATAGCAAAGACAGCTCACTCTTTCATTGCTGTGATTACAGTTGTCTTTTGTTACTATGGAGCAAAAGAAGAACATCTTTGTTGCTTGGAGGTCCACGTGCTTCTCCTATTTATCTTGCACTTGAAATCTTTACCCTTAGATTGTGACAACATAATTATCTCCATGGAAACTAACCAAATTGTCATGAAATGGAACACTTACATAAAACTTGGACCCTGCTACTTACTGAGTAAGCATACATACTGTACAAACCACCACTGTGGATATATTTCATATAGGCCCTCTTGTAAGGATGTTAGAACATAATGGTTTTCCCATTTCCATTCATCCAAAATATATCATTTAAATGCATTAAGTTTTCATTTATGTCTTAATTGTTCAGTGTAATGAAGAACTACTCTGGTTTCAAATACACATAGTTCTACCTAAACTAGGTTTATGATGATTTATAGGGCAGTACAACGTATAGAAGCTATCATCAAAAGTAAGGATGCTTCACAAAACTTAATTTTCAATTCTGCAACCTGAAAACACAAGTCTAGCAAGGAGAATGTTTCCTAATATGAGTTAAAAGAGAAGTTCATGTCATGGAAGCTTAGCAACAATGAGGTAATTCCTAGAAGAAGAAGATTAAGTATGGGAGTTCTATTAAAGTGTTTTTTCCTTTGGTGCTTTTGAAAATCCTGCTGCACGCTATTAGTTGCAACTTTGCTGGGCCAATCCTATTAGCTATCTCCATTAAGTGTTCACAACTTCTGCTGAAAGATATGTTCTTCCATTTCAGGGCACATTTCATAAACTAATTGCAAGCTTTTTGCATTTAACTTGCATTCAGTTTGTTTGTTTGTTTTTTTTTTTTAAGTCAGCATTCGTTCATGCTTTGGATATTATATAGAAATCCTTTAAAACTTTGCAATAAAAGTTAAAATACTAAAAAAATCATACATATATATTAGGGGGTAGAAGAGAAGTAAAGGAATTGTATGGTAATGCACTAGACATCTGGAATATATTGCAGCTATCTAAAGGCCAAATTATTTTTAGCCCTCTCTTCTAAAGAAATGAGTCTCCAGTAATCATGACTCTGTCTGTCCCTTTGAATTTGTTGTCCTATTACCCTCAACAGACAGGCAGCATTGCCAGAGAGACTGTTGTTGAAGATTTTGTTAAAGTCAGGGGTTGGTTAGAGGCCAGAGTCAAATACTGTCCCCACTAAGGGGATGCTCAGAAGACTGTCTTTGTTCTTTCAGTATTACTACTGGCTGCATATGCTGAGGACAGGCTTACCCTGACTTCACAGTGATATATACTTTTGCCCCTCTAACTATATGACAACTTAGAAGCTGTTGGGGAAAGAGTAGGAAATATTAAATTATACACCTTCAGTAGAAGGCAGGGTGAGAATATGGAAAGACTTTTAGGTACTGCCATAGAAAAGACAAAATGAGGAGAAATAAAGTTGATGAGATAACAGAAGGCATGAGGAAACCAGACAGAAGTCTGCAAGAAAACTTCATTAGGGAAGGTTCATAAGGGACTTGTTCCTGGAAAAACAAGTGTTCTTTTATGGTAAAGCAATTAACTGGAATTCACTGTTGAAGGTATTACAGTTCTGTAAATTATTTCAAGAGAACAATCATCTAAATATACTAATGCTTTCTGTTCCAGGTGAATACATAAGGCTTTTTTCCCCCTAAGCTACTCATTTCTAAAACTGTCCTGTGCTCCAACAACAGCAATTTCATCCCACGTTGTATTTAGTAAATTGCACTGAAGTGCATGAAGTCTTCTCATGATCTCTGTAAACATGGCCGTATATCTAAAGGCAACTATTACATATGGGTCATTATCTATTCTATTGCTCAATATCTCCTATTCATGACCATGTCATCTCAGTAAAAATGAAGTTGTTTTGCATTTAGATCCCAAGGAAGATGCTCTAATATATCTAAAATACAAATATTTCCATAATTTGCTATTCATATAGTGGATTACATCATTCACATAATGCCTTTAAAACAAACAAAATATACATCCCCAGATTTAAGCAGATCCATGAGCTTCAGGGATTTTGCTTTGAATGCATTATTACCTGTATACAGATTATCTTTTCCTGGGCAGTGGTTATGGTTGAATCTGAAATATCTTGGAGGTTTTGTCACCCGTCTGAAGCTTAAACAAAACTGATTCAGGAAAACAAGAGGCCAGGCACAATGATTTTCCTGAAACTCAGGATCATGAGTAACACAGCTTACACATATGATGTGGCACCTGGTGCTTATTATGTACAAATCAAACAAGCTCATCATTCTTATAAAGCATTTCTCCAATATGAGCCTGTTAAACCCTGTTTTCTTCTACTTCTCTATAATATTTAAGCATCATGGTCAAAAGGTGACAACCACCTACAAGAACATACCAGTTTGCCATCAGGGAATAGACGGCGGCTGAGTTCCCTGCTTTTAAATACTTTTCCTTTTGTGGTTCTTTCAGATTAGGGCACATAGTCCACCTACAACAGCTGACAGCACTTAGCAGTATATCCCTCCCTCATTTTATTTAATAAATAAATAAATAAATAACAGACAACAACAACAAAACAGAACGTGTCTATAAGAAGCAGCAGAAAGCCTGTAAAATCAATGAAAAAAAAATCAAACTGTTAACACCCTGCATTTGATTCAACTCAAGCCCTGGTGTAACAGCTGGGTGACTGCACTGGTTACCCCGGCAAAATACATAGCCAGTGCAGAATATTCTCCAGTGCAGTTTAGTAAATTGTAACCCTGTAGCGTAGGCCAGATTCAGTGATTTTTAACTTGTATAAAAGTTTGGATTCACTAAAGTTTCTTGAAGGTAGAACAAAATTTGGAGAGTCAGGCAGAGAATACTAAAAAATAACTATAATTGAGAATAAAAAAAAAAAAATCAGAGCTGATACATATATCTCTATAAGAATCCATTGTCTACATTTTACTGAAATAGTTCATTATGGTGCTATTTTGTGATATTTTCCAAATCTAATTATTTTCCTAAAAGAAGTTTAATGTTTTTTTCCCTCCCCATAGTACACAGCTCATGATATTTAACTGTGACATGAGGGAAAGCAGTCATATATAAGTAATACATCATCAGTAGCAGATGAAGAGACTATCAGTGGTATCTAGCATTATAAAAAGATTTTGTGGGTAAGTGAACATATATTTAATCTCTGTTAACTTTTTTTCCCCCCTGCAATTTAGGGTAAAAGCTTCACTGTCATTGCAATACAAAAGCATAATCTATCATAAGAGGAACAAAAGACCAAAGCACTATTCAAAGATGATAACATGAAAGGCTTTGGGGGCTTTTCATGCTTCCAGTCACATGACTGTGAATCTTCCCTTTCTCAATTATTTCTGTATATTACTAAATAAAACTGCGCATCTATCCAGTGACAAATCTAATCTGGAGGTCAGGATTTAAAATAATACTCCTGCTAAAACACAAGTTGTGTGGATGCAAGCCTTGAATGCAAGCCTTATTTTTTTCTTCTAGTTTTCATAGCAGTTTTACTACGAAGGTGACGGTATGTGTCATAAAACAATTTATTCTTAGTGTCAGTGTATTCAGGTCCCATGGCTATTTATTTATTAGATCTTTATAAAATAACACTTGTTTTCATGTCTATAGTGCTTTTCTCTGAGGACCTCAAAGCATTTCACAAATGATAATTAACAACACCCTAATCATATTTTTATTCTCATTTTACCAATAGAGAATAATGGGTGGGTTTTTTTTTGTTGTTGTTTTTGTTTGTTTGTTTTTCCAATATTTTTTTTTTTGAAATCTTACAATAAGCCTATGGCAGAGTTAAGAACAGAACCCATAATCACAGATAACCAAACACATTGCTTTGAATGCAAAAGCATTATTTCAGAGTATGTCTTGTTTGGAACAATTTTCTAAGCTAGTAATTTTATAGACAAAATGCAGCAGAGCACTGAAGTGTCGGTGTTTTGTGTCTAGCCATAGGTACATGAAGTATTTATTCACATGTTGACATGAATTGTGTCTATGTAGCCTATGAGAATTCTTTCTTTTTCTGTTTTCTTTCTACTACATCTTCAATTTTTCCACCTCTCATCAATCCTCCAGAAGTACAGCACATGCATTTTAATGGGGAATACATCAAAGCTCCACAATGATGCTCAACAGAATGCCAAACTGGTGAATTGCATCTCACAGACAAAACAAAGACCAGTCTAAACACTTTACGTATGTGCAATTTTTAATCTCTGCACACAGGAATATACTTGATGTATTTTACTGGTTTCAACAGTATTCAGCTGTGCTTCCACTGTTCAGACACAGTTTTTGCAGCCATCTAGAAATATCAGCAAGATCTCTAACACCTATGTCTGTTAGAACTTCATCTATGACAACAATCCTGAAAATGTCTTTATATAACATTAAGATTCTAGTTGAAGAATTAATGCTGAGAGAGAGAGAGAGAATGAGACATTTGGATTCTTTTATTTGCAAAAGAGCATATAAAGGGAAAACAATTTACTAAGTAGAAATAAGCTATATCTTAAATGGCATCAGCTCTATATAGTATTGCATATCTGCTAGAATCAGAGGCAAGGATAAAAGCTTGAGATGGCATGTAAGACAATTCAAGAATTTCATCCATATCCAATATGCTCCATCCATGCAGGAGTGGTGGTGGTGTTGTTCAGTGCCTCTCCCTTCTGTAGGATCATTTCATTTTTAATGGAATAAATGCATAAATTTAAAATCTGAAAGCTTGCCTGCAGCCATTAGCTGACTATTGACAATAGCCATATATTTTCCATGAAATATCCTTCCTTACATCTCTCAACCCTGGGAAGTCAGAAGGCAGAATAAAATGAAACCAAAAGTTGAAAATAAATCCCTAAGCCATGAAAATGTTGGGTTGCCCTTACTTTGTGTTGATTATTGTCCTTTTTCACACGATTACTACTATCAGAGCCTCCCAGTACTGAGGACAACAGCCAGCAGCAAATGAGATGACCAGCCTCTGCAGGATACAGCTCCAGTTGCACACCAGCACAACTCCACGGCAGCAGCAAAGCAGCTAGCAGTGCAAAGCTGGTGTGGAGCGACACCTCAGGCACCAAAATCTGCTGTTATGGCCAACCAGGCATGTTCGGACTGGAGGCATGAAACATCTAAAGAAAAACTAAACTGTTCACAAATCTTAAAGACTTTAGAGTCCAGGCAGACCCAAATCCAACCTCCCTCCTTGCAGAGAGCAATGTAGACTCACATTCATTCCCATTTTTGCACTGATACATAACTAAATTAACTGGGAGGTGAGAGGTGTAGCCACAGCTGAGTGGAGGCTACAAAAACCAAGCTTCAGAGTGGAGGAGTTTGTAAGAACTTGTCCTCCTGAGAAGACAAAACTAAGTATGATATTGTCATGGAGACAGCATCCAAGCAAAATGAAAGTAAATAATACATTAGAAACAAGATAGCAGGAAAAAAAATGGATATATATATTTTTTAAATTAAATACTCTTGCCTAGTTTTCCTTAGCTAATTAGCATCCCTTCTTAGCGGTTTAAGTAACTGCTCATTTAGATCAGTGAATGATTGCTCTGAGATTAGGGTGTGGGAAAATCTTTCTGTTGGGAATAATCTACTTATGCTACTGTTTATTTGAAGCAGTGATAAACATAGAGATTTTCCTTCCATATGTGCCAAGTATAAGAGAAAGCAGAATGATTAATGAACCCTTGCATTTTGCCAATAAATTACCAACTTCAGACAGAAATTTATAGTTTTCATTAGTACAAGATATTACAAAAAATCATAACTAATTTAAATCATTTTCATTGCAAGCTATTCTTGGGTTTTTAAGAATGTTTATATTATTTCCATTTGATCTGCTGGGAATGACATTTTGCACACCATTATTTATAATCTACAAAAATTAATTATGCTTCTAATTAACAGCATGCAAACAAATTATTGCTCAAGGAGTTATTTATTCAGTTGTAAAGCAGGAGTTTTAAGACTGTATATATATATATGCACACACATTTTAATCATGCTTCTAGGGTTTTCTGTTTTTTTTTTTCTTTTAATTTTACTTATTAATTTCTTCCCAGATTTCTAAGGTCCATTAAAGTTGGTCTTTTGTGAAAGTTTTTCAATGCTCAAAATTATTTATTCCTCAATAACCAAGAACTGGATAAGCTTCATGTGCATTTCCTTTCTGTGCAAAGGATAAGAAGTCTAAGAAAAATAATAATGGGAAAGAAAAACGTGAAACTATATTGACGGCTAATACACTCCCTTCTCAGGGCTATTTAATGAAATTAGCAGCTGTGGAATATGCCAAAAATAGCTGCAGAGATGGACAGCTAATCCTCTTGAGAGTACATAAATTGGACAACCACAATACAGAATGCTTTCTTTTGCCCTAATGTCTTATCCAGGTGTAATTAGAAGGGGTCACCTTGTGACAAAGGCGGGACGCCCTGTCCCACTCTGCTCCCATCCCTTTTCTTAGGCTCTCGCAAAGCTGCAATTTGGTGTCTGTTCTCACTTGTGGGTTGCAAGTGGACCTCAATAGCTTGGTTCTGTCCCCCTCTGTCTCTTTGCAGTCTCCTACCAGCTATTAGGTGACAGAAACTGTTACAAAAGAGGATGAGTGAATGCAGCCAAACAATTACTTTGTGCCTGCTTTCCATACATTTACAAGTCGATGGTAGAAACAGTCCTAAAAATATTTTTAACTGATGTTGCAGAATATTTAGAGAAAATGCACTTTGCATCATAAATATTCATGCATCCATATTTAAGAAGTAACTACTCCACAGAGGGTGTCAGGGAATTGTAGGTGGTGTTACGTCCAGGCAGAAGACCTCCAGTTTAGAAATGCAAACAACCGGGAAAGAATTTGAAAACATTTTATAGACTGCAATATGCTTGCACAAATGATTTCAAACAAACAACCAAAACAAAAACAAACAAAAAAAACCGCCATTTTGGGTTTGTGGACAAACACAGGGTAGGGAAAGAAGATAACCCTATCCAATTCTTAACTGTTAAGCCACAGATGTCCTGAACTTACACTTTTTTTTAAAAAATGAGGATAATAATTAACTACTGAAATAATTTGTTTGAGGAACCTGGCACTCTCCTGCCCTCCTCTCTGGGCAGCCAGCCCTGACAAGTTGACCCTGGGTCTGTCCCCTCTCCCTCAGTGGGAACCTACAGCTGGACCAGGTCCTGCACCCTGCATGCTCTTACACAGCCGTGTACAATGGGTTGTCCTGCTGCTGGCCACGGTCCTAAAGAGTTTGGGGGCATGCTTCAACCTTGAGGGGCCTCTTGGTTTGGCAGGCAGGGTCAGTGCAGTTCCTTCACATGTGTCTGGGGGCCCTTGTTCTCCAAAACATCCACATATTCCCTGACTGAGTGATAACCGAGCTTACAGCTGTCACTCAGAGACAGATGCAGAGATCCCCCTTCTGCAGCATCCAGCAACGTCAGCTAGAGTTGTATGAACAGAGACTGGAATCATGAGGAAGGTTATCACCTGACATTGAATTTACTCACCAATGGTGTAAACCCACATGTCAAACAGGGATCCCCTAAACACTTTTTTTCTTTTTAAGTAATTGTGCACACACTAAAAACCAAACACTCATTCACCACAGGCTGTCTGTATTTCTCTCCTTTTCCTAACATCAGCTGAGGTCTCACACTCACAGAAGGATGAGCACACACAGCCCACACCCTGTGGACACCCTCACAGGCCTGCTTCTGCAGAGCTTGCTCCTTGGCTTTGCCGCCAGAGGCAGGGTGGAGTGTGTGCGGTGGGTGCCCTGCTCTCCATGGAGCTGCAGAGGCACAGGAGGGCTTGGGGACACAGCCATGAGCTGAATGAATGAGGTAATTAAAATGAAAGAGATTTTTGAAGGACACAGCCTCGTATTTGTAGATGGAGGGAAGGACTGTTGAAAAAGAGTCTGTCACTGGTGAGAGCTGTGTGCGCCATGGCACCTGATCTGTTCCCTGGAAACACCTGCCAGCTCCTGCTCTTCTCCTGGTGGGGCTGCTTGCTCCCTGGGGAATGGACTTGGTTGCAAACATGAGCTTTTTATTAGCTGCCCGGGATATTCTTGCTTCAGCCACCCATCAGCTACAGTAGGCCCACTGCCATCCTGTGGTGGGGCCTGTCACAAGAAGGGAGCACAGGGTGTGGAACCAGCAAAACCACATTAACAGGGGGGCAAAACAGGGAATAAAAGAATGTAAAGTGGTACCAGCAACCCAATGTGACTACAAAAAGAAGGGTCTTGTCAAACCACAGAATATGATGGAGCTAAGACATGCGGACTTGCAAACTTACAATAGTACTACAGCAGTTTTGCTTTAAACACAAAGCACATACAGAAGGAGAAGTCTTCATTTCAACACTGGTCCACGGTCATCTGTTTTTCTCAGTAGTTGCCATGTGGGTCGTGTTGAAAACATAATGAGCATATCAAAAGGTATGTTGGACAGTTTAATAGAGAAGTCTAATAAACAGATGTTAGTAATGAACAGCTACCAAATATATTAACATATCTTCTTTCTAATAAAACGTAGCATAAAGTAGATGGATTGTGATACTCAACAACCTCAGTAGTGGAGTTAAAATTGAATTATATGGAAGAAAAAACAGCTCTGTTCTGATTTCAAAATTATGATGATCTACTATTGTGATCCATCACTAGCAGAGCAGTAGGTGAAACAATAATAAATCTCTGTTATTTATAATGCAGCAAATCATAAGAAGTATCATGAGGAGTTATAACTCATTTTCATTTCAGGTCATAATTAGACATCTATTGCATTATATTTTTGCATAGGTATATCAGTAGCATGGTAATTCATAATCCATCACACAAAATCAAAACAAATGCAAAATGAGTAAAAAAACTATTTTTCTCCCCAGTGTACCTAATTTATGTGTTAAGTAACTGGAGTGAGTACAGAGCACAAGTGAAATGCAGAGTATTTTATCTATTGTGATGATATTTTAATACTTTGTACAAAATTCACTAATGGCTTTTGAATGAAAGAACAAAAAAAAACAAACAAACAAACAAAAAAAAGTGGTCCCAAATTTTACCAGTTTTTGCCATCCATATTAGTTAAAAAAAACTAATTTGCCAGCCAGATAGTGGCTGCTGGTTTCCTTCTTGGTTACTGAGTGCATGAATTTTCAAGGAAGCTTAGTAGCAAACAGATACTGGTTTGCATTTGAGGGAGGAATTCAGTTAGTTTACCTCCTCTCTTTTCTTATTTTTTACCCCAGTATATGAAATTTTGTTCCTTTGATGATGCAGGAAGTGCAGTGTTGCTGAAAAGCAGCAACTGTGATATCCACCTGTTCAGATCAGTGGAGTTTATTATATCAGGGATTAGAGAGTCCTAGTTGTATTAACGCAAAATTTCTCTCCAAAGCAGAATGAAGACCATGCATCTTATTCTTCATACTTTCGCTTATTTATTTTAGAAAGCAGCACAAGACTATTTTGACCACAAAGATGTCGAATTTTTCTTTGAGCTACTGTAAGAGAAGTCTGGCCCGCTGCAGCCAAGATGCTATGTTCTGGGACCAACATTTTTTTGTTGTTGTTTGTTTGTTTACCATGTACCCAGATTTCTTATAGGCAAGGTTTCTGATGCATAGGAACTGCCCGTTACAGATGAAAGCAAGGCACTGTATGTTTCTTAGCAGCACAGCCCAGCAGCCACTTCTCAGAGGAAAAGACAAGCCTGGGTGGCTCCAAGGCAATTGGAGACCGTGCAAAAACCCAGCAAACACAAGAGACATCTGGGGAAAGCTATAGCAAACTACTTCAACCTCACACGGGTAGTGGTATTACACCTGCCCTGTGCTCCTCAACGTGTCACATCTCCATCCTGTCCTGCTACGACCTTTCACTTCAGCTCTGCCCCTGCACATGGGCTCCTGACACCTTGACCCACGCCAGCAGTGACAAACAGCACATTTCAGTTGTGATTTACAGCTGGCCGGGGTCAGACTTTAACATCTCCAAGCATTATTTTACAATGCTGTTGATTATAGATTTATTTTGTGAGAACATCTGTCTTCCACTTAAAATGTATCCTGTCATTATTTCCCGCTTAAGGCCACAGCTGGAGAAAGGGGAAAGGAGCCACGCTGTGTCAAAACAAGGCAACTTTTGAAGAAAATTGCAGGAAACACAAAGGTAAGCCACACATTAGAACAGCTACTTGTGCTTCACAACCTATTACTCAAAAAAAAAAAAAAAAAAGATAATAAAATCAACCAATTATTAGTGTGATATCTCCTCGTTCAGTGGGGCTCATTCACCACACCCAGCCATCGGAGCCAGCAGGGTTAACCACGTCCTCTCCCAGGCAGGCTGTAAATACAGTGAGAGAGTCTCTGCCCCTTTGTGTCTACGTACTCCAGGTTTGGTAGAGACATCTGTCTGATAAATAGCTCATTTTGCAATCACTATCATATAATTTAGTATTTTGACAGGTGCATAAACTTAGCATGAGCTTTATATAAATATTAAACAGCCTTTCTAAAAATGAAAGCTCTGAAATGAACACAGTTCCCTAGGCCTGCCTTAATAATTATTCTGAGGAAAGGTTTTTTCTGAAGAAGAAAGGGAAAAAGATTTCTCTACTGAGAGAGTATTGGAGTAATTTGGTTATATTGTACCTGGATTTTGTGAATATCAGTTTCAGGTGCTATCAGGCTGTACCAGTGATGATAGCTCTGTACCAAGCCTTGCTTCCTTCCCTTGTGTTGTTCTTTTTTTTTTTTTTTTTTTTTTTACTGTTTGCTTTTTTTGTTGTTTGTTTTGTTTTTTTATCTCCCTTTTTCTTTTTTTTTTTCCTTTTACGATTCAGACTTATCTCTTTTTCACCATCCTGAAGGGAGATGTTTGCTATAAATCTGCACAGGTATCACAGAATGGGATCAAGGTTGAATGAACACACAGGAAGATTTAGGAAAGTAAATACATGATAAAATTAAGGAAGATGTTCCCTCCCGATGCTCTTCCTGGTGCATTCCCCTTTCACCCTGCTATAGCCTTGCTATTGTCCACCTCCTTCCTCTGCAGCCTCTGCTCCTGTCCTCGCTGGGCATGTCTTTGTTCCCGGAGAGGCACTTAAAGGATAAATCCCTACGTCTTTGTGCTGCTTTTTTCCCCTCCTCTTTTTTTTTCCCCTGACAGACATTGATCTTTACACAGAATGCACTCTACTCTTAGCACTTATTGCAATCAACATGAAAATAGTGTGGTACCACTTCTCAGGATACCTTTCTTGTTTTGTCTCCTATTTTAAAAGGATCATTTGAAGAGAATGATACAGCTGAAACCCGCTATTTAACTTCTCAAAAATAGTCTCTTTTTTGTCCTTAAATACACAATTAAAAATAACCTTTTTGGAGGTATTCCTTTTTTGCATAGTAAGACTTCTAAAAACTAGTGGTCTAAATATTCTCCGCTCTGTCCTAACAATGACAAGTTGCACCAACTGCATGATTTATTTTAAAGATCCAATCTCTGTAAAGATAATTAAGTAACCTGTTACTGACTTCATACAATAAGAAAAATGCATCTGAGCAGTTATGAGTTGTCCAGCACAACTGAAGGAGCCAGTGTCAGGGCTGAAAGTTAAGAGCCAGGAGCTTCTGGCCCTTAATTCTTCTCCATGGCTAAATCTGATATCTTTTCCTGACCAAATATCACGTGCATTCCTCAAGAACCTGGCAGAGGCACACCATGCTAGACAACAAAATCTTAGAGTTCTGCAATGTAAACCATATCATCTCTGACCCTTCTACCCCCCATTACTTTCACATACATTTGTTTTTAAACACCACATTTATCTGCTTATAACCGGTATATTTTTTTATTGATGACAGCTTTGAGAAACACCATACATGCTATACATATACTCCACTAGTTGTTGGTTTTTTTATTTGCTCTTTTTGTCTTTTTGTACTATAACAAAACACTTTTAGAGTAAATTTAGCTTTGTGATGAAGATTTTCCCTTTTTTTTTTTTTTTTTTTTTTTTACACATCACCCATATTTCAATCTTTTATGTCCATATTGTCCCCTGTCAATATGCAGATACAAAGAGAAAAAATATCCATGCATCATTTCTATTAGGGACTAAATTCTGCTGGGTATGACATTGAAGGTGAAGTTTTGAAAAGATAAACTTTCCCACAGGGGGAAATGACAATTCTAAAAATGTTTTTAAAATGGCAATTTATTAATAATGGTCTTATGCATACACAATTACTGTGGAACTGATTTTTGTGACATATCAGAAGTAAAGCAAGCAAATAAAGTCAGATTATCCAGAATGTTCATTTAATTTATTCTTTAGTATTCGGGTCCTGAATATGTTTTATTGTCTTGTTTGATTTTAGACTGGTGAGTTGATCAGATAAGCTCTGATGCATGATATCGGGCTAGCAGTTATCTTCCTTTAATATGCTCAGTACTGCTTTATGTATGAGCTGGATACCTGGTTCTGCGACTGTGTCATCATGATACTAACAAAGCAGATGAGGAAAGCCAGCCTGAACTCTGCTCAAAAGTCTAGTCAAATAAATCTGATATTTAATCAATTTAGTTTATTATTTAAATGAAGGTGCTCACCTCAGGTTTAGGTCTTGTCTGTGCTATTTATATGCACTTGAGTGATCTCATCTGTGGAAAAGGATGTATTAATTTTAAATATATTTCACCACAATAAGTTAATATGCATAACTTCTCTTAGCAATATATGTAATATTCCAACACCAGAAAATGCAGCCACAGGCACATGAGCTGAAACTTCAGACCAACACTAAATATAAAATACTTTGAGTTCAAAATCCAGTTGATTAAATGCAAATTCCAAGAACATTTACCACAAGTTTTCATGAAAAATAAATCTATTTCCTGTCTGCTACATCAAATCAATTCTAAATCCTACAAACCTTTATTTGACTATTGCTATACCACGTTCCTTTGCTTTCTTCCTTGCATGAATAAATCCCCCAAAGACCCTCATTATTACTTTGCTAGAATGAGTCAAACTAAATAGGATATTTAGTTTGTGTCAAAGAACTGATTTTTAAGGACCAATTTTTCCAGTAAAATATGGGCCTCACTTAAGTAAGAGAACTCCCAAAATATTTAGCAGCAGTTATTCTTCAGACCCATCTGAATTTCATGGACAAGTTTTATCATGTGTGATTTCCATTCCATTTTCTTCATCTCCGTTATAGCGTAAAATTTCATCAAGTGTAAATGTCAGATCTTTTCTTTATTATTTGCTAATGTCATAAAAAGCTGAATTGTTTGCTTTGTTAAAGGGCTTACTGAGCATTGACTTTTCTTTATTTGTATTTTACTACCAAAAATGTTTTAAAAAATAAAATAATAAAAAATCCCATCTGAAATGGGATTTAAATAACAGAGCAAGGTTTGCCATTATCATAAGTGTATGAAGTGCTTTGTGAGTAATAAAATGGATCATGGATTCTGGATAATTCAAACTGAAATGTTATGTTCAGTATCAAGAGTAGATTACATTAATGTAGTTCATTTTAAATGGTTTAAAGGCCATCAGATGCATGTGAAAAGAATCTGTATCATAACTTAGAATAAATAGACTGAGACATTTGTTTATAATGTCAGTGCTAAACAAATCTATTACTACATTTCTGCATGTAACATTATGTTACCACTGTTATTAAACAAGCAGAGCATGAAGATAAATTATAGCTTTAATTATAAACATTACCTTTGCATATTTATTAATTTAAAATGAAACAATGTTCATGAACCTTAGATTATTTATATTTGCTAACATTTTAATTAACTTTGTTTTATTTATGTTACTTCTTTGCTGCTGGTGGTCATACATAGCTACTTAACTTGTGCAATCTAATTTATCATACTTCATATTATCCAGGAAATCAGACAGTGCTGTTTTGGCTACTTTTGGTACGAGAAAAAAAAAAGCAGAGCTAATGACTGATGGGAAAACCCCTCGAAGCTCACTCACAGGCAAAAACTCCAGCCTTGCTTTTTTAAATTACATCCATCTACCCAAGATGCCAGTCATAACTCAAAGAAAACTCTCTGCTTACCCTGAAATGATTCCGTTTGACAATATGTCCTTGATTCGATATTGCGAGTGTTCTTTCTTAAAGTGATTTGAGAAGAAAAAAGTACTTCAAGGACTCCATGTTTATTATAGCTCAATAATGAGCAGATAATGGGCTGCATGGAAGTATTAAGGTCATAATACAGCCTGAAAATTTCCTTTGCCTGGTTTGAGTATATCAGAAGAGAAACTGCTGAAGTTTCAAATCCCTGGATGAGTTTCAAATCCCTCCAACTTCCAGCTAGAAAATGGGAAAACAAGCTTAACAGTGAAGTCCTTACTGCTGCTTTATGACGAACTTCTTTATAACTTTCCATCAGTCAAGCTCAGCTGAAGTCAAAATAAGACTCAGCTGATTTCCACTGCCTTCGCCAGCACCTCCCCAGGCCCTTATGGCAGCTAGAGGGGCAGCCCCACTCTGAGCAGCACGGGCTCTGCTCAGCTGTAACGCTGACGGCCTAGCAGAGGGCGGTTATACCAGAGTTTGCCTTAGGACAGAGGTTTATGTACAGCTGGTGGTGTGGATAAGGCACAAAGGCATTCCCACACAGCTGCTTTTAAAACTCATGCTAAATTCTGCTATTAAACATTTGCTTCTCCTTACATGGATTCTCTTTGTCCCACACATCTGGGAGAAAATCTATGTAATGTTGTCTTTGGTTTAAACACTAAAACAGGTTTAACACCATCATTGTGTTTTGCATAATTAAAATTTTATTTTTATAAATTTTATAACTAAAATGCAATAAGTATCTCTAATATCAATAAATATATTTTAAAATAAATGTCTTTACATTTAAATAAATAACAAATATTCTACTGTAGTCCTCCCTCTAAGTCCAGAGTTGCCTTAGTAACTGCAAGTCAGAGGCACTAAAAAGAACCAACTATGCAGGCCTTAGAGAGGAATGAAATACTAATAAAATTTTAATATTAAATAGAAAGCTTAAATTAAGTTTTATAAAGGATTTACACTCTGTGATCCTTATCCTTATTATGCTACAGCATCATATATTCTGAAAAATGAGGAAGCTCAGTATGTCCCATCTTCCACTGGTTACCACACCAGGACCCAATCCTGCAAAATTTTATGCCCCAAAGGCCTGAAGATTACTTGAAATCAGCACAAGCAGTCCAATGCAGTGAGCGCTCTACAAGAAGCCGCTGGTGTCTTCCCTACTGCAGCCAGGGGCAAAGCTGTGGTTTAGGATTCTGGTCTAGCCCTGTCCCATCTGAAACAAAATAAATTGACTTGCAGGTCACTCTCTCCCTTCTAATATTAGAGTAACAGAATAAAGTATAGGTTATTTTGAAGTCTTTCTCCTTGGCACAGAGGAGTTGGACTTTGTGGGCAATTCCCCAGAATCTCAGTTCCCCAGCCATAATGTAGCTGTCTAACTGACCATTTGCCTGAGATATGATCCTGCTGCTTTAGAAAATTGACTTTATTTATTTTTACTCTGAGCCCAAAAAAGGATTACACTGTTTTAACAGATGTCTTAATTCCAAATAAGTGAGCCCAAATGGTGGCACTTTCCTACTTTACACATCCCAAACCAAAACTGTCTCCAACTTTATCTAGGACAACCTACATTTGTGTCCTTAAGTCATACATACCACACTGAACGGCAGTCCCACAAATGTCAAAAAATATCCTTATTAATTGTTAACTGTCCCTTTTTCAAAACCTTATCAGTAATCCTATCTAAGAGCAGTTGAAACTCTTCAGTGAGATCACATGTTAATTTCTGATAATCATCACTAAAACCGTCTAATTATTCCAACTCATTATTCATTATGACTACTGAAACCTCCTTTATCAGTTCTTTTGACCTCTATAGTTTTATTATTCTTTAAATCATTTACAGCATGTCTCTTGCCATAGCTGAAATTGTAATTAACCTTAGCGATATCATCAAACGTTTTATCAGGTTCTTCACCCAAAACTTTAGAAAAGGTCAAGAATAGTAGGCAGAACTAAAAATAGAGCTTGACCACATAAAATAACCTTAGTGGTAGACTGTATTCATTCAAGATTCAGGATGTGAAGAAAAAAAAAAAAAAAGTGAAATTAAAGTTATATACAAATGAAAAAGTTACAATCATCATTCTTCCTTTAAAAGTATATTGTCTTAGTTCCTGCATTAAAACAGTATTTTTAATTATGTCCAATTAAACTCAATAAAACAATTAACATTAACTCTCAGGGTAATTACATCTCTGAGCTTGACAAAGATCATACTTAACCAACATGCTAGCAGAGCTTGGAGACTAAATAAATGTGTGGCGTACCTTGTAAGGTCATCTCCCTGATGTTATCATCATTGACAAAGCAGTGAGCACTGCAAGAGCAGAGCAAGATGGCAAATGCACACACTTGTCTGATCACGCTTTTGCCCAATTTTCTTGAGAGTCAAGAAACATCTCCTGGCAAAGCTTAACAGAACTCTGCACCATTCTATCCCCTCTTAACAAAAATGGAGGAGAAAAGCAATCTAGCCATGCAGAAATTAAGATAGGAAGTGCCAAGATAATGCAATTTTACTCTGTATATGCTGGAAAAGCTGGCAGAGCAGAAACAAAAGCCATCCATGCGTGGTGTACCTGGGGAGATGCTGCAACTCCGATGTTCTTGTTTCTGCTTTGGAAATGGTGAGTTATGGAAATCTTGGGGCATATTTCCCACTATTTCAGCAATTTTACTCCTGTGCAAATGTCTTAGGAAGGGCAAAAGACCTATCAAAATCTTTTTTCATTCCAGAAAATATTCTACAAATTTTATAACACCATCTTCAAACATCTCAGAACATGCCTGAAGACTAAGCAATTAATGATATCACTCAGTCTAGTTAAAATTTCAAACAAAAGCATTTTGTTTAGAATTGATTAGCTTGGGTTCTGTAGAATCAGTCTCCTACTAATCCAAATATGTAAAATTTTATTAGGAAAGGACAAGAAGAAAGCATGATGTTATTCTGATCCATTTTTTCTGGTGGACAGAAACCTCACAAGAATGATATACCACACCAAATTATAATGACTCCTACTGATGTTAACAGAAATGTCACAGTGCAAAACTGAAACAAGGTGCTATACATTTATTACTGTAATGTGTAAAATTTATTTCTGATTTGAATTATATTTATCCACAATTTAGTTACATTTTTCTTAATTAGTTCACTTTTCCCCAATACCTTCGTTAGTTCACATCAAGAAAACCTTAGGAAAAGAATTTGAGTAGAGATAATACTATTTCTGCTGTGACAGATTTAATATCGTTCCAGATTTGACAGTTTGAAAAAAAAATTAAATCCACTATTACCAGCATAAATCTTTCCATTGCACCTTAAGTACAGGACTTGAGTAAGGATTTTAAAAGTTATATTTGAACTTCTATTGTGAAAGCTTCCTGTTTGGGAAAATAGAGAGGAGATGAAGCAGTGCTCATGCTTGTGAACCCCTGAACATCCAGGGCTAAATCCCACTCTGCAATAAGGCAAGCACCTCTTTTAAAGGTTCTTCTTCTCCCTGACTTCAGTGAGCATTTTCCCAGGGGCACATCCAGCTGCATTTGAGAAGGAAAGGGGAATAACTGCACCTAAGCTTGGTGCAGTTGGGTCTCCTGCCCTTTCCCTTGCTGGCAACTGGTACAAATAATAACAAGGAGATGCCGAACATCTTTGTTGGTTGGTGGGATAACTTGCAGGTCCCTTCAGACCAGACCAGGTAGTTCCAGGGTGCAGTGCCCATATTTGACACAAGGGAGCCACGTCTGGGTGTCTGGGACCTCTGCAAACACTCTTCACTTTCACAGCCCATACCTGTGGTGTTCCACGGATGGTGTGTATATCATCTTAATAACACACCAATTTAATCAGGTCTGCCACGGTACCTTGTCAATCATTTAACTGACTGTGGCTTATATCATGTGTATTTAATAGTTGCATGATTTATCCACTTAATCAAAAAAGACAAATATTAATATTAAACAGTAAACTCAAATTAAATAAGATAGTTTTATTTCTCTGGATTTTTTTTATTGTACAAAATAAAGCTCACAAGATAAACTTGTAGAGGAAAAAAATGTTCCTAATTATACCTTTCCAGTCTCTTACAAGGAAATCGAAGCATCGTTGCTGATACAGCTAAAAAAGATCTCATTATGTCCCTAGCACCAGGTCTTATCCTAGTAGCAGGCGATCGTTTGATCTCCCCCGTTCTTCCAGGTTGGCTGCATACAGCATTTGTCCGAAATGCTGCAACATGTCTCATGACATTTCATAAGCTTTATAAATTCCATTTTTCCCTTTAGCTGTTTCCTCTAGTAGTTTTAAATCAGTTTATCTCTCCCACAGTGCAAAGGTCCTGACCTGACATGGACCTTTGACCATCACAGTGCTAACACAAGAGCTCACTTATCAGATCCGAGTGCCTTGGAAACCCAAAGACAGCTGGCACTTACAGAGAATAGGAGGTTAGTGAAATGAATGATATTGTACTGAAATGCACAAGGTAAATATTTTGATATGTTAGAAGAGCATATATACCCTTAAACCTCATCCATATGGACACCGCACACACATGGGGCTTGAGCCAGAAAAGGAGCTGAAAAGTGGCTGATCCCCGTCCGAAAAAGTTGGATTTTTCCTCCCACATTTCTATTTCCTATGATTGAGTTTTAAAATGAAAGGGAGGTTACTCTGCTCATCCTTAGGCATCCTGGAAAATTATTGAAAGTCAGAGATGTGACCTCTTTCAGACACCCTATGAAGGGGTAACCAGGTGCAATTCTTAACTCAATTTTTCATCTAACCCTTATAACATTTGAAATAAAATATTTTGGAGATATCTGTAATGATATTTTGATATTAAATGGTAAGCATAGGTAGATGTTATTTTACCAACAATACCAATTTGGTCATTTTCAGGAAAATTAGCTTTTTATTTTTTTGCCTAGAAAAAGAGCTTCAGTAATTTGGGATTTACTTAAGGTCTTACAAAAAGAATGAATATAGAGCACGAATGATGTTTCCTTCAGAAATTCACTCAGCTTTCACCACTGGTGAAAAAAATGGAATATCTATGGAACAACCCCTATTTAAATTGTAGCCCTGTATGGGTTCAAGATTGCTATTGCTGCCATGTTGTTCATGTTTGCTAAGATGTTTTTTAGTATCCGAAGGAAACTCCTGAATAATTATGTAATCTATGGTACCAGAAATAGAAGAGGGAGAATTCACTGCCTTCAAAATTAGACCACTCTCAGGAAACATCTGGAATGACAAGATAATTAATTTGTAGTTTAATGGAGTAAATTTAAAGGCATAAGTTAGGTAATCAGTCTTCTTTACTGCATTAGTTTGACTTGATATTTCATGTTCCTGACTTCCTCCACCATCTCTAGGTCTATGCTGGGGCCAAGACAAAGAATCACCAGTTCAGGTTTGGATTTAGAGCAGAGGAAGTAAAACTGTTGTCACACTCTGCACAGCCCCATCCCAGCACAGATATACCGAAAAACAGAATACCCATTATCAAGATGGAAAAGGGACCTCAGGCATAAGGTCACATTCCTCTTCATGTTCTTTGGGATTCCTCATACATATATATATATATATGAAGAGTAACAGTTATCTGGATAACAAGCAAACTACTTCCTAAAAGCTGTGAAACAGCTATAGCTAAGGTTTCCAAACTCATTTTTTTAATTGTGAGCAGAACAGAGACCACCAAATCTCACCCAATAATCTACAGTTTGCATCTATACTTGGAGATATGCTGTGATTTAAGGACACTAAAGAATGGACAGATTACTGTGTCTTGTTAATCATTTCTGCTCTTTAATTATCCTCATTATATCCTGCTGAGATGTGGCATCTCAGCTGGGTTTAAATTCTACTCACTCCAAGAAGGAAAATTAGCCTCTTAAGGAGAGTAATATGCAATGGCTCTCCCTGCCAATGTTTTTGTGGACAGATTCAAAAACATCTGTGGGGAAAGAAAAAAAAACTAAACCCTTGGCCTTATGTATCTGCCCTTATAACTGGACCAGGTGACCACTTCAGGGATCTTTCCACTATAAACTTATGTCATGCTTCATTTTAAATTTTGGTGTTCAGCTGTTGCTGGATGTCTTGGTTTGGTTTGCTAGTTACGTGAACGTTATAGCGTCAGGTCTCTGCTGATTATACCGACACCTATATTATGTTTTAAACTTTCACTCATCATACAGTTACAGCATTCCTTACCTTAGGGTACTCTTACCAAAAACACTCCTCACTTTCATGAGCAGCCCTAGCAGTATCAATGGGAGAGTTTCCACAAGCAGGATTATGTAAACAGGTTCTTTGCTCTTAAACCCTGATTATTCCAGTGAAAACTAACTTAGCAGATAATAAAAGTGGTACTATAAACATGTTAATAGGAATATTAGTATTACTAACACTAATAAAAACAATGTATTTTCTCCACCAACAGGAAATAACACAACTGCCTGCCATTTACAAGTTGTGTATGTACTTGTATATATTCCTTTTCTCTAAGCACAGAAAAAAATCAGGCCCTGATGTTAATAGCTAATGCCCTGGCTTTACTAAAGATAATGTTAGTTTTGCCATGGGCTTCAGCAAAAATAATCACAATTTCAGTCCAGTCCTTACATGTCCATTCTGATTTTCCTTCTTGTTTTTGTAATTAGGCATGTTATAGCTTGCTCAATACAGTTCATGCTATTTTACTAAGCAATCTTTCAGTAGCACTGTTCTAGAGAAATGGACTAAACTTGATTTAGAATATATTTATGCTCCCAGAATTTAAGAGAGCTTCTCTTTTCCTCCCTTGTTCCATCTTCAAGTTTGACTTTGATTGGAATAGGATTGCCAGTAGTGTTGGATAGTTTACAAGCTGTCCCCAAAATCCTGAATGATGTGTTTCTTGCTGAGTCTATGCCCCACAGGATCTGCCAAGCAGGCATCACACTAATCCAGTATTGAACTAGTCAAGCATGTGGGAGTTTGAGCTGTCAAGAACTGTAAGAATCATACGTAAGAATCTCCGCTTTTCTCCTTTTCTTGCCTGGTTCATATATGTAACTACATTTATCAATATGTTATGTGTTCATCTCACCACTAGCCTATTTTGATTTCTTGCTTTGAAGAAGCTGCTATAATCAATCTAAACAATTCAGAGTCTCATATGTTCACTTCAGAAAGAGCTTCTGTGAAGAAACAGTTTTCAAAATTCAAACAGAACATGAATGCAGGGGTAGGTAACTGGAACCAGGCAAATCTAAGTGGTTATAGACTTTCCCTGAATCCTGAACAGTTCTTCAGAATAACTATCTGAGCATCTTTTTTCCCCCCTTATCAGCAAAGATTTCCAACATGGCCTCAGAAATCAGTAGATAGTTTGAAAATAACAAATTTATGCAAAACATTGACAATCACAGATTTCACCCAAACTTAAAGACAGAGGGGAAGAAACAGGCTCATCCATCATAGTGGGATTTCTTGGCTGAGAGCAGTGCTCCTGTTCAGGCTCACACCCATGCTGAATGTATGAAACAGCATGATTTGCTTTAAATACAGGGTTTAGTTTGGCTTTAAGGATATAATATACATTCTGAGCACCTCTTCAGAAATGCCTTGACACAGATTTGTTCCTAGTATACACAGCTTAATTGACCGTATGTTTCCAAGAAAGTACTTTAAGAAGGAAGAAAAAAAGTAAAAATTTTGATTCAGTCTGGAGATCCACTGTTGCAAACAACCCAAAAAAGAGTGAGAAAAACAGATGAAGAAAGCAAGCATTCCTCAGAGTTACATGACCTCATGAATGGAAAAGATCCCAGCTTGAGTTCTCTGTAGCAAAGTGGGCGATATCTATTTCAAGAAAATGTTTTTATCATTTCCTATGTCATAAGCAAAAGAGTAAAATAAACTGTTTATTATCATGTATAAAATGCTTTTGACCAGTCAACTGAAAAACTAATTTCATTTTCTCATTACACTGCCTCAGGCATCTTTTAACGTCAATTTTTATTACAGACAAAGAAGGAAAATTAAAATGATCTGTTACAGTGGAAGAAAAAACAAATGTTTCAGAATTTTAAGACGACTAATAAGCGCTGAACCTGCTAATCATTCTTGGTAATTACTATTAATTTTGCAAGAAACAGAAGATAGGTCCTAGGGATCTGTATTTTTGTGTCCCAGAAGGAACTCTCCTGAGTGGAAGCATTAAGGTTTGTCAGAAAACTTGGAACAGTAAAACCATGAGTCTCTGCAGAGACTTCTGGGTCTCATTGCTCTGAAATAGGAAAGTTAGTTATAGAGATGCTCCCTAAAGGAGAATTAGAGGCATTTTTCTTGCTTCTAGGTGGAATTGATTGTTCTCCTTTGGGTACGATTAAACCAACTTCACCAGTACAGTCATATGTCTTAACATCTTTTGTATGTCTAAAATGCATCAGACTGCAACAGCTTTATGGACTTACCAAACAAAACAAGAGAATGCCCACAGGTGTATGTGTGTGGGGGGGAGGGGGAGGCTGTCACTCAGAGCCCCCCCCAGGTCATCTCAGCCCTTTTGCTCCATGAAGGAGTCATGCTAGATCAGTGCAGGCTGGAAGTGTGCCCCATGGTGATCCCAAAAAAATTAAAAAAACACCTTAAGTGGGCCAGTAACTCACTGTGTAGTACAGCATTTCACCAAGTGTAAAGTTCTTCTGGAGATGTGGCCAGAAATTCAATAAGCTATCAAAGGCAGCAAGGCTGAAACAGTTGATGTAAGGTAAGTATTTACTATTTTGTGAATTTTTTTTCCTATGCCTTGAAAGATTCTAAGACAGCTATCGAGCTCATCACCATTTGCCTGGCAGAACCTGTAGCAAAATACTTACTCATTTGGGTTCCTGCAAGACTTTCCAAGTGCTCCAGCTGCTGGGGGATCAGCAGGAGGGAGAAATTTAATGGATCTAACATCAGCTATCTGCACAATGGTAGCAAAGGCAAAGGGCTCCTTTGCATGAGCTTCTGCCGTAAACTACACCAAAGCAGCATGTTCCAATGAGACAATAGCATAGTGAAGAGTTTCATAGGGAAAGAATTTCATATAATTTGTGCAACAATTCTGTAGGCATTTCCAATCCTTTTCCCAAGTTACTCACAGGTGTACAAAATCAGGCTCTTCATTTTCCTGGGACAGCTTTAGTAGCCATCTCGTTTTCTTCCCTTCTTTCTTCTCTTCCTTTCTGATCATTTTCCTGCTCTTCACAGAATACCCTGGACTTGAATGTGGAGGACAAGTTCCAAATGATGACAAAATACTACATTAAATGACCATCACTGTCTTCCACAGAAAAGACTCCAGGGAAGTATATTTATAAATAAATGAAGTTTCAATTCACCTACATACTGAAAAATCATCTAAAGATAATGGAGTTGGTGATGAACAAAGGGCAAAAGTGGAAGTGTCTGCTATGAATGCAGTCAGCTTGGTCATTTTCTGGAGCCAAACTATAGGGAATTGATCCTTTCTTATCTGCAAAAGTCAAGTTAAAGCGCTTTAAACTCTGCTAACATGTTAATTCTGAGGTCAAGTTTACTTTCTGTACATCCTCCAGTACAGCCCTGCCTGGGAACCAGGTGAGAAGGATTGCTACAGCTAGTTCAGGCCTGATTCTCACATATTGTACTTTGGGGGAGTTGCTCTAATTTATTCAGTAATTAGGCCAGTTGATATCAGTTCAGAATATACCTTGTACATGCCTGTTCCCCATGATATATGCTGTGTCAGACACAAGACAAAAATTTACACATTTAGATGTGAGCCTTAGACAGGTGTTTGTCTCCTGTCTCAAAAATTGTTTAAATATTTCAGGCAGGTGCTTGAATGATTGCCATTAAAAGCTAACTTACCATTTATCTCCTTTCTAAATGACATGTTGATTTAGTACTGCATGCACATTAGTGACATGACTGAGCCTGTCTTAATTATTCTTTTATTTAAGTCTACACATTATCATTAGTTGTTTCTCTGTCAGGCTAACACTGAGATTATGGCAAGTACCCTTCAGTTTAAAGTTCTGGATTTTATCAAGCAAAAACAATATTATTGAGTTGCTGAATCCTAACATAACTCCTCTTAAAAAGAGGCAGCAACAAACAATTAATGCATAGGTATGATGAGTAACACTTGCTCTTAATAAGCTCCCAGAAACCTACCACCAGCTAATAGCATGCAAAGCAGTTTCCTTGGTTCTGTAAAACAATCCACTCTTTCAGGACATAAAGGTAATAGAGTATTGGATTAAGGATGCAAGGGGTGCTAGAATATTTTCAGAAAGCAGGAAAGACAGTTAAAACAGAATGCAATCATTATACTGAAGTAAATACAGTATTTTGAGAATACCTTCTATTATTCTTGTGAATATTCTCAGGGGCATAACAAGGCTTTATATCACAGATAATTAAATGCAGTCTCTTTACTATTATATCTGTTGTATTCCAGAGAGCAGCAGGTTATAGGGCAATAGACTGAAATTAGATTTTAGCAGAACATGTGTCCTGACCTTTCTTTAAAGCAGATCTATTTACTTTATAATGCAGTTCATCTTGTAGGAACTGATGTACTCATAGCCAATGTAAAGGTTAAAACATATGTGACTCTTAAACATTCTTGCTTCTAACTCTAACACAATTCTTTGTTTATATTGTGCAAAGAGATTTTAAATACCTAGTATTGAAAATAATCTTTTCTGTGGCGATGTTAATTTCAGCTATCCTAACGTTTATACATGCAGCAGAGCAAATGCGTTTCTAAATTGCAAATCTAATGGGCCTGATCTTCTCAGCGTAAATCAGAATAGCTCCAGTGAATCAAATACTGAAGCCAATGAAATTTCACTGATTTATATCTAGGTACCTAACTCAGAGCTTAAATGGATTAAAGCCAGATTTACATGATTGTAAGTGATAAGATCTTGGCCTCATGTATTTTGATACATTATGGGCCAGATTGGGAAACCCTTATGTCAGTGGCACAACTTGCATGACTAAGTGCTCACTGATGTGACTGTGGGCTGCACAATCTGGCTCTGTATTACACAGATGTAAACAAGTAACCAAGAGAAAGTTATTAAGTGGCTTTGATGATCTCATAAATAAACACGTCATGACACTTAAGTAGCTTTAATAGTATCAGAACCACAAGAAATATGTACAGTCTTATATTACAGATGCCCTGTGCTGTGGTCTTTAAACATAATGGATGAGAGATGGTTCAACTATATCATGCCATGATTCTGGATAACATTTGATTTGCAGAGAAAAAAAGTCACATAAAATAGGACAATGTTGCACTATGCAATGCAAATAGGAGGTTTTGCACATTCCTTACTGCTCTTACCATTGTTGCCTATTGATCACCAAGATCTTTTTCCCTTGCCCTGTGACCTGTTTTCCTCCTCCTTTCCTCCCTTGTTTTTATTTTCTCTTCCTTTGTGTAATCTGTTTTTCTAGCAAGACCTTCACATTTAAAGCACTACCTTTTTTTCCCCAGTAGGTAAATTTGTGCATTAATACCGCTTGTAATTTAACACTAATGCACATAATAGACAATTTGTATGTGCATGCATACACATTTCAAATGCTAATATAGGTATATGTGTATTAATAAGTGGTGATTCTATGTACATCACATAGGCTAATTTGCAAGGAAATCATAAATTTGTGTTGACAGCATCCAAGCTCTCAAGACAGTTACCACATAGCCCATCTCCTGAAACACATGTCCACTTATACAGATAGTTAAAGACATGTACCAGCAGAGCAACGCATCATGGAGTGACATGGTATAGGACCTGGATGAACAAGTTCCCATAACATCTCACTCAGATGGCAAGAGATTATTGAATTAGCTCATTGACAGTTCCTAGCTGTAGTAAAGGAGTTTCCCATAAAGTTGAAGTAGTCTGAACAAACAAAATACAAGGATACAAGTGTAAAATCTATTGTCTATCTATATAACACAAAGCTCTGCCTTAATCTTCTTGAGAAATATAGATGTAATTTATGCCTTAGAATTTTTTATTATTTTTCCACATGTTAGTTATTTTTATAATCCCTGCTTTTGTCATTCCTTGCATTTGACATGTGGAATTCACATGAATTACAAATTCCAGTCTTATAAACCACAGTAAAAAGTGCAATAAGTAGTAAAAAATAGGGGATTTCAAGGGAAAAACCTGGGCCAATAGGTCTGTTCAGCCATGATATGATAAATATTGATTCACCTGGCTGTTAGGCCTTTCTACTGGATTATCCCAAGCCTGTTTTTATTTCTGTGCACACAAGCAGGTAGCAAGCAGCAGGTCTGACACGGGGGCAGCCTGGGCTCCCAGTGCAGGGGTTGCAGCTGGGGTAGCAGCACAATCAGGGACCCTGTGAGCCTCCTCCCTGCAGCTCTACTGGGCTTTGATACTGGAGGCTTAAGACCAGAAAATTCTTCTTCTAGAAGATGCAAGCCCAAACACAGAGCACCTGGGATCATACCATTGGCTGGTATCGAGTCATCTCTGTCAGGGTATAGAGAGAAAAGAAGGGCAAGGGGAGGGTGCTGGACAGGAATATTTGCTCAGTGGACTTTTTCCTCTGAGGACCAGGGAGCACAAAAGGTCATTCTAAAGGGTGCTCAGCTGCATGGGCAAGTGGGGGAGAGCAGGCACCTCAGTGCCTGTGGTACCCCCTCTGTTCTGCACCCAGCCTTCCCCTGTTCTCTGGCTTCCCAAGTGAAGGAGCGCATCTTGCTAACAGCACTCAAGGAATAAAAAAGAAGCCCTCATATATTTCGATGTAGCAGCACTTGTTACCAGCAACAGCAGCATGAAAAAACAGAAGAGGTTTCAATGGCTAATAAATACAGCTGCATCCTGACCATTATTACAGCTGCTCCAGAACTGGGAGTTTGGAGGGCTGCAGTCACTAACACTACTCATAGGAACAGTAGGAGCTGAAGAAGGGGCCTCACAGCAATGCAGCAGTACAGGGGGATCCCTGCAGCATCGTCTGGGGGTGCCTGGAGACCTCAAGGCCACCAGCACAACCATAAACCCTTCTCCTGCTATGAGCTATGGGAAGCAAAACTGTAAAGAGAAGCTCCCCTTCTTTTCCTTCAAGGCAAAGCCCTCCTGTGAGAGGGATGGTCTGTCTTACAGTGCACAAACTGCCTGGAAATGAGGGAGCTGGTACAGTGGCTACTACACGCAGTCCTCTTACAAAGCAGGAGGGAGCTGAGAGACTGCAGCAGCCCATGCAGCGTGCTCAGCACCTCGAGGTGCTCCCTGCAACTCCAACACACACACAGCCGCCTGGGCACAGGCACTTGCAGCCCTGGCATGAGCACCTTGCCCCTTCTTCCCGCTGTTTCTGCACCTTTGTGACATTTCCTTCAAGTTTCTAAACTCACACTCCTACTCCTCTCTTAGATGAACACATGCAAGGGCAGCAGTATGCACGGGGGTTGAGGGAAATGGTGAATCATGAAAAACAGCAATTAATGGGAAAATGTTACATGCAGCACTTTTTTCTAAACACATTACATGAATTCAGTGTCTTATAGGGATTTTTTTTTTCTAACAAGAGACCAAGCTATCTCTCACAACTAAAATAAAAAGCAAACAATGAAACAGCACAAGCTTGGTGACCATCCTCAGTAATGTAATTTAAAGCCCCACAAAAATACACTTACACTGGCATAAATCTCAAAGCCTGAGGAACAATTACTGCCAGAATAATAAGGGATATCAACACTGATTTTAACATGAACAAGATGTTTTTTTCAGTGTTCTTAGAGGAAAAGTAGAAATATTATGGGAAAGGCCTTACATAATAACCTTTTTGTAAAGCTTGGATGGCAAGATTATTCTGTAAGACACTGAAGTCACATGTCATTAATCAGAAATGACAGTCTTTATTCATGTATATTTGACTGAAACTGCATAATTTTAGCCTCCAATAGCCCTGGATAAATGACCCTAAGTATAGTACTTTTTCAAATTGACAATGATTGATGATGGAGAAGAAATTATGAACACAGAAGAAGTAAACATGAAAAATAGACAAACCCTTTAGTATCAAACAGATTTCTTGTTTTCACTTCTCCAACTCCTTCCATCTCATTTTTCATCTCTATAACCTTGCTCATCATGTTTTAATCATTTTTATGCTACTGCATTTTTTACATTTTGCCAGCAGTGCCCCCACACTAAATCCAGAGCTTGCTGAAAGATTCATTCAGATAAATGGAATTGATTTCATATTTTCCCGTTCATGAAAAGAGTCTTTAAAGTTGGAAACTCTTTATGCAGAACAAAACTAAAGAAACTGATTACTTCTAGGAAGCATTTATCTACATCTCTTGACAAAACTGCAGAGCATGTCCACACGTGAGCAGCATTACTTACATGACACACAGTGAACCAGCCACACTGCTCTATAGAAGCAGTCCTACAACTTTCAAGTCCCTTTTATAAACACAAGCAACCTGGGTGACCATGGGATAAATAATGTTTTTAAGTGATTAAAACCCCACCCTATTGATTGTTTTACAAACCAGTATGTGCTTGCACTCATTGATGAAACAGTGAAGAGAAACCAGCACCTAATTAAATTTGTTGGGATTTAACCAGTCCTCCTCCACAGCAATACCTACTGCTGGAATTAATGATTGCAGCAGTTGGGTTTTACAAAGAAAATAAAAGAAAATAAAAAGAAAACCTTGTCTTGGCACCAGCTGATGCTCTGTTCATGGGCAGGATGCAGGTTGGAACCTCAAATACTGTTCATTGTATACCTTCCTCAAGGTGTCTGCTTGTACACGAGCTTGACTTTATGGCAGGATATCAGTATGGGGGGAAGCACACAGTGGCAGAGGGTTCAGCTCCCTGCTGGCAGGGCCGGATCCCTTGCTGTGACCCACTAGGACGTGGCCAGTGGTAAGACATGGGCAGGGAGGGAGCTGCCCCACACGCAGTCCCTCTACCCCAGCAACCCACACTGTCCAGGCAAGGCTTCCCATTTCAGCCAGGCTTGTGCGGTGCAGCCTACAGAACATGTTTTATACCACTAGCAAAGCAATCAAGCAAGAGGAAAACCGGTAGCTTGCAAAATGTACAAATGTTTGGGCTTATTTCATAATATATCTCCTTATAAAAAGCTTTAAGATCTGAAGATGAAATCAGAAATAGGTGGAAGCCCATTTTTCTCTTCAGATTGAAGACTGGCTGAGCCCAACCATAGCCCAGAAAGCCCCGCAGCCCTGATCCTCTGGTTTGCCAGCAAGGCCCATGGCCTTCATGTTCATCCCCTGTACTCCAAAGCTTTGAACTGACTCTGTGAGAACAGAATTCTGCATCCCGTCACTAAGGGCACACCGGTGAATGTGCTGCTAGCCTGTACAAAATAAAAGACTTTTATTGGCACTTTTCTCTGCCATGAGGGCGACTCTCATATTGGATTAATAAGGCTAATATTGCCCCTGTGTTACCACTTTATGAAAATTTGCTAATGAGATTTAGACTTGCTTAATGAAAACTTCCTGGTTCTTCCAAACACCCATGCTGCTGCTTGCCATCCGAAAGCTGACCCATACCGCCACAGCGGGAACCGGCAGCAAGTGGTTGATGCCAGGAGAGGTCAAGTTGGCTTTTCTCACACAGCGCATCGTGTAACGTCATCCCACATCAAGGTCCCCCGAGTTACACCACGTCAGGGCTCCATGCAGCATAGTAGGAGGCGACATGGTATAATCCAAAGCAATAAGCTTGAAGAAGCCCACCACTTCATTAAGGCGCTTGTGCAGCAGAAGTGGGTGCTGCCACGACTGATACTCCTGGTCTGCCGAGCCCTGCACCCTGATTTGGGAAGGGACAGCACGGACCCAGCACCAGTCTCCAAAGCAAGGTGGCCACGATACACTGCAAACACTTTCCCCGGCAGTCCTGGGCAGAGGGACTGGAGGGAGCACCGTGGGCACATGCCCTGGCATGATCTTGCTGGCAGTTCTCATATTTCAAAATAATAATATAATAACATCAACAGAAGTTACTCCCTGCTGTTTGCTTTGAACAAATTCTGCCTGTTGGGTTGAAAAGGAATGGTGCTTTACTAGACATGTAGTTTTAGGTTTAGCTTGTCCCATTTGTTTTCACTTGCACTGACAAGGCATAGTGATGGTCTGGACTTCTGCAGAAAGGCAAGGTAACTGTTGATTTGCAAGTGGGAAGATGCTGTAGGCATTTACAGAAAGCCCCAGGGAGCACTTCTGGGCTAGGAGAACAATCACTATAGACAGGCTGACCAAGTCGATGGATTTGCTGTAGATCCATTAAGAGGACCAGTTCTCACTTCTTACAACAATTGTAGAAGGGCCATCTGACTAGTCCGGAAAGAAATAAAGCTCCATTTTTCCTCACTTACAGCTGTCACAATTTTCTGCTGGGCCATGAAGACAACAAGGAAGCAAGCTGGAAAAGTCTTGGTCATAATTCTGCATTCCCTGGCACATTTCTCAGCTGTGGAATTATGCAACAGAGGAATCTGTCCTCGGGTGCCTGCTTTTCTCCTGCCATAAGTCATGGCTTGTAACGTTGCATTCAATACCCAACGAAACAAAAGGAGCCCCTCTCTGTAGGAGGCATTTGGGTCAACTTTAACTGTGTGAAGGGCTCCATGCAGGGAGCAGTGTGCTGTGCTCCAGGAAGTGATGAATGCCAGTGTTTATCCAGCAGGAATCTGGAGCATCTGAAGTTCTCTTTTGTGTTTTGTTTTTTTTTTTTCCTCCTTTACTATCTTTTCATCCAAGTGAAAAGCTTATGGGGAAGAGCCACTACACAGTTTAAAAACAGATTAGTGAGCAGATGTTCTTCTAAACCAAGTACCCACCATGAATTTTTGTTTATTATTAGACCGTGTTTACACCATGAAGCTGTGACTAGAGTGTGCACGCTTGTGCTGCTTATTAGGACCATCCTGCTGCAGGGTCTAATGCAGAAAACCCAACCTTGGCGACGCAGCCACGATGCCATTAAAAGGTAGTCACTGGATCAAGCTGTTCTACCTTCATAGCAAGCTCCTGGTGCACCAGCTGAGAGTCACTAGCACTACAGAGTCATATATTCCACTACTGTCACTATGAAGTGTGGTTTCCATCACACAAGGGCCAGATTACTGTTACATAAGCCTCACTATGTACTGCAGCCTTGATTGGACTGGACAGACTTTTCTAGGCACTGGGAACAACCTCCCAGCACATGGTCCTCTAATGCTGACTGATGTCCAGCTGTGGGTCATTAGGACTCATTTCCAAGCTTATAGGCCTTACCAGTTTAGTGTTACTCTATGACTTCTTTTCACTTCTCAGGTTGGTACTATTTCATATAACACCTGAGAAATGTGTACACCTTGATTTTAGCCAAATGCAAGTGGATCAGCTTATGTCAGTAATTAGTCAATCCTCAGCACAAAAGGCATAAGCAAAGCGAATCGATGTTAATAAAATATTAAAACAAGAACTCCCAAACAGTCTACATGTATTGATCATACAAGGAAAACCACAGAAATGAGCAGAACCCCAGCCCCTGAGCCAGCTTCCACCCTGGCAATCCAGGGCCGTGGAGCTCCTCATTCTCATTCACGCAAAGGTTACTGAGGCATCACTCTGGCAACATAAAGATACCTCAAAGGGGATATAAATATGCAAACCTTAAGGTCCATTTATATAGCTAGAGGGGGGTAAAACAGCCTCAGGGTAAATGAGAATTAAGATAATAGATTTTAAGGCCAGAAGGGATCACTGTGATTATCTAGTCTGATCATAGTTTTACTCAATAATTCATTTATCAAGCTGATGCCTTCTCTTCACAGGAGTGCATATCTGTGCCACAGGTATTTACTGCACAGTAGCCAAAAGAATACTTTGCAATGCATATGTCAAGGCTACACAGGACAGTGAAGCACTCTTGTGGTATTCAGGTGTTCTGTTTTAAGTTCTGGGTTCCTTGGGTTTGGGATGGGTCTCAACAGGTTGGGAACCCTCAGGCTCATAGCTCTTCTTCAGCATTTCAGATGGGGTGCAGCAGCAGAGACAGTGGTGAGGAGAGTTATTCTGGGGAAAAAAAAAAAAAAAAAAGTTGTTAAGAGGAAACTTCTTTTCTGGTTAAGGCAAATGCCAGAAACCACAGATCATACTTATATTAATCCCATGTCCCATCATAGTCATGGTCATTGGTGGAAAGAAACGCTTCTGAGAAACATGGCTTTGGCAAAAGTGAGGAGGTGGGAAGACTTCAGCTCTAAGGGGGATGCAATAGTTTCAGCCTGAAACATGGAAAATGCAGCCACTGACCTCTGGGCTCATCTTCTATCCTCCTAGGGACAGAAGTTCATATGCACTGTGCTGGAGCAAACTCTTTGTGCTCTAGATGACCTACTTGCAAAAAAAAAAAAAAAAAAAAAAAAAAAAAAAAAAGGGTTCAAAAGTAGGCCCTTGCAGAAAAACAGATGCTGAAAGTGAGCTGAACAATCTTGGGTAATTAAATTGTAATAAAAAAATTGCTTCATTCATTAACTATGGTAATTGACCAAAAAGCAGTACGACACCTGCTATTTTCATTATAACTGCCCCAAAATAATTCAGGGTGCAATCTCTACGTGGAACAGGTCATTTAGGTTTAACATGGCTTCAGATTATCATATTAAACAGCTCATAAATGTCCTCACCTTTTATTTCCAATGACTGATTCCAACAGAGTTTGACCAAAGAAGAATACTTAGCTCAGGATTTATAACAAAGTGTTTCACCATGTTACTAGAAGATTCATCTCCTTTTGTATTTGTTTCTTCTCTTCCAGTTCCTTTAGGCCTTATCTAGCATGAAATGCAGTCTTTATAGATCTCTCAAAGTTCAGTGGATATTTCTTCCTATTTTCTTTTTTTTACTATTTAACTGTGATAACATACAATCTTATTGTCATTTTTATGTATTATTTATATTGTGCCAATGTATGGAAATGTGTTCCCTGCAAAGTACAGTCAGACAGATGTACTGGAGGTGAAAAAAAAAAAAAAAAAGACATTATTTAGTAAAGAGCTTTCTTTCTTTTTCCTTTTTTTTTTCCTTTTATTTATTTACATCTTGCACAATAAATATTTATTGTCTAACTGCACAGATGTCAATACTGGGCCAATTCCGTGTCTCACTCAGACAAGGTTCTTACTACAATAATGTACTTACCAAGATTACAACTGCTGTGGAAATCGGTTGCAAGCGTCCAACAAAACATATTTCTCCCAGTTTTAATTTAAGTAGTGGAAAGTAAAAAGGAAAAGAAAGAAGATGAATTCATATAAAGTAACAACTTCAGTTTGTTTTTGTCCTGTCAAAACTACCCCAAAGCTTTTAACTCATGTCTAGAGAATTTTAGCCAAGCTTCTTCTTGGCTGTGTTTTGTAAGGGCTCTGCTTATTTTCAGTTTCAGCTGTACAACTTGTACAGCACATTGAATGATTTAACCAAGCAGATTTAGAGTTCAGTAGACAGTGTTCTTTGTTAGATTTTAGTCACATACCAAATTCAATAGACTCTCTGCTGCAGGCGTACGTCAAAATGCCAGGAAGGCATGAGACATTGTTGAATATGTTGGAGTTTATTGTTTAGAAAAAAATTAAACTTGGTCTCTCATTCAATCTTTAATTAAATAGTCATACGCTAAAGCTCAAGGGACAAAGGAGAAGAGAGAAGAAAGACAGTTGTTCTGTAAAACACAACAGATATTTCTTTATAGCTGTATTGAACAAGTCAGTATATGTCATCTTCTCTGAAAATAAATACAAGTATGTTGGGTAAATGTGTTCCAAGCAATAAATTACCATCACTACTGCTAGCTATTACCTACATAAGATCATTAACGAACAGACAGCTTTTCTGCATAAATAGAGCTGTGTTTGTTTCCTAATAAGAACTGCCATCATATTCTCAGCTGGTGAGTTTTGGAAAACAAGTCTTAGATCTCTGTGCAAAGACCTCACACAAAAACTGAACAGCCATATGTGATAGCTAGCTAAAAAGCAAGTCATTTCACTGCTCCCTGTCTGCACATTTGTCCTTAAATATGAACACAGAGCAGACTGCACATTAGATCCTGGGCATCAGGCGTCAGGCTTGCATTGCCTAAAACCGAAGAACAGCCAGCAGTCTGCCAAGCCCCCGATTTCAAGGAACCCTTTCAAAGGCCGCTGTTAGTGGTCTGACCACAAATCCGCCCAAATTGATTCAGAGTGGGAACGCTTGAGAAGTGCTTAAAGCGTGGAGAACCACACCACAGAAACCCAGTAGCCATTAATTATGTCAACCCCACCATGCTGCAAGTATTTGCCTTCTCCAGGATTGTGGTGGGAAGCATCCAGAAGATTTCTTCTTTAATTTTCTTATATCATTTAAGGGAGTTTTCGTTTCATACCGTCCATGGGACGTGGTTCTTACGACTCTATGCCATGATCATCCAGACAATAACGCATGCCATTAACCTACATTTAAAAAAAAAAAAAAGTGGCTTTGGCTGCTTTCTGGCTTTGATTGTATGATCGTCAAAATATCGTCAACTGAAAAAATAAATCTCTTTTGCCCTAGTAATTGTTAAAGAATGTGTGACAGAAGTCCTTTATTCCTGCTAATGTAATGAGAATGGGAAACGGTACAAATTCTAACCCATTTAATTATAATGTTTAAATTGTAACCTTGTGTTCCTCCTTGCAGAGCTTATTCACAGTAACTTGCAACAAATCCATCAGTAGCACATTAAACTTGTTTTCTTAATATTCATATTCCTAATTATCTATTTAATGTGGATAGCAGAAGTCAATTATTCCTGTTCTTCACTCCAAATATTTTAAAATACAACTAAAATTTTACAGGGTTATGACCAAAATTGTCTTACTCTGATGTGTGAAGGTCACTAAAATCATCCAGTTCGAGGTGACTAGCTACTGGTCAGTGTTTGACAACTGGACTTATTGTTCAGAAGAGACTAACGTAATTCAGATGAGTACATTTTCTTCAACTCCCATTTTCACAGATTTTGCCTATAGAATTTGTTCATGTCATGGTTTCGGCAGCATGTTGTTATTGTTATGTCTCCTGAATGCACTTCTGATTTTGTTTAAGCTTAAACAACTACTTAGGAATGCCATCCAGAGATCTGTCCTGAGGCAGGATAGTTATGAGTGGCAGGGAGTGTGGGAGGATATGGGCAGGCATCTAGAGCTGTGGGCACCTCCAGTGCTTTGTAAATTCACCCCTGAACAACTGCAAAATCCTACAAAAATGGTAGAATGCTTGAAAAAGGTGTATCATCACCCTGGCAATACCAGAGATACACTGCAACATGCTGGGGACTGGCCAATGCCTATCGAGCTTCAATCGATGGCACTGTAACCCTAGTGACAGACCCTGCACCCACTACAAGTCCTGTGACAGGCCCAACGGCCACTCCAACCCCTGCAGCCACTCCAACCCCTACAACAAACCCTGCGGTCACTCCAACCCCTGTGATGGTCCCAGTGGCTGTTCCAACCCCTGTAATGGGCCCAGTGGTCATTCCAAACCCTGTGACAGGCCCTGCGGCTGTTCCCACCCCTGTATTGGGCCCTGCGGTTGTTCCAACCCCTGTGGTTTTTCCAACACCTGTGTTGGGCCCTGGGGTCGTTCCAACCCCTGTGTCGGGCTCTACGGCTGTTCCAACCCCTGTATTGGGCCCTGCAGCTGTTCCAACCCTTGTGACAGGTCCTGTGGATCTTCTAACCCCTGTGAGAGGCCCAGTGCTCATTCCAACCCCTGTGACAGTCCCAATGGCTTTTCCAACCCCTGTGACAGGCCCTGCGGCTGTTGCAACCCCTGTGACAGGCCCTGCGGCTGTTCCAAACCCTGTGTTGGGCTCTACAGCTGTTACAACACCTGTGAGGGGCCCTGCGACTGTTCCAACTCCTGTGACAGGCCCAATGGCTGTTCCAACCACTGTGTTGGGCCCTGGGTCATTCCAACCCCTCTGTTGGGCCCTGGGGTTGTTCCAACCCATCATGGTTCCTGCGGCTGTTCCAACTCTTGTGACAGGCCCAGTGGTCATTACAACCCCTGTGACGGGCCCTGCAGCTGTTCCAACTCCTGTGACAGGTCCTGTGCCTGTTCCAAACCCTGTGACAGGCCCTGCGGCTGTTACAACCCCTGTGTTGGGCCCCGTGGCTGTTCTAACCCCTGTGATGGGCCCTGCGGCTCTTCCAACCCCTGTGACAGGCCCTGCAGCTGTTCCAACTCCAGTAACGTGCCCAGTGGTCGTTCCAACCCCTGTGACAGGGCCTGTGGCTGTTGCAACCCCTGTGAGATGCCCAGTGGTCGTTCCAACCCCTGTGACAGGCCCTGCAGTTCTGCCAACCCCTGTGAGATGCCCAGTGGTCGTTCCAACCCCTGTGACAGGCCCTGCGGCTCTGCCAACCCCTTTGTTGGGCCCTTTGGCTCTGCCAACACCTGTGACAGGCCCTGCGTCTATTCCAACCCCTGTGACAGGACCTGCGGCTGTTCCAACCCCTGTGTTTGGCCCTGTGGCTGTTCTACCCCCGTGACGGGCCCTGCGGCTGGGTCAGGGAAACAGACTGTAGCAGTGCAAGTTGTCCCTGTAACCAAGACGAAACAATGGATGAGAAAGTCAGGTTGTTTATAACGCAGAGGAACTCCTACTCAGACTGGGGAGGAAGATGATGACGAGATGGGCTACTCCCAGTGGCTGGGCCATCATACGAACAGGAAGATGAAGAGGAATATATCATAAAAGCATCAATAACTACCCAAGGCCTATCCCAGCGTGAGCTACGAGATATGTGAAAGGATTTGGTCATTGTCATTTCAGTCGTTGTGCTTCAGTTCATTTAAATTTTGCAGTGGTTTTAAATTGAGTCCTTCAAACTTCAGATCTACAAATAGTCATGGCAAAGGTTTACCTGGCCCATTCTCCAGTGTCCAACACAGGCTGCGACAGGGTGGGAAGCACAAGACAATCACAACATGACATTTTACCAGATTGCCTTCCAGAATCCAACAGACCTCTTCTAGAAGCTTCCCAAGCCAGAAATTTCATCTTTGTGTTGAATGAGAAAACAATTTTTTTCCTTGAAAAGTCAGACCAGTACGCCCTTTAAACCCACATACACTTCCAGCATCGTGGCAGGAGTCTGGCAGTTTAAGAACATGTTCTACAAAGCACAATGGGATGGCAGTCGGAGGTGCTTTACAGACAAGTAGTGCAGGATTTGACCTTGCTCATAAATATGTCATTACAGGTCTTCAGTTGAGTGTACAAGTAGCTATTTGACAGTTTTCTTCTTTTTCTTGCCTTTTTTTTTTTTTTTTAGTTGAACAGGCTTGAGGTAAATTCTGCCAACTTCCATCTTCAAACTACAATGGCCAATAATCACTTACAATAATCACTTACAACCCAGGTGCCAGGGAGGTGTGCAAGAACCTTTTTAAATGTAAAGTAACACGATTCTGTGACGAATAGAAGACAAATCATTCTCAATCTAAAAGCAGTTGGAAAATTCATGATGTGTACTCATTAAAAGTGCCTTCAAGATACCAAGATAGGCTTTCTCTATAAATGCAAGTTGAATAAAAATGGTAAGCAGCAGCTATGATGTACAAAACACTTCAATGAACACAGTTGTTTTTGTTTCATGCTGGTGGTGGTTTTAGTTTCTTTTTTTTTTTAAGCAAACCTGTATTGCTTTAGAGAGCTGAATATGGACTAAAAGTAAGAACAGGAGTAGGAAAAGCTGAATGCCACTGCAACGTGAAGAGGCACGGGGAAGGCTCTACAGCACCAGGTGTTCTGGGGCAATGTCACCAGGAGGAAGAGAGGGGTTCACTAGACAAAAACATAGCAAGATTGATTTGGCTTTGTGACCAAATACCGGGACAGTGTCCTTTTTGTAACGAATACCTGCTTAACTGCCTCAGAACAAGGTACCACACATACCAAGATGTGCATCAAACTGTGCTTCGAGAGGAAACAATGTTGAGACATCAGCTCTTTCAGCACCAACCACATTCCCACATTTTCCCCATGTCCAACATCGCTAACTACCACCCATGCAGGGCTGCAAGGGTAAGCAGGGCTGCAAAGGTGCAGGGCTGCGGTGCTGCACGCAGTGAGTGCAGAGCGTGGCAGGAGCACCCAAGCCCTCCTAACACATCCTCAGACAGCACCAGACTCCCAGCCGGAGGAGCCTGAGCCTTACTGAGGCACAGCTCCAAGTTAGGGTAATTCTTCTACATCATAAAGATAGCAGAGCCCCTCTGTCAGGATTTGGCCTGGCAGCACCAGAGCCACTGAGGGCTTTACAGTGAATATCAGGAGGTGAGGGCTAAGACTCCACTGGCACTAAACTAAAACCATAAGACAGAAATGCTCTATGACACCATAATGGGTTAATGAATCTTTATTCACTTGCTGTTTAACTCCCAGAGGAATCATCTATCACTGTTTCCCGTTAGCAGAACAACTGCTTCAAGGACTGAGTTCCTCTCCATACCTGACCAGCAAATCTCACTCCCAGCCATACCTGCCCAAGCTGCAAGGGATTCACCATTCACCCTCTGCTTTTCCCCACGTGAAACCCAGGAGGGCATTTTTAAAGAAACAGGTGGAGTTATCAGCACATAAACACCCCAGACTCTAATTAATCACCAAGAATAACAGCAACATGGTTCAGCTGTTTGTGAAGTCACCTGTTTAATCTGCTGCTTCAGTTTTAACAAAAAAACTCAACAAATTTGCCTTCACACTTCACTTTCATGGAGCAAAATCTTTAGCAGTATCAAAAACCTAAATAAAACATAAATCCTTTGGGAATTCTCATTATTTCTGTTCCCAAGGCCTGAAGGAAGATGTGATGGATTATGAGCAGTTACAGGCTTCTCTACTGTTCCCAAATCTTAATTATCTTTCCTGTTCAGGAACATACTTTATAAACAGCTTAACTTTAAGCACGTGCTTAAGAATCATTGAATCCAAGAAGCAGAAGGTAGGGTCAGTATGCTAGACACCAGAAATGGTCTCTTAGTGGGCCACAGACAGCATTCGCTTCTCTCCAGGTTGAAAAAGCACCTGAGGCCACTGGTGCCCGTGAAATACTTAGATGAGGTGTGGCCTTTTATTAATGTTTGCAGTTTTTCTTCAATAAAATCTATGAAATTCAAGCAGACTTGTACTTATAAACTCATGTCAAATCAATATCAATAGGCCTGAACATATGTTTTTGCACTGTACAAAAAGGGCTCAGATGTAATTATGCCAGCCTGCAGAGGTTAGTGTCCCATCCTCAGCCCCAATCCCCACATCCATCACAAAATCAGCCAGCAGAACATGCCTGTTAGCTACACCCTTCTTCTCACTGATCCAAATACACCACCAGGGAAGTTGGTTGTGATCTCTTGCCTTTTTCTAGGCATTTCCAATCAATTACACTCAGTAGCTGCCTTTTTCCACATTTCTTTGTTTCCCTTTATTTTTTCAGTAACAGACAAGGCCCCAGGACAGATCCATGCCACACCACAGTACCCACCATCTCCAGAAAAAACTGCCCTTGACCCAAAGACACTACAATTCAAACAGCTAACGATCTGTAACAGAAAGAGAAAAAAAACATCCAACAGCCCACATTTTCAAGAATGCAGGATTCCAGGCTAAAAAGCACACCTCTCCTGTCCCTTCCTTCTCCTCCCAAGGCTTTTAATTCTGCAGAAAACACACAATAGTTTTTTGCATGTGCACTGAACTAGTCCTTTCCAATAAATTCATATTGGCTGTAGATCTGGATCCTCCAGTGGATGTGCCTGAAGGCAAAAATCAGCCAGCCACCACCTGGTTTTCTGCTTGCCTAAGGATGCTGCTGTGCAGCTCACATGCTTTCTGGTGCTTTGCAGCCTTGGGTTGGGCTCACAGCCCTCCTCAAATGGCAGTCCCCAGAGGCTACAAACACTGCAACCAGCAGTGGCTCAACACACAGCCTTCCAACTCAGGCCAGCTCTTTTTTTTTTCTTTTTTTTTTTTTTTTTTTTTCCTTATATTGCCCTGCTCACATGGCACCTCCAAGCGCATGGACAGGAACCTTTAAATGAGCTCCCAAGTAGGGAGGTGCTCAGCGAAGACCTGCAAAGCAGGTGCAGCTCCCAGCTCCTTCCTAATTTTGTACACCTGACCCAGCCAGCAGCCAACATGCCTCCAGAACTGACCCAGAGCAGGGCCAGCATGCAGCCTACCCTCCCTGTTTCACAGGTGAGGGTTGTTTGTTTCTCAGGGACTTCCTGGGATGATCTTGAAAGTCACTTTGCCATCCACATTGCCTGTCTGGGACCGTCTGCTTGCTAAGAACAGGCATCAGAGACTGATGATATGGCCTCAAGTCTGCATAAAGAATGAGAGTGCTGAACCAACAGGAATAACCAGAAAGTAACATTTGCCCCCAAGACTGTAGCTTGGATAGTGCCTACATGTGCGTTGCACCCTGCAGGGACTCCGTGAGCCTGTCATGTTTATTCTGAGTTGAGTTTTATGAGCATCAAACACAATTCTGGAGGAATTCTTGCTGCACATAAAAGCTCATGCAGTCCATGATTTTGAGAGCAAAAGAAAAGTTTGGTTTTTTGGTACTTCCAAGGAACCTGAAAGCTACTTCTCTATATGGTTTCTTGGCTTATTCAACTTTTATTTGCCTGAGTGCTCAGTTGAGACGCTGCCATGTGAAATGCTTCTGGTTTGCTAAACCAGACGATGCTGCCACAACATGCTACCCTTACATTTCCTTGGCTACTGAACCCTAGCTGGTGATTTGTGTAATTAAAACCAGGCATGCCCGTACAAATGCTTATTTGCAGTCTCTGCTCTGGGTAGGGTGGCAACTGTTCCTTGTTAGGGTCCCTTAAGGGTGCAGCCTATCCCAGAAAATATACTGTACACAGTCTATCCCAAGACATGTAGAGGAGGCAATACACACTTGGTTCTTTCTCCCGGGCTCACTCCTGTGCTGTGCCCTCACCAGCAGGGGTAAGGGCCGGTGTCGTCCCCTCCCCACGCTGCCCTCGAGCCCCATGCAGGCAGTGCCCAGAGCAACCCCTGTAACGGGCAGGCTGGACCAAGGGCTGTGTAACTCCCCAAGAGGTGACTTTCCTCTGCTGCCTGGGTCCGTGTTATCGCAGCCCATCTGTTTGTGCTGTCCTCTCGTGCTCCTGGCTCCCCTGGAATGGCCCTGGAGAGCTGGGAGCTACTGCTGGAGATAGAGGAGATAAGGCCAGCAGTCTTGCCAAGTGGGATGGAAAGGACTTGAAATCCACCTTTACTACGGATGTACGTTAGATGAAACTCATGTTCAGTTAAAACACTACATGCATCTTGCATTTTTTACAAATGAGGCACCTCGTATTGTTAACAACTGTTACCAAGGATAATTGCACTGTAATTCTATAAAATAAAATGTAATATAGTACTTGCACTTTCCAATTACACAATAGCAATTGTGAATAATTAAACAAAAATCTCGGGCTTTTTTATGGCTAGTTCTAACACTGAGTTTGCGTGCACTATATAAACACCATCTGTAGGAAATGTAAGGCACAGCTATGCAAAACTGTATCACCAATTTTCCAGTGAGAACCCAGTTAAAGTTATTGGCTGCATCTTCCTCTAAACTACCTTCATTCAACAACTTACCCTTTTCTATTCACGCTCCTGCTTCTTTGCATCCATGCTTACTCACCTGCAGGACTTCTGCTCGCTGCACAATGCTCCGTGCAGATACCTCATGTCTCTGACCCTGCTTCCACGGGGTCTTCCCTTGGCTCCATTCTGTGCCTGCCCCACCGCGCTCTGCTCACACCCTCAGTGCACAGTTATAATTGCGCACCCGAGGTAGGTACAGGGTGATGGTTTCCAAATTCTTGCAGTGCTTTTGAGGTGTTTCAGTAGAAGGCTGCTCGCAGTGAATACCAAAGCAGGGTCTTTTCCATCTGCAGAGGCCCCATCTTAAGTATAAAGTACAAACAATGAAAATGAAGCAATAAAAAAAAAAAAGATCTGGGCTTTGAATGCTTCTTAGGGTCAAGCACTAAAACCTCTTTTGACAGCTACACTTGTTCTCCTCAAGAGAATTTGACCTCGAGTAAGGCATTGAACAAAGTGCATATTTTGTCTACACAGGATGAATATGTTATTCTAAAGCAACAAACAAACCTCAGATAAAACATACAGATAATGTCAGGAAATAAAAAAGACCCTCCCAGAAATGAAACCCCCACTGTAATTGATGCAAACTTAAAAAAAATAAAAAGTATTTCTGATTTCATTGACTTTGTGTTGTATGGCAGAAGGTTAATCAAACTAAAGTGTTACATTTCTCCTCTGTTATTGATTAACCAAAGTCAAATAACATTATCATTTTTCTTAATGCATTTAAATCATGACTGGTTTCCCAGATGCTCTGCACAGTCACTTTGCAGATTTCAGTGGAAGTTGTTTGCATGCTGAAGCACCGAGCCTGGACAGAAACACTTTGCTGTGATAGCAATACATACCCAACAGTTTTCATTTTCTCAATTTAGGAGAAAAATTACTCTCCCTCCCTCTCCTTAGAATTATCTCTCTTTCTACAAGACTCATTCCAACATCATTTGAGAAAATGATAAGCCTACTTGTGATAGCTGCATTTCTGTGCCCATCTTCAGCTAAGCCCTGACCCAAAGTCCCCTCAAATCACTGGGATTATTTCTCCTGACTTCTTGACCTCTTATTTATCCCCAAAGAGGCTACAAAGCTGGTTTTAATTTTTAATAGGTCCGGTGCTCAGTGGACTTGCTTATGCAGAGAATTTGGCATAATAGCATAGAAGTGAAATCCTGTCCCACTGAAGTGACTGCAGCTACATGACCGACTGTGACAAGGCCGAGGAGATAAAGTAGTCCAAGACTGGCTGCTCTTGCTCCCTTTGGAATTGTCAGGGGAAAAATCTTGCATTGGTTTTTAACATTAAACAGAGGTGAGTTGAGAATGGAGCCTGTGCCGATGGGGCTGCACTCACCACCTGCAGCATCTCACAGCCATCCAGTGGATGCTGCTCCTGGCACAGGTTCCCAATGGGTATCTGCGAGTGCGGCTGAACTGTCAGAGATGCACAATCATGGATCAATTAATTTTTGCTGATCAGCAGCTTTGAAAATGGAACGAATTTATCTGAACAAATTCAGCCTGGATGTAAAGCCAAGTACAGCTTCAGCAGACTTCAACAGAACTGAACATGATTTTGACTAGATTTTCACTACTATTTTTGTTCAAAGATGTTTAATTTGTCCAAAGCTGCTAGCAAGCTCTGGCTGTTTTCTGCAGTGAAGGATAAGGATTTTATTTGCATTGGGATAAAACAAAACAAAAAACAAAGCGCAAAAAAAAAAAAGGCTGATGATTCCTTATAGAAGCACAAGTATCTGTAAATTGACACTCAGGATTCCACCTGGAGCTCAAGAGCTGCCTTAATACATTATCGGCTGTAAATGGCCAAAACACTTAGATTTATCTGCCACAACATTATAAGGGAGAAAAAGATGTTTATAAAATGATATTTGTCATCATCATCATCTATATTCTGCCAATGCCCCAGTGTGCTAAGTAGTAACCAAATCCTACAGTAGCCCTTGCTACAAAGCACCTAGAAAATTTCCCCCCGAGATCCCCAAATGTATGCCTAATTTTTACATGTATTATGTACGTTTTCCACATAAAACTATGTGTACGTATCTGGACATCTCTGCATTTAAACAAACACCTATAACCACCAGTAAGAGAAGTACAACACATGGGATTATTTATTTGCTTTGTGTTAATGCAATGTGTATGTTTGTTATCAGTACACTCTGTGATCTAGCATTAAAAATAAACCAGTCTCAAGTAACTATACCCTTTAAGTTTCACAAATATTGCCAATAGGTATAATGCCGCTTTGTTTGCCTGCATTTACTTCTCTGTTTTGTAAATACAAATATTTGGTCAAGGCATCTGCTTAGTCAAGAACTGTGACTGCTGATCCAGGTGCACATTTTCAGACCTGTGCACAGTGGAAACATATCTAAATGACTGAGTACGCAAATTACCAGTCAGGTGGTTAATTCTTTACACATCTATGATGATGTGCAGTCAGTGAACCAGCACAAAGGTTAGGTACCTGTACTTGAAGATCAGACCTGCGGCTTCTACAGAGTAGAATTTAATAAAAGGCAATGCAGAAAATGTAAGTTTGGTTATGTTAGTTTTAGGTTGTCATTACTGCTGTTTGGAATTGCTTGGAAAACAAATACAACGTTTTTGCAATTAGACCCCTGATCTATGAAAGCACTCAAGCAACTGTACAACTGTAAGCATACAAGTAGTCACTTTAATGAAATTACTACTTATATACATGAATTATCCACTCATTTTAAGTGATTTGCTGGATCAAAGCCTTTCTTTTTCAATTAGAGCAGCAGAGTTAAAGTAATGTAACATCTCCAGTTTGGAGAAAATAACAGACCAAAGGTATCTGTATCAATATAGATATTCCAGAAGGGAAGGAGAATAAATGAGACCTGTAGGAAGCACCCATATAACCACCCCACATCAAATATTATTATCAGTTCAATTTTTTTTCCCTAAAAGATTAAACTGCATTTTGCTTCAAACCTTGTAACAAAACTCCACACTAATTCAGTTTGTGTAGAAGCTGAAGAAGTTAACACTGCAGGAACTTGGATAAAACCATGATTTAAAATACCACTTCTACTTTTTAACAGTGGTAAACAGAGTACATTATAAATCTCCAGTGTAGCCTATTGAAGTGTCAGAACAGCTCATTCAAAGTCATACATTCTCTTCTGAAAGATTTTAGTATTATAATCGAAAATTCTCTCCCTCAGATGCACCTGAGAAGCATTAGTTTCTTGGTGACTTTAAGAACCAAATCCTTTAATACAAACCTAGCTTTTCCCACAGGCACTTGAAAATATTTAGCATTTTTTCAGTTGAATGCAATTTTCATAATAAAGTAGCTCACTTGGCTACCTGACACCACAGACAAAGACACCAAGCAAGCAGCCACTGCCAACTTCGGCAGAGCACAATCTCCCCCCGGTCACACGTGTAGGTCAGCTTTTAAACCTCCAATTGCTGCAACAATTCAAACAATTTATGTATACAAGTGCCCACGTCCTTTATCCCAAAACAGCCAGACACAACTCTTGCGCACCGGATGTCTTTCAATCAACCTTAATGGCAGGTACAACAGATTTTACATTTCTGTAGCATTTACGTTCTACTTCGATGGCCAGTTTTAGGACACCAAAGAAGCCCTTTGCTACTCTAAAGCTGATTTGGATGCCTCATTTTAATTTTTGTGTTTTAGGGGATGGTAATCAGAATTTGCTTAATATAATATCCCTTCTGCCCTGAAATAGATTCCTCCACATAAACACACAGCACTTCCTGAGCTGCACAGGCTCGTCTCTAATGATGCTATCTTTTTAGTGAACTGTTCATTTAAATTTCCCTGGCAAACCTCTTAGAAAAGTATGGGAATGAGGTATCCTTTTTTTCTGTGCCAGAGTACCCAGTCCGCCCTATCGAATCAGAAACGTTCGTATCTCACTGCATCTCTAGCAGTTTTAAGGGCATTGTTTTAGGACTCTGATACTTTTTTAAATCAAGCAGCACAATGATCCTGTTTTACTTCCATCCACTTAGCCTATTAATGCAGGCTAATACTGCATGTTCTCGTGGCAGCAAAAACTAAAGTGTACCCAGAGACTACAGTGATAGATTACATGTACATGCTGTGTCATATCCAATTAACTCAAATTGACTGTGTACTGCATTATGCTGTTAGTGCATGGAAGATCAATAAATATGGAGAAAATCCAACAAGGCTCTCTCCATTCCCATCCAATTCTAGTAGGTCTGAGACAGATCATGCTCCTATGATGTGTATGCTGCTGCTGAAGAGGGCAGGTGGTGCATAGACACCATTCAAACTTGGCCTATTCAATCTAAACTCCTCTAACTCTCCATTCATGCATAGCAAAACACCATCTGGTCCTATTTTGCCTCCAGCAATCACAGCTGACCAAAAACGATAATAACAGCTGTTGCAAAACAAAAGCCAAACAAAGGGGGGAGGGAAAGGTTAGAATGAAGTCCAGTGCTGCAAAATACTCCATGAAGTGAGAAATGGAAAAGGAGCCATTCAAACGTCCAATCCTCATTGAAAAGAGTCAGTGCAAGACTTCTGGTTAAACTTGAGATATTTAATCCATCTGTCCTGCAAACCACAATGGTCAGGTGATAATATAAAATTGAGATTATGTTGCATAGAGGTATTTAAAGCCTTTGTTCTCCAAGTTAGAAACTAATGACCCTGTGTCAGCTAAAAATTAAACCTCCTTATGTTCTTTCATCATGTGTCAACTTGGGTTAATGTGAAAGTAGAATGTGGTTAACCGGGGTGATAAAGCATCTGAAACCTTGGGAAAAGAAGGGAACAGTTAAGTATTTGTAAATGATATGAAGGAAAACGTTCTGTAAAATGTGTATGACACTGAAATCATACAGATACTGCATTTTCCCTGTATAAATTGCATATTAAGTGATTTAAATTAACAGTTTTATTTATGACCTCTGATAGCAAAGTTATTCACTTAGACGTAGAGAATATGAACACCAACTTGCACAGTTTGAAACACAAGATGTTCTGCAATATGCTATTGCGGGTAATATAAAATATAATTTTGTAGCAAGGAGGGGGATGCTGCAGTTTTTCGTGATTCAGATTTCGATATATAAAATGTAGTCCTGCTCGATGATGAAATTTTTTTTAGCTGGAGTAATTAAGACTATTTTTCCTGGAATTGACCATCAGTAGTTCAGCAGCTCTTAATCAAACGTGATAAAACTCACGATTTATTAAATCATTAAATGAGTGTAATAACACCTGCTTCTCGCTGCAAATAGTTGAAAACAGACTTCAGTTGTAATTAACTCTTATCATTAGTGACATTTTTCCAACGATACTTCATAGGTCTTCAAAACGACAATTACAGAACTAATACACAATTACTGTCACATGCAGTTTAGCAATTATTTCTGAAGACAGTTGTCTAAAGGTTTCAAAAAGACTATAAAATGGTTCCCTTTGTTATGTAACATTGCTTAAAACTGACACACAAAACTATCCCTCACAGCCAGCCTCTGCTGTGACATTTCTAATGCACGCAGGCTTCCTCGCTCCTGGAATAGACACCCTCCACCCCAGACATGATTAGATATCATACTAAGGCTATTATGAGCACGGGTAGCTGTCAACTAACACCTATTATGAAAAGCTTCAATTTATACACGTTTTTTTCTGCTTCAAGAAATCTATACATTTCTAATTAGAATCTCTCGCTGTTCAATATTTGTACATAATAAACAGTACCTGAGGATTATGAAATATTCAAAGCTGAATTCATTATTAATAAACTCGCACAGTATAGTACCTCCATCCACGAGTCTGGCTGCAACTTTTGGGGAATCTATATTCCATTATTTTTTGGTTGTGGCCCGAGCATGGTAGCCATGGACACGGCCTGAAACAGGATTAGGATTCTGCTCAGGTTTGACACTTGCTGTTTTTAATTTTTGTTTTATCATAAGCAGTTTAAGATTGTTGCCAGTGGTAATTTGCAATTTTTATCAAGACCTCTTCATTATAGCTTCTGACAGGACAGATGCTGTAATTAATCATGCAAGACAACTGGGGATAGTGGTCAGACTGCACCCACAGCACAGCTATTGCAGGCAAAGAAGAAAAAGGATTTCTCCCCTCTGTCAAGAGTAAAAATATACAAACAGCACTAATATCTTGACAACATGCTGGATGCAAATGTTCCCAAATCTTTCCCATGAAATACCTCCCTCTCCATCACCTCCTACCTCCACAATAAAATACAAGTCAGACAGCCTGGACCAGCCAGAGCCAGGGGCTCACAGGCAGAAGGCCCAGGGCAATGGCTAGGTTTGCAACTGAAATGCAAGAATTTGAAGAAAACCACAATTTGTGCTTATTTTCATCTGTGACCGCCACAGCTCAAACAGGTTCCCTATCCTGTTCCTGCTGACACATGTAGCACAGGGCAGGACAACTGCTTTATAACTCCACCACCCGTTTTCTCTCTTCAAAGTCACAGAAACCTCAGAGAAGTTGCATGGGACTCTTCAGCCTTGTGCATTTATGGACACAGGAGCCGATTGCAACCCTGATCCAGATCAGTACCCATCTACACATGATGGCTGAGAAAATAAAAATCCAAAAAGTTAAATAAAGTTTCTAAGAATGTGTTTTTATATGGAAATATTGATGGTTTTCTTTTTTCTATCAAAGACTTGTGGCCCATCAGTTTTACTGAAATGTGTTTATTCTATAGCAAGATAAAAGCATTTATTTTAGATAAGCAAAATACAAACAACTTAATTGCTGCTATCGTAACTCATAAAAAAGTATAAAACAGCATAAAAACACAATAAGCAATGTAGCAATTAATAATTCATGTTACCAGTGTTTACATTAAAGCCTCATTTATGAAAACTTTACAACACATGATATGAAAACTTACAACTTTTAAAGAAAATATTTACATTGATTATTCGGCTGTGGAGTTTCTTTTAAATATTCTACCGGTTTTACAGCATATTAAAAACTTTTGCATTTTTCATCTTAGCTTTTTGTAATAACAGTTTTATTTAAGTGCATTTCCCTTTTAAAAATACAGTGTATTAAATCTGAAACTCATCACTTCAACACAGAATATAATATTCACATTTGTTCTGTAATTGGAATTAACGTAATAGGGTAACTGTCAATATATATTTTGTTACAAACTATGGTATGTTTATTTGGAGAAATGTAGTGAAAGGATGGATCAAACATTTAAGTTCAGTTACTTGCATTTGTTTTTCTGAAGATATTTAGGACAGAAAATTAATAGCTTTGGCAAAAAATCTGTGATTTACTCTATTTCTTTTCATGACAAAAAATGCCATCAACTAACTCATGTCATACAAGTATGATTGTATGAAAACCAATCATCATCATTTTACAGGTAGTTACAACTGTGCTTTAAGGGCTTCATGAGTTCATACTGCCTTGAAGTGCATTATTCACTTTTAGAGAAAGAAGGGTTGTATCATATAACTCTGAAAGGCCATTTTGCAGTCATAAGGTCCAGGTATTTATCAGGCCATTTGATTCACATATTGTAGGTAAAGCGTAAATAAATTAAAAAGGCATCACATGAAAAAGAGCACAGCTTTTTTTTTTTAAACAAAATGATTTATAGTCAGCTAAAAGATGATACACAGCTACATTGTAGTTCTTTATTGCCTATCTAATAGACACTTTAGAGAATTATTTGATCTGTTATGCATCCCTGCATAACTACCATCAACAATTTACAGTTTTCAGCCAAATATGGTTTACCCCTACCCCCTCCATCAACACAAAGCGATGCTGCAAGATCATTTATCTTCAGAAAATACTGACCTGTGATAATACTTGAGTCTGTGTCTGAGATTGTATTTGTGACTGGTGCTGCTGAGGTGCTGACTGAGGGCTCCCAATGGCAGGGATGGGAGATGTGATCTGAGAGGCTACTGGAGAGTGCTGCTGAGGAGAAGGCTGTGACTGGTGTTGCATATGCTGCATTTGCTGCTGCTGCATTTGCTGAAGCTGTATGTGCTGAAGCTGCTGTTGCATTTGCTGTTGATTAATTTGCTGCTGAAGATGCTGCTGCTGCTGCAAATGTTGTTGCATGTGGTGCTGGAAATGCTGCTGTTGCATTTGTTGTTGTATTTGCTGATGCATTTGATGCTGATGTAGCTGCTGTTGCTGCATCTGCTGCATTTGTTGCTGCTGGAGCTGCTGTAGCTGGTGCTGCTGGCTTTGCATTGAGGGACTTACTTGAGATGAAGATGGTGTTGCCACCATATTTGTTCCCATAGAGCTTATCAATGGAGCTGCAATGTTTGTTGGCATGTTTGGTGCAATGGTAACAGACGCTACAATCTGATTCATTGGCAGTCTCATGGTCAGAGGTTTTGGAGCAATTGCTCTGGGAAGGGACTGTTGAAGACTTTGAGGAGATGCCGATACTGTTGCGTGTTGAGAGAGGGAAGTATTCAGAATAAGGGAGGAAGACAAATTTGTGGATGCCAACGTTTGCTGGACAGAACGAATTGTCTGGGCCTCAGCAGACTCTGCAGCAGCCTGTGTTTGGAAAAGAAATTCAAAAACTTGTATTGGTAAGAACAGACATCATACCCTATCAAACTTAAAAAAAAATTATCAAAATCCCCTCCTGCTCTCCCTTGCTTCAATGTACGTAGTTCAGTGGGAAGGGGGAAGACTTTGCCCTCGAGAATTTATCCAATTATTGTAATGGTCCATTTAGGAAACACGGTTCAGAACATCCTCCGAGTTGCCCACTTTCTTCATCCATTACAAGCTTTTACCACCTTGTTTCTTGTTTGTCCTCTTTCAACACTTAAATCTATCTGCTTGCACTTGAGGTATTTAGAAAGGTACAGATCCTGGCTCAGTAGGACCTGATCCATTTAAGTTATCCTGCATCTTTAAAGAGAAAACTTTGTTTCTGTTTACAGAAAGTAAACAGTTACAGGGAAAGAAAAGTCACAGCTACTCAGGGAGACTTTTTCATCTTCAGTTTTCTATCAGGAAACATCAACCAGCAGTCTGAGAAAGGCCACTCTGATCCACTGATCCATTACATCACACCTTCGTCTGTTTCTGTACACAGTACCTCCAGTTCTTACCTGAATGCCAATTCTCTTTTAGACAAAAAAACCTCATGTGTGCCCTGGTTCAACACCAGAAATTCAGTGTATCTTTGGGCTGAAAGAGCCCAACACTCTCTATATACTTAAAAACAACAACAACAAAACACTGTTCTTTGGGAGACAAATCCGAACAGAAGCATATCCCAATGCACCAATTATCATGGTATAAGAAGAGTGTACAAACACCCAGCTTCTCAAACTACTGCTTACAAACTAAAGCTCCAACAAGTAGGATCCATCTTGCATAGTTTTATACATCTGCATTGTACACAACATGTAACCTAGTTGCCTAGAATCCCTTTAAAGACAATGGAAAGAAAAACTCTCTTCCAGTACAATTAATTGACGTATTTTAGACATTTACCTTAGAATGTGTCAAAACTTGCCTCAGAAATGTCTGTACTACCCCTACTCTCAACAAGAACCTTTGGTAACAAAGCTATAGCAAGGATGTCGTAAGTAAGGAGAGATGAATTCTGGACTTTCCACCCTATCTTCTTGCAAGTCACTCAGCAACCCAGGTTTCACAGATTTAAGGAGAAAATACGATTTCTGATGTTTTTGAAAAGGGACTTTAGGACTGACAAGATAAATTCCCTCAAAGGTATTTAGAATTCCAGCTGCCATTTCACTTAGCATTGCATTATTAAAAACTTTGAGGATATTATCTAAGTCCTAGAGACAACAGAAAAACACAGCTATGTATGCCTAATTTCTGTTGTTGTATTTCTAAGCATTAATTAAAATACACAGCAACTTTCTATACAATTTACTAATGCTCTGCAGTTGTGTATTCAAATAAGTATTCTTCATTCTCAGGAGGTGGATCTCATCAGTTTAGTCTATTGCTTTCTAGTGATCAAGGATATTTTTGTAGTTGATCTTTATGAAGTATTACAGGAAAAATAACCATCTTGATTTCCATACACATATCAGATGGACATAAACATACTTCTATTTACAATATTCAGAAGCAACAGATATACAATCAACCCAGTGCTGGCAGCTAAAAAGGTAAATTCTCAAATAAGACAACAGAGCTTTGTTTTCTTCACATGAGTTTTATATTAACTAGGGATCCGCTGCAATATTTAGTGTGGCTCACTGCCAGCTAGTCCATTTGTAAGTACTCTCCAAATTCAGAGCCACCAGACTTATTATTTTGCCCCCTCACCTGCAAGAAATACTTAAGCTTTGTCATACAGTAACTGCTCTCCAAGTCCATGCCAAACAAGTTTGTCTTTGGAGAAGTAGCACTTGAAGAAAGGAAAAAAAAACCTCTGCAAATACCGTGTAAATCTTAATGTCAAAAGGTCGCTGTATTTTTCATGACTAAATTTTACTTCTATTGTGAAGTGCATTATTTTGCTTCCAAAGATAATGAATGATGTACGTTTACAAACTTATTGTTTGGTAATCATTATTGTGCCATTAGACAGATGAAATTTCTGTTGCACGGTTCAAGCAGCAGCACAATGACTTTTAGAACTGTATTACAGAAATCCTAAGATTCTACTTTTGTTTTGCATAACAGCACATCCCTGCCTCCATATTTAAAACAACATTGCCAAAAGCTAACTTGCATTATATTGAAGACATTATTAGGCTTACCTTGGAAACAAGGCTTGCTCTATAGGCTGCAAGTGCCTTTAGGTATTCTTTTTTGGCAGCTTCAGTTTTTCTTTTATAAACCTATTAAAAGAGACCACAATTTCACCAACTTCATTAAGAAGTTTTTGCCAGAATGTTCCCAGAATCACTTGCAAACAAACAAACACCTCAGATTAAAAAACAGAAAACACTCCCTGGGAAGAAAAAGCCCACATAATATTAAATATTCTTGCAGGTGGCCACAGACTTCCAGGTCTATGTGCTGGACTTTCACCACAATTTACGTCAATTTATCATGAAGCAAAAAACCTGCTCGAGCAGCAGACTGTTTGAAAAGACCAGCTATGCACACTTCACCTTCCTAGGAAATGATATTTTACTGACACTGAGTGTTTCAGCTGCTGAAAAGTATCTGAAGTAGTATAAAGTAGAAAAAAAAAAAGGCACCTAAGCGGTAATTTTGTTTGAAAAGTATTCAAACTGCACTTAAAGAAAAAAAATCATACATTTAGAAAACGTGGTTCACAGAGTTTTGACAATTCACTTTCCCCAAAGCCAGTATTAGAGAATTCCACAGAGCTTAAGAAAAACAGTTAAGCACAAATTGAATAAATCTATATCTCTGATCATCAGTAAATTTAAAGTTCATCCTTAAATCATGATCATCATCTGTTAAATGATCATCATCTGTCAGACTATTAACTATGACTAGGAGCTGCACTGAGTATCAACAGGCAAAGAGCCCAAAGGATTTTTTTCCAATCCATGTGCAGGAGTTATATGTGTATAGTAAGAAGAATAACCCTCAAGGAAGAACAAAACTCATCATTCTGTACCAAGTTTGAGTTGGAGATAACATTTCACACACGACATTGTAATGAGGCACAGAGGATTGGCTTCAAAGGTCTGAAATCAACACGCTTTGTAACAAATTCATAAGGCAGATCAAAGGAAAGGTAAACGTGCTGTACCTTCCCCTTTCCTATTCTAACTTCTGATTAATAGGAAACAAGAGCTTTGAAATAGGAATCATCAAAAGATTGTCTTAACAGGACTCCAGGACAGTATCACCTGAGCTTTTTACAAACTGCCCTTTAAAATTTAAAGACAAAGGCATCCATTCAATATTACCTACTGGCTCTCATAACAAAATGCTTTTTAGATGCCAGATCTTCAGCAGGTTAAAAAAAATCAATGCAACTCTATAGAGTAAGAGGTCTACATCAGCAAGCAGTGTGCTCTGCTCAGAGCAGAGGTAGGAGGATTCTTTACAAGGATTACTATATTACTTCTTGTAAGACATCCCTGCACCCATTTTTTTTTTTTTTTTTTTACCTGTTTTTGTTCTTCTCCTAAACTGTCCCACATTGATGCCACTATTTTTGAAACCTCTCCAAATGTAGCATTCGGGTTCTGCCCTTTAATTGCAGCTTGTGTATCTCTGAAGAAAAGGGCATATGCTGACACTGGCTTTTGTGGCTCGTTGGGATCTTTCTTTTTCTTCTTCTTTGGAGTCTTGGGCTTCTTGCCAGAATCTGGGGCAGCTCTTTTTTCTCCAGTAGCCTGAGAAACAGCAATAACAGTCTACATATGCATGAAATATAAGAAGAATACTGAAAAATTATTGACAGTCTGGCTTACTAATATATGGATAAAACTACTGTGTAGGCAACATTTTGGAGAGTCCTGTTGGGCAAGCCTTCCTCCTACCAAATAGCATTACTCTCAGTTATTCTCATCAGATGTACTGGAACTAAATGTCTAAAGAGCCACCACCTATCGTAAGCATGGTTCAGAATCAATCGTACAAGCTTGACCTGAAAAAGTACACCCTGACACCCTGAATTTCTGTTAAAGAAAAAAAAAAAAAAAAAGATTTAATCTATAGTGTGCTTTGAATAGGCAATCTATGTTTTTCCATTAAGATGCAATTCCTGCAGCACAGACTCAAAAGACAAGAGCTTGGAGGCATTTCCTGGCTCCCAGACCTAAGGCTGCCAGCTTTGACACGGGTCAGGGGTTAAAAAAACCTTACCCTTGAGGCAAGAAGCAGCAGCAGCAGCTCTGCACTCTCTCCCCACCTGCAGCGAACACCCCCTGTGCCCACCACCCACACCCAGTGCTCCCTGTGTGGGGTCAGGGGTCCCCCACACCTAACACCTCCTCCTGCCCCAGGAACAGGGGAACCTGGAGTAGCACCTCAAGGATGGGGGTACCTCCAGTCCTTGTTGCACCTCATGTCCCATACCCTCTTCTGGTGAATGACTTATGGCAGCAAAGGATGTTGTGGCTCTAAATATACCTCTCACAGTCCTTTTACTTTGATATTTTCAGGATCCTGTACAATACTCTTTCCTTACACACGATTTCCATTAACTTAATGAGAAAACCTATCACGGAACAGTCTAAGTTAACCCTTTAAATATACTGCTATAATAAGATTTTTGCTCTATTTTGTTGTTATTTTTTTCCATTTCTAATAAGTTAAACTGTTAATTAACTACACTTTCAGATAGAAGAAAGCTTATTTTATTTCTTTCTGAACACACCATATTTTAAATGACTCCAATAAACACTGATACAACAAAACTGTCCAAAGTTGATGAGCAAAGAGATTCACCAGATCTATAAATCTGAAATGGATTATTAATGTATTCAGCTGAAAATAGACAGATATGCATATTCTGACCTCTGCTATCTTGGAGGTGTTATGGAAACTTCCTAAGAAGCTAAACAGCAAATGAGTCACATATCCCACAATACAGTAAAGTGTGTGTTTTATATCACCACACTGCAGCAGGGATGACATTGCCACATTCATGAAAACACAGAATATAGACATGTAAAGCTTACTCACTACAAAGCACAGAATAACTTACTCTATTTGATTCATCTGCATCTTCTTCGTTTATAGAGCTGGATGGGGAAGGAGTGGCTGATTTACTTGCAGGAGGGGAGGGAGAAGTGTGTGGCAAGTTAGTGCCTCCTAAATTTAGCCCCAGCTGTGCGCTTAGCTGAGACTGGTTAATGGTGGTGAGCTGAGTGGGAGGCATAATTCCTGAATGAGCAGCATCAGTCATGTGGACAATGGATCTCATAATCAAAGAATGGTCTTGGCGGTACTGAGAAACTTGTGTGTGACTCTGATCCTGAAAGAGATTGAAACAGTATTTATTCATTAACAGTGACCATATAGCATTAGCAAGTAAGGTTATTTTTACAGACTCACGCAACTGAAACTGTCTGCTTGTGGTTTGTTTTGTTTCTTTTAACAAATTAAATACATTTTTAATAAATAAAACGCAGCAACAGTTACCACACTTGCTTCAGACTTTGCTTGTCCTCCAGTCATATTTTGGGGGTAATAAAAACTGTATTTCCCCATTTTTAAACATTTTTTTCTCTTGATGCCATGTGAAATACCCACATAAACAACTGGCTGACTGATGACACAGGGAAAACATTGCAACTGAGTAGACATACTGCTGTCAAATGCAGAAAGCAAACAAAACGGGGAGGGAGTGCGGAGAGAAAAGCATCTTCCTTTACTGACATTCAATTATTCATAGCTGTTACCAGTAACAGCAGTAGGTATAAAACAACCCTGTTTAAAATAACTTTTAAATCCCCTTCAGACAAAGAACATCACCCTGCCACATCTCGAGTGCAGACGCAGCAGCACTCTAGAAAACTGTTCAAGTAATCCTAATCGCTCCTAAAATTCCTTTTTTGCCAACACCATACAATATGTTTTTATCTTTAATCCAACAATCAAACACCTGTGGAAGTAGCAAGCTACGCACCAATCACCAGTTTATTTTTCTTGTACTTCATGTCTTTGAAACTCAAGTGCTTGCATGTTTTTGTCTCTACTGTTTCTTGAGGGCAAGTCGTCTTCTTCATCTACACAACACTTATCACAGTTGTAAATAAAAGGAAGTCAGACCCCAAAGGTAAAAGTCAACTGGAATCTGACTATGAACAACTCCGTTTTGTTATTTTTTAACCACACACAGACCAATGCACAATAAGGGAACATTTAAATAGAAGATTTTTAAACCGGTTAGTAAGTGAAGAGAATAAATAGCTCACAAATTGATTTAGCAACTTGACCAATCTATAGCCATTGTTCAAACAGACACAACCATGAGAAGTACACGAGATTTTGAAAACTCCTTCATTATTAATAACCCACATTATTAATAACCTAATTAGTAGCAGGTACAATGACCCTTAATGAAATGCCACTGAGCAAAACTGCAATGCTGAGATCCCAGCATAGAGTCCACCTGACTTCCACAGCAGATTATAACTTTTCCAGTGCTCTCTTATTAAGTTTGTATAAGCTCAGATTGGTGTTCAAAAATCTGTATCAACACTGAGGTTTATCCCAAGTGACTTTGCTCTTACTCTTTCCCAGTGGAAGCAGTGGGCTCTGTGCTCCTGGAAACCTCTTATCTGGGACAAGTGCAGTAGTACAAAGAAGCGATGCACTTGTTAAAGAAGAAGCTTGCCCTGCCTCATCCATCTTATGTGTGAGTGCTGCAGCACACCACTTCCTTATAGCAGTAACTTATTAATTCTGAATTTGGCATGCCTGTGTCTTTCTGCTGAAACCCAGATATAGAAAAGAAAGCCTTTGTAGCATAAAAGCACACGTATTGTGTTGCAACTGGACCCAGTACAGATGAAGTTAACTCCACATGCTCATGATCCAGGTCCTATATGCTAGGTCTCATCTTCATTTTCCCCCTGCTTGCCAAGCCATTGCTCTCGGTTCATCATCCATACTGCACCATGCTGCTTTTCCTACTTCTTAAGGTCTTTTAATATTTTCAGTAAAGGAGCATAGATCCTTAGAGATGAATGCATGTGCCAAAAGTGAAGCACTGATACAGAAAGATCAAAACATCAGACTTACTGGCTGAAAATACCCATTTGCTTCAGGGCACCTTTCTGTGAAAATTTACGACCGTTAACTAGAGGGTCATTTTGATTCAGAATTGTATTGGCAGCAGCATCTGGAAGTCATTCAAAGTCTTCTTAAAAGGATATCACTTTCTGCATATTACTCCATTCCTTTCTAGTTTACAGACATTGTTTTATTGCATTAAGAAAAAAAAAAAGTGTTGTTAAAGCAAAGGTGGAGATCTTCAGAATTACCTTCTCTCATAAAAAGCAACTTTCTTCATTATATTGCAGGCAGTATTTTCGTAAGGCTGTTCTATGGCCTAAAAGGCTAGCCTTTGCTCTCTCTATTGTTACACAAAACAGGCTTTTTGGGCCTTTACACGAAGGCAACGAAATATGATGACATGGGTTACAAACGATTTACTCTTAAGTCTTGTCATTTCAGTTGCATCTATGATTTTATTGAGACTAAATTCTCTTGACTTGCATTGACCCAGAATCTAATTTTATACAAAAGCCCATGAATTCTTAACTGTCACTTCTTCTGAGGCTACGTCTGAGGCTATTTGATGCTTCTGTGTTTTTTCATCAACTTATTTAATTCCTGTTTTTCTCTTCTATACCTCTTCCCAATTTTTAATCTTTAAAAACTTCACTAGAAGCTAGTAGTAGAAACAATATCTTGTAATTGGCTCTCTAGCACCAAGCAGGTAAGACTTACTATATAAAAGAAGATACTTTATAACATTTCCAATCTTTTCTCATTACATCTGATGTACATATGATAACTAGGAATTCATCTATTTTCTGCACTTGGAATTAAAGTTATGTGGCTAATCAATACAAAAAAAAAAAGGAATGGGAATTTCATTTTTATTTTGCGGTTTGGTGTTGTGGGCCTCAATAGCCTGTGCTATAGCAGAAGAGCTTTCAGACAAGGAAGCATAAGCCATTGTTTATGGCTGTACAGTGGTTTGGTATGTAGCTAGAAAGCAGAGTGGTCGATAGTAACAATGAGGTTCACAGCATTTGTATATAAATTCTGAGCAAACAAAATCTATCTAAGGAGGAGTATATAATCAAGAAAGCAAGTTTTCCATCAATTATCTCACCTCTTAGTTTTTTCCTTATTTTACAAAGACCAGTATTGAACCAAAAGGATCCGCATTTCATTATGCATGAAATTTTAAACAAAGAAATGTTTAACAACAACAACAAACATCTTGTATCAAGAGAACACATAGAAATCCAATTACAGTAAAACATCCACAAGACACCCTAATTATATTACTACATAAAAATTGAAAAGGCAAAGCTTGTGCATTCAAAATAATCCACTGAGAATACTGTGAAAATTTTAGAGAGTAACACATGCTCATTTCTTACATAAACTTAACTAGAAGTAGAAGCAGTATGTAAGCATTACGAGCATCATAAGCATTCAGGATTTTCATCACATTATGCAGAAATGACAGATTAGTTCTGAAAAAAAATAAATCATGGACTCCTCACGTGAACAGAAGGAAGTGTTGAGTGAACCTGATATTCTGTACTGTTTTGGACTGAAGTTATGCAAAACTTGGTGATATTAACATACAGTCAGGCACAACTCAACCACTGTTTTACTCAGCTTGACAATCAAACAAGGACCTAATGGATGAAATGGAAAACCAAAGAGAAATGACTTGTGTGATTCCTCTGCAGACTGAAGTGACAGTCTCAGATCTCTGTTTCTATTGTAATCCTACATAGTGCTGCAAAAAAATATGGTTTAGATAAATTTACTGAGGGAAATGCCAGCCACCTCTCTGGTCTCTTCAATTATACATATTGATTTATTAAAGAAAAAAATTAAAAAGCAAAATATGGTCCAGAATGTTTTCCCCTCTGAAAATTAATTGGCTTTCTGTCATCATTCCTGAATAGCTCCAATAGCACCCATTATGAAGAGTTTCATCATTTGATGTGTTGAAGACATCAAAGGCACCATGAGGTTATCCATCCAACAAATTATCCTACTTTCAACTATTCTAATCTATTTAGAGAGTCACATCAAAGAAGTCCTATTTAGTCATATTTAGAAGTCATGCCAAAGGACGTCTCACAGCATATGCAAAATATGTAGATTGTTTTAGTTTGATTTGCAGAAGTATTAAGTTCTCGAAATTTGATAAAAATCAATTCCTCTACAGCCAGGAAAGCAAACAGAGTAATGAGACTTTAATTTAAGGTGTGAACTCTAATACTTTAATTTATGCAGTGTATACAGTTACAGGTGTTTTTCAACAATTTCTGTACCTCATCCAGCCAAAGTGAAACATACCCCTGAGAAACAAGGGAAAAACTATGGTAATAAAGGATAGTTCCTTCTTCTGATACCAAGTCATTAGGCATCCAGTAGATAATAGAGCCACTAACAGAGCTAGTATTTATTTTGATAGATAAATGGTACAGAGGGCCAGCCATGACTTCTAGAGATGTCATAATTTCCACTTATCCTGCATTTTGAGTATTGTTTGCAGACAATAGTTTTATCCTAGATTTCTACACTGACAAAAGTTTGAACTCCACAAACATTCAACAGGATATATGAAATGTAACTAGGAAAATACCTTTAAGACCATTTTGTGTAATAATGGAGTCTCGATTAAAATCAATGTCTACAATATTCAATCATGTAAATAGACAACACCTCCACCAAGATGTAGGGCTGGGATCTGACCCTATACTGCATGAGCCAGATTTTTAAGAAAAGTGGTCAAGTCTGTGGTAAATCTGCCAACAAAAAAAACTACGCAAAAGCTAACATTTATGTTTATGCTCACTGTGCCCTGGGTTTTGGAAGTTGACTTAAAACATTATATATTATTTTGCCTTAGGAATTTGTCACTGTCAATATAACATAAGCTGATGTAATACTTTGAAGTATTCGAGTTGAAGCAAATGCACTTCAATGCAAGGAGTGGAATCCTCAGTTGTGCTTGTCTGTAAATTACTCCCTTTAGTTTTGGGCACGTCAGCATATCTCCAGAAGAAATCCTCAATACTCTTTTTCTCCACAAGCAAAATAGAGATAAAAGAATCCATTAATCTAAATTTTACAAGATTGGAATTCGCTGCCAGTCAAAACAAATCAAACTAACAGGATGCTTTTCTCTGTCAGAGATTAAATCCTTACTTAATAAGAGTATAAAACAGTTGCACTTGGTAACGCCACCACTGAAGAAGTGTCCTTCCTCTCCCCCCTTCAGATACTGTGATCAGTGATGATCTGTCAAACTACAGTTATCAGGAGATCCACTACAAGCAGCAGCTTCTTTTTTCTAGCAATGAGAACACTCCTAGGTTTTCCTTTGTGTCTCTGTAGTAAAGTAAACCTTACCTAATTTAATTCCCAAATAAAGACTACAACAACAAACAGTACATGTCAGAGAAAAAAAAATGATGTCTGCAGATGGATCTGAAAGATTGGTTGGTGACAGAAGGCTTACGCATTCTGCTGCCTGAAAGACATCAAGAGCATGCAATCTCCTGGTCTGCGCGCTCCCCCAGTCCCAATACATCAGAAATTACTGTTTTCTGTTCACACAGAAAGAGCACATAACCCAGAGAAGGGGCACGAAGGAGAAAAAAAAAATAACATTAGGGCCCACTGATTCATGCCTCAAAACTGAGCAACTATCTCCTTTTTTTCCGTCAGTCTCAGATGTCTGTAGAAATTCCTCTGTCTAGAAATAAATCTCTTGCTGTATGATTTTCTTCTATGGCTACCACCTCCAAACTAATTTACCATGTTTTCTTTGAATCTTTCTCATCTACTGTCCCTTGATTTTCTTTTTTTTTTTCCCCATGCTTTTCTTTCAGGTCAGTGATCCCTCCTGTGGCTGGTGTTCGTTCTACCCCTGGGCAGCGCAGAACTTCTTTCTCAGCAGACAGCCTGACCCGTGATGTCGGGTGGTTACAATGCTGAGAGACCACCAAATGACAAATTAAAATGATTCCTTTTATGGAATGACATTCGGGGAGCAGGCAGGAGGAGCACACCTACGCCAGGTGGTGCAGCACCACCTCAGAGATGCGGCTGGTGCCAAGAGATGGAGCCAAGCAGCCTGGGCACCTGCCACACTGAGACGGCCCTGAGCCCCAGCTCTGGCTCCCCCTGCCCCACTGCTCTGTGTCCCCACCAGTACCAGCTTGTTCACAACAGGCTCAGGTATCTCTAACATAATGCTGCATTACGTGGTGAGGAATCACTAAATGCTCACAGCTAGGCAAAATCACACAGCCAAAGCAAGCGATAAAAGACTTTCCTCATAATGCTCATAATGCTTAAGCAGGTCACCCAGCCAGCCTGGCACAGAGCTCTTGTGATTTGGGGGCCTCATTCTCACCAATCTACTTTACTGTCAAACCACATCTGTCTGAAAGATGACCCAAAATGTTCCTCTTACAGTCCCCAAAGTGGGCTGAAGGGGCAATGCTTCTTGGTTGTCCCTGCTGCACGTTGAGCCTTTCTGTTCTGAAAGGGCCTCTGCTCTTGCAGATGGATGGCACCTTGGGCTTGCTGAAGCCACCCACAGCGGCCACTACTGATGCTTTAGCATCACCTCATTCACAACTTATTTATAGTTCAAGTTTCACACCACTTTGCAGACACTTTTAAAAGCAGGTACCCTGCTCCTTCCCCGCCCTCCCCGGCTGCCTACCATACTTTAAGCCATTCTGAATCACACTCCTTTTGGACATGGGATCCAACAGCATGATCACAAGGCACGTGTGACTCAGATCACAGATCTGGGCTCTGATCTGATCAGTCTGCTGGCATGAGGAGCTTCTATCCAAATTAGCAGTACAAGCTTAGGTCTGCTGTATGCAAACAGCGAAGGCACATTGCAAACAAACACTGGAGAGTTGAAATGAAGTCCTGCAATGTCAGATAAGTGCTGTTAGCAGTTTTGTTACAACCTCTGCAACTCCAGGTTCTTCAGCTACCAAATCAAAGGCAGACTTCAAAGGTCCTTATTATGCAGAAAGCATCATGGGGAGAGACTGCAAGGAAGCATGACAACTGACAAACATTACCAAAGGTAACATAAATTGTGCGAGAAATGTGGCGGGGGGGGGGGGGGGGGCAGGGAGGGACAAACAACACTCAGGTGTTAGGTGGCATTTGTTTAACACTGCCGCAAGTGCTGGTACTGATGTGTTGTGCTTTTGTCTTTGGGATTTTTGTTGTCTTCTGTTTGTTTTTTTTTAAGCAAATCAAGAAAAGTAGGTCTCACTATCTTCCATATTATCAGAACCAAGCTTTTTTTTTTTCCCCCTTTTTTTTTCCAGCTACCTGGCAACATCGAATATAACCTAAAACTCTACAAAGACTCCATATTTCTTTATAGCTTGAGAACTGGAGGTGAAAGCTGAGTATTGGGTAAGCTGTCCATGAGGAAATGTGGCTGGTAACAGTAGAGAACAGGAGGAATTGCAAAGGCAGTTTTCAACTGACCCAAGAATGAGGGGGGCTGGACCCAATGCAGCCTTTGTCCAGGTACAACACATGCACCAGCACCTGCCTCATCTGGCTGACTTCAGGAAGCAGCAGGTCAGGGTTTGCTCACACCTGACTTGAAACTCAGAAGGCAGAAGAGTTCAAAGCCATGGCCCAGGCTTAAGACACAGCTGGTGCCCATGGTTAGGTATGTCCACACTCCCTCTGAGCTCACTTCTTAGGCGTATCGCCAGTTCCTGACAGCTTCCTGGTGGATGCAGCACTTTCCGCGCCTTCATTTGGCACCTACCGGTATCTTGTGGAGTTAATGGATCCTGATGTAGGCATTATGAATATCACGCAGGCATAGTCTTTTTTTCCCAGACTCTTCGCGTATTTTTCTTTTTCCACGTGGAAGTCCCTCATAGCTGGGTAGGTTAATAATAACCTGCTTCCACTATTTTTCCCCCCAACACCCGCAGTACCTACTATTCAGACAGGTGTCTTTGGGAACGGCTGCCGCTGTTTCCTACAGACAGGTCCCTTCCCATGGTTGCTCGGACAGGAAATAGTTTACACCGACCATCAGACGACGAATAAAGATTCAGTTAAGGATTTTGTTCTGCTTTGAATTACCAACTTTTGAAAAGAACACGAGAATCCGTTTCCTTCTCCAACCATAGCAGCTCATTAACAGATGGCCTATTGTCTCCGTATCGATGAGAAAGGAGGAAAGAGCACGTCTCACAGAAAAGTGACTATATTATCTACTCTAAGCATTACAATGTCACTGAGGACATAAGAATCTACACACTATTAAAAACTCTGTTATTCAGTATATCATTAGGCTGTGCTGTCTTCATCTCCCGTGGAAGTTGTAGCAGTTTCTGTACAGAAACAACTGCTGCCTATGGCCTGCGGGGCTGCAGCCCATTGTCCACCTCCCCTGGGGCCCTGTGAAGTGGGCATACATGCTCTCTGAACGGTGACTAAAAATGCACAGCTATGTCATTAGATGCAAAATATTTAACCATATACAAATTAAAAAATATATATATTAAAAATCTCTGTAAAGATTTGAAAGCTCATCAGTGATGCCCATAGCTCAAATCTGCAGGCAGAAGACAGAGGGACACACTTCCTGCCTGGTAACAGGCACTGGAGCTACAAAATCGCAAATGAGCCCTAACAGCCTAATTTCATGAAGCATGAAAGATTCTGCATATGACCAAATGTCACCTATCTGAGCCACGAGAACATCATCTAATTTGTGATTACTTAGTTTTGAGATTATTTTTTCCTGGTACCACAAATTATTAGAAACAGCCACAATGTCCAATGCAAACCAGATTTATGATGTTAATCTGGAACTTGAGTTCAGTAGCCCACCTTCCTCAAAGGACAAATACAGGTAAGAAAACTGTGAAGACAATCCCTAGTAAGAATAGCTGCTATTCCTATAAATGAATAATTTTAACCTCCCAGAATTAGTTGTATGTTTTGGATTATAGATGACAATAAACACCTTCATAACAATAACAAGCACTTGTTTTAAAAGACCGTTCCAGGCCTTAAACACATTAATGACCCATGAAACAACTGCTTCATCTGCAACACATTAAACAATGTTGTTATAATGTTATATTAATTGAAAACCTACTGCATTCTCTAAATATAAGATTACAGACTGGATATTCGAAGACAGATTTACAAAGTAGTTTCTTTGTAAAAGGAAAATTAAACACATAAATTAAAGCCGTGCAGGTGAGTAGTGAAATAATTATCTTGAAAGCAATTTTTAATCTTCTGTTAATCTGTCCCTTGAAAAGTTAAATTAATAATCTGAGAATAAACTCTGTAAGATTTCAACCTTTACATAAAAGGTACCACTATCTTGAAACATTAGTAATATTTCTGTTTTATGCAGCCTTTAATAAGCTGAAATTTGCAACTTGGATCTTTAAAGCCACATCATTGCGCTGTTTACTTAAAAAGTCTTCTTGAAATAAAAGCAATAGCCACCACCATGCCTTTAGTTTGAGCACAGCGCCACTCTTAACTAGTAATGTAATTAAAGATGAGCTTATTCCACTATGAATTAGCCATATCTGTGCAGAATCCTGAATGTACTGAAAGCACTGCAACAATTATAAAATATAAACAGGCTCAAATCTTCATCAAATATGAAACACATTTTCTCCAGCAGCATAAAGAATATAGGGAGCAATACATGTAAAATTATCAGTTTGGTTTTGTAACATCTGTACTTTTTTGAATAAAAGAAAAAAATCAGACTGAAAAGAGACAATTATTTTACTGTCTGTTTCTTAGATACCAGAAAGAGAATTTTGAAATTCATCAAAGCTAACCTTCTGTTATGTACAACAGGCTAAGCTGAAAAGAATGTTAACAAGTTCAATTTTCATTCAATCAGCACTACTGCTCTCTGAAATGTTTCATTGCAGGAAAGAAATAAAAATAATCTATATGGTAATTATGAGGATGAATCCCCCAGTAACTTTCAGCTACATGAAAGGTCAGTTCTATTCAAGATATTTTATCAGTCCCCTGCACATACTCCTGTCCTGTCATTTTAAATCTGAACAGCATTTTATTTTCCCATTTACAGCTACCTGCAGAATTAAGTACTTAAGCCAAATAAGAAAAAAAAAAAAAAAAAAAAAAAAGAAATGTTGAATGCTGGCAAAGGCTATAATAGCATGGAGATAAATCGTTCAGCTGCTCTCTCTCAAGCCTCTGGGGCTGCAGATTTTTCTTCTCCTGGTGCACTGTGGGTATTCAAAACTTGTTCAACATGATTTCATTTCATTTCAGGCACTGCCTGAGAAAACTAAATTACAGAATCAATCATACAGAAGGTCAGAGTGAGACTTCATTACAAGTATTGCATGCTTGCATGAATATCTTTCATTTATGACTGACCCAATATGTCACAATAGCTGTCTAGTAAAAATAATCCACTTTCTGAAATTGATGTACTACTGATGTCAATGCTACTCAGCAGGCTGGGCAGATTATAGAGAGGTGTTAAAAAAAGGAACCCTCAGGAGCACAAGTTGTAGTTTTACAGAATTGCCACAGTTTGCAGATTAAAATAATTTTTCTATGGTCAGCTCAACAGAAAACAGAGCATTAATATAAAATACTGGGGGTTGATTTTTAATGAGGATATTCCTGTTGATTTCTATTTACTTATATTCAAGCATTTATAAGAATAATATTTGCATCATTTAAATTCGTATGTTCTTTGGAGTCAAACGTACATCAGCACTTCACTTTTCAGTGATTTTTTTTTTAATATAAGGATTTTTTTGTACATTATTAAAATATGAAAACCTTCCTTCATTTTCCACCTTTTTTTTCTTGCTATTGTCTGTTTTTAAACGTAAAAAAAATGCTGTTAAGTAAGATAAATGTGTTGTGTTTGTTGCCAATAATAATGAAGTTAATCAGCATTGTGACAAATTGTCACTCCTTCCACAGTGTAATTCAGTGTGCCTGGATCCAGCTCCTCTGTGTCCAGAACTGCCTTGTTCTTAATAGGATGAGCAATTGTTAACTCATCAATACAAGCTTTTAATAATTGCTAGGCCACATTTATACAGTGAATAAATATCTTCCTTGCACTGTGAATGAATTTTTCAATATAACAATGCACAAAGAATATGTTAAAAAGAATTTTTTTTTTGTCTGTCTTCCTGTGGGAAATATGAGAGATACTTGCAGAAGTATTATGAAGTAGCTAGCCAACTCCATACCCTAAGGGAGACATAGGAAAACCTTGACATAACCTATTTTTAACCATGCCTCTGGTGATTCTGCATTCAAGTTTATAGGTGAACATGTCAGGTAGTACATAGCAAAAAGCCAAAGACACACAGTATTAATCATAATTCTGTCCGAGCCCATTTTATTTTTTCAACATTTGTGATTTAAAATCTCATGACATTTCTTCAAGGTGAAATTCTTCTACTGGACTTTTCAACAGGGTAGGACTACATTTATCTAAATTGAATATGGCTTACAGTAAAGCTCTCTAACGCTTCACAAGATAACCAATAAACTCAATGCAGTTCATATTAAAAAAAAAAAAGAATTAAGTTTGTATTCAGCTAAAGAAGCTTTAGTGATTAGCAATACATTATTAATACAGCCTTTAAATAAGACTATCCTAGTATCGCTGGATAAGAACATTGTTCTATAAGTGTATACGAACATCATAATTATTTTACAGCCCCATCTTTAGTTCTTTCAGATATAGTAAATTCAATTGACCATGAAATGAAATTTCATAGTCAAAATGCCTCCTTTACATTTTTTTTATTGCTGCAATAAAGTTTTTATAGCTCCAAGGCAAGGTAATTCATGAAATGTCTAATTTAAAGATGAATTCTAATATTATTAATAAATATTTACCAGTTTAATAAAGTGCACATTTTTCACCTAAAATATGATGTACTGTTTTCATTTTCTATTATTAAAATACAGATTAATGGCTGGAAAATTTGAGAACTAAGGAGCATTATGTGAGTTCAGGGGAAACCTATGCAAGGACCCCGTGTTAGTATTTTTAAAATTCCTGATGACACCCAGCATTTATGAGCAGAGGAGAAAAAGATCACCGACTAAAACGCTGTGGTAGGGGTCACTCCATCTCACAGTACAAAACAAATCTAGCAGTTGTCAGGAAGTGTCTGACACTTGAACCTCCCTGCGTGGCTCCTCTGTATCAAATCCCCCCATTCCTCATCAATTCTCTGTGACAAAACTGCACACAAGTCCCAAAACCACAGCTTTGAAGTGGCAGTCACCCTCGAAAATATCACTGGATTATTGGGATATGAAGGCAGGAGCTGCTCTAGATCTTCCCTTTGGCCGATATGGGAAGAAATTCTTACCATTGCAGTCAATGTAAACCTTGACTTAATGGAAGAATGGCATTCAGTGAAAATATGCAAAATGATAAGGCAACTCGAGGTCAGGTTACAAACCACTTGGTAACACTGGGGGGACTCTCTCACATGTAACACAAGACTGATCCAGCTTATGGTATTTATTACATATTCCTGAATAAGTTTCTTTGCATTCAGCACACATGCACTCCACTGCTTCAGTTTTCAGGCATAACATTCCTGACTCTAAAGTTTTATTAATTTTTTCTGTGTTTGGCACTCAGTATGTCACCCAACATGGCCAGGGCATAAAAAAGCCCATGCATAATAAGATCTGAAAAGAAGTATCATATCCTTCAAGGCCTGTTTCAGGCAGTCCCTGCTTTGTGCCTGTGGAGTTACTGAACTTTGTACCTCCTAAAGAGTGAGCAGTTTGTGCTTACTTCTGTATTAGGGCTAGCTACTCTTCATTACCTCAAAGGAAACATTAAACTTTTAAATGAAGCCAGAAGCCTGGAAAATCCCTGAGAAATTTACTGAGTGTTGATTTGTAATTCTTTAATTAATTGTCACTCACCAGAATAATAAAAAGGAAAAAAAAAAAGCACATGAAATTATAATAACATAGTGACCTTTATTATAGTCCAGCAGTAAATTTGTATTTTCACTTCAACAAGTTTCACAAAAGGTCTATGAAACAGCTGATCAGAATAACTAGAGCTGATATAAGATAACTGTTGAAGCTAAACATTCACCCTGGCTTTAATATGCAATACAGAAACTAATTCTAATGGCAACCATTGAGTTTAAAATGCTAAGTATGATAAACTGACTCACAGCTACGTCTCATGTCTAGGAGTAGGAACGTTACTGCCCAAAGCTTAGAGAAACTCACAAAAGAAGACTCTCCAAAGGTGGGGAGACCCTCCAAAGCTGAAAGGGGAATAACCAAGAAAAAAAAAGAGGAAGCACCAGGAAAGTGGAAACTGCCCCCATATACTCTCCCACCACAATCGCAGCCACACAGTGTGAACAAATTCTGGAGATGACTTAATACAGCCTTGGTTTTTAGTGTTCTAATTACCAGGAACTATCACTGAAATTGGCCTAGTAGCCCCATCACTCAGCCCTTCGCCACAGCCAGATCATTCCTCCCCTTTCTGGAGGGCTCCAAAATGTCACAGGAACACAGAAATGAGGCTCAACCTGCCACAGTCTCAGGTCAACAGGAACACTGGACAAGTCTTTTTATAGCCCTGTATTTGTGAGTATATGTCCAGTTAATGCATCCCTACCACTCTGTTAGTAGTTAAAAATAATAATTATTATAAAGATCTAGCCCATGGGGTATACAGAAAACAGAAATATATATGTATATTACTGCTGGTATAAGGTGTCTGGATCCCTTTCTGAACTACTTTCAATACTGTGCTTTCAGAATATCCTGCAGGCTGTCAAGCGTGGGTCCTACACTTGAAATGTGGTCAAACAATTCCTTCTAAATGCTGTAGTCCACCCTGGCCAACACTATGGTGCTTCAACTCATGCTGCCAATTATCAACTGTACAACAAATTCTTGAAATCTAGCAGCAGTTGGGATTCACGTGATGCCAATGGACATGGGCTTCCAACCCTGTTCCCAAAATTAAAATTCTATGTTTATAAAGCCTGACTGCTTCTTTACAAGAGATCTGTTTACACACGGTATAGCATTGCACTGTACATTAACAACCATGTTTATCTTCCTGAATCCACCAATATTAAACCCTTAAACATTTGCCAACTGCCTTAGGGAACTAAATAATAACATATCATTGTTTGCTGTGCAACACTGACAACATGTGTCATCACTCATACAGAATACGGCTGCACATAATGCAGAACATTGGCAAATGCTTGGTCGGACCACAATACCAAGAAATGGCACACATCTTTGGAGAAGTCAATTAAAACTGATACACGACACAAATCTACGTTACTATGCTTTGACAAACAAGATTTTGCAACTGAAACGCAAAAAGAACTGGACCTACCATATGCAATCCATTGTTGTGGATGACGCCGTCTTGCTCCACAAGATTTCGGGATATCGTAATAGAGGGAAGATCCAAGCTCTGTGGGGGAAACTGAGGCGTAAATTCATTTCCTTGTGCAGGCAGCTGGTCACCAAGGCCCTGAAAGGGCAGCAGTATATCTGCCATCCCCAGTGCAGGGTCCGATTCTGGCGGGGGCGTAATGGGTGGGATTTCAAACTCCTCATCCCCAAGGCTCGGTGTGTGGAACGTCTGCTAAAAAAGGACAGGACAAGATGCACTACGTTAGGGCACACTGTTCTCCAAAGCCATCTTTGGACCTGCCATCCAAATCTTGCTTTATTCTCAAATGCAAACTCTATATATTTAAAAAAAAAAAAAAAAAAAAAAAGAAAAAGTTTCATATACTAAAGGAGTTTGTGTACTGATACATACTGATTAAAGATTTAAGTCTCATTATCATATGGCTTTAATGGAGTATCAGTATTAACAGTTTTTTAATGCGTACTTAATTAGCAACATCTGTCTTTGTTGTTACTCTGAATATCAGCTACATTGGATTTGGCTGTATAACAAATTACCACTTTATTGATATGTTAGTAAAATAGCACAAATAGCTTATATTACTCTCATGGTTCATAAAATTCTGACAATTTTGTAGCGCGCACACAACGTTAATTTAGCACTGACCATTTCACATCTTTTGTTTCCTTTTTATCCACTAATAAACATGAAATATTATAATTCTGGTCTTTATTTCTTTTCTTTTTCCATCCCCAAAGTACAATGCATCCTTCTATATCGGTGTTATAATTTGGAGGAGAGAAACGTACAAAGGAGTGTGGGTGATTACAGCAGCTTCCAGTGCTTTTTAAAGCCAGCCAGCTTTGTTTGAACAGTAGGTTTGTTACGAACTAAACACCTGTTAAGATGCCTTGAGCAAAACATTTACTGCCAGTTATCTTCAGGGTCTGTGTGTGTTTGTACGTGTGCACGTGTCTGTCAGAGAAGATCTTTATTCAAGTAGAGTCTGTATCTGGCTTCAACACTGCCGACATTTATTTGGGAAACAAATGAGCTGTGCTGATTCAAATTTCTTGTGAGTCAAATTAACTTTCATATAGTATTTCGGGTCCACTGCTACTTAATAATAGAAATCCAGTGCTTGAAATTAGGCCATTTTAAATGTACCCAAATCAGGATGGCAGTCCCAAAATAGGCACTCTGTCTTGTTCTGGACATGCAACACTGCCCTGGGATTTGTTTGTTTGCATTAGTTCAGGATCCTAGTTGAGAGTGGGGGAAATTGTTTTACGTATTATTTACATTGTTTGAAAGAGTGACTTAATGCCAGTTAATTTAAAAATGATATGTTCAGTGAAAGATCTTGTTAACTGCTGCAAATTGTCATCCTTCAAACTGTTAATGATGATATAAATTAGTAACCGCTTGAGAAAAGATGGAAACTGAAACACAAGTAAAACCTTTGCTTGCATATAGAACCTGTCAGCTGTCATTATTGGTCTCACACCAGAAATGATGAGGTCCCAGACTGCTGCAGTCTGCACTACTGTCAGTCTGCCGAGACTCGAGGTGCAATACTGTAACTTAATTCTGGACCTGAAAGCTGGGCTGGCGACAGGGAGACGTTTGACTTCCCCTCTGTTATATCACAAAAGGTGTAAATTTTGAATCCTGTGTATCCCTTAGTTCACAAACACAAAGGATGGATTGGCCACGAGAAGTGGTTGGCTAATGAACATAACCCTATGGCTGCATTTGCAGTTATTTTGGCACTAATGTGGTCTAGTAACAGATGCAACTGTAATTTGTGACTCATTTGCTACCCCATTACTGCTTAATGAAATCTAACATATCACATTAACAATACGGATAAACACTCATTCTTGATATGTGGCATTTGGCTGTTTTCATTACCACTGTAATTAACACTTGAAATATTATTTCAATAAATATTTAAGGTGCTTTAAAATGGGTCGTGGTAATCATGACACAGAGACAGAAAACAAAGCAAATGTGTGGCTTCTTAGCCTGAATGTGCTCTAGGATTACACTCTTAAGGCATTATTTACAGGAATAAAATGGGCTTCTAGCTCAGCAGTGATCGTGCCCAAAATCCTAGCAGGAAAGCTACATTCATGTTAATGTAAAAACACTATAATTAAATACATTGTAATGCAGTAATTGCAAAGTTAGGTTCATGCTTTAATGCAAGCAGTAACACTTAATGATATTTCTATTCCTTGTTCAAGCAAAGGGGGTCAGTGAAACCAGTATTATTACAGAGCGCTTGAACCTCTCTTTACTTGTGTTTATAAGATAGTAGTAATTAAAAGAATTGGTCTTTCTTCATCTAACAATAAATCTAGGACATCTGTATAAATATATAACACAGTTACACAATAATACAATATTTTATTTAGAGAAGCCCCAGTCATCTTAGTGGTCACGGCTTACTACAAATGGGAGAGCAAATTGATGTATAACATAACATTTTTAAAATGTGCATTTAATTCTTACAATATAACTTTTCCAAGCGTGTATATGTCTTTTTTAAAAACATATCAAGGACCTAAGAATGAAGATGAAATAGATGTAATCTAAGAAGAAAGAAAGCCCCTTAGTGAAGTAGTCTTAAATCCAAATCACTGGGCTATTCAGCCTGCAGAAATGGTCTGAATAGTATGCAATTTGGGATTGCAGAAAGGCACTGTTATGACCAAGAGATGTTCTAACATTTGTGGGATTTATCTTACCAATCATATATTTTTTCAAGTTATTAACTTTTCAAATATTTATATCTTACATGTTTAAAAAAAAACTGTGTACACAGTTAAATGCCATCTGTACTGAAATGTTCAAAACATTTGTTCCTTTTGATAAAAATGCAAATCTGGAGAACTGTTGTATCAACATATAACAGCCAATGTCTGACACGGTGAATTATCACAGCTGGAATTAAATTGTCTCTGAACAGCTGCTGGCAGCAGAGCTTTCATCAATGTTTGATTCAAATGTAGGAAAGAAATTCTACAGAAAGAAACATCATGTTGTCATTACAGATGGGGTTTGTGTTCATTATCACAAATAACACTGGAGCTAGTGCCAAACAATATTCCCTTATCTAAGCAGTCTTGCTGGGTAAAAAGAGATGGTGACCATTGTATAAATGATTCATAAAATATGACTCCTAATTCTAACCTTCGTATTTATTGTTACACCTTTCTACTTATTTTCTCCAAGATCATTTTTTTAAAAGTGCATAAGAATACCTCTGACTGAATCACCACTTACAACATGTGAAGTCAAGGCTGCCCAGGTTTTAACCTTTTCTTATGTCTGGAAGATCATTTATGGCATACACCTGATATAAATATTGAGTTCTTTTTCTTTATATTGCCACACACACTGCTAGGCAGTGCATCATGCATTTTCCATCCTTCCCACTCCCTTTGGAATAAAAGCTGTTGATTTTTAGTGACAAGCAAAAGGTGTTTCTAACTGGAGCTGGGGTCAATATTAGCATGTTGATAGTCTATTAACTGGCTGGAAGGAGGCACCACTGTAACAACAAATACACAGATTGCAGCTGCCGTACCTTTCTCCTGTTTCCCTTCTCAAAGCCAGTGCTCAAATCCATCACCTCTACAGCCCAGCCAGCCTCCACCAGCCCAACCCCCAGGTTTGCTCTTAATCCCGATCAGACGTTTCCCTCACCCAGCACGCTTCAGGCAACAAAGTTGGTTTTGTTTTTCTAACTTATATGAGCATTAAGAACCCAAATCAAAATATTTGTATCTATAACAGAAATTAGCACATTAGCTGCTATTGAATATTACTAAGCTTGTTTTGAAAATGTACACCTACTGTGCCTTTTATTTGTTTCCTTCTGTTTATGATTTTTTTCATACATAAAGCAGATTTGTTTCTATTGACATGCTATGTAAGTAACAGCCTTATGGACAGCTAAATTGACTAGTAATGGAGAGCTGTCAGGTTATTTTCTTTCTCATTAAAGTCTTTATTTTGTGCTCCATAAAACACACAGAAATTCAGTACTTCACTCTTCATCCATTCAAAGTCTGTTAAATTATCAAAGCAAACAGCAGAATATGAGCATAGATAAAAAAAGAAAAACATCTACCTCATTTGCAGCAAGAAATGCATTACTTGCCTCTGTCATGTTCATGTAGTTGTTATTGTTTCCAAACTGAAAGAAAAATAAATATTTGGATTTTAATGCATGCCACAATAAACTTTTCTTTACCCCATCACCACCACAGAAAAGTTTAAGAAAAGCAAAACAGATGTGATTTTGCAGGTGTTCTTTGAAGTCAGAACATTATTATTTAACATTATTATTATTATTATATCTTCTGCATCCCCAGGTCTGCACATGGACGATCTCCAAGCGTACCTTTTCAACTTTCTGTGTCACAAAGCCATCCCACAGGCCTAGGGACGTCTTTGGAAATTACGTGCCCATTACAAATAGACTATTCCCCAGAAAAGGCATTTCAAATCTGCTACACTTCTGACACACATAATTATATTTCTGCAGATGATCTTGATCTTGAGGACAGCTCTAGCTAGAAGTAGCTTTTGTATTACTGTTCCAAGCAGAGCTGGCTTAAAAGAGATGAAGGTAAGAAGGAGAAGAAAGAGCATCTGCAGCATTGCTTTTAAAATCCCATTCTTTCTGCAAAATTAAAAAGCCAAGCAATCCCCCTTTGTCTATCCTTCATTCCAGTTGAGCTCCCACCCCCACTGATCTTTAAGGCCAGAAGACTTTGCTGAGGATTTTTCACATCAGAGGAACGGCATCACATGGAGACTCCGAGATCTACCCGGGCTGGGTGATCGCTTGCTCCTGCTGGGGTGCAACTCCTCTCCCAAACGAGTGATCAGAAAGGATCCTCACAGATGCCATTAAGTCATTTCCTCCAAACACCCAAGTATGAACATTTGTGGATGTAGATAAGTACTTTTTCTTCTACAGACTGAGCACAGAAAGGAAGAGATTATCAGAATTTGGTTAATTGGCAGTTAGCGTGCCTTATTCCCTTAAACGGCACTTCCAAAGGCAGGCAGGTGCCTAGAGTCTTTGCTTCAAGGAACAGACACCATGCATGTCATGCAGCTACCATATAAGACACTAAATTAAATTTTTTTGCATTTTCAGATTTCTAGTATCAGGCACGGTGCACATTGCAGGAGCATCAAATGAGAGCAAAGTGCTGCCCCTACAACGCCCTACCATGTTTTACCGCTGCTGGACCACACTAAGCATTCTTCCCTAAGCTCCCATTTTTTATTTCTGTAAAGCAAACTTTTTCAGAGGTTTTATCTTGCCAGACCTTGCCAGAGAAAACAATACCAACCACAAAAAATCACAACTCCCCCCACCCAAACCAAATAAAAACAACAACAAAGTACAACAGCAAACAGTACCAGCACCAGCAGAAACTCTGCAACAAGTGCTTGATGATTGGTAACCATACACTTGCAGAGATTGTTTTTCGTTCCAAGCAAGAAACCCTGTTGTGCTCCCAGAGCAGGTGAACCTGTCCTGAAACGAAAACCACTTTGCTCCAGCTCAATTTGCTCTTGCAGTGCCTGGTGCCTGACTGTTTTTAGCAGGGAAATGTTTCAGACCGTGACTCTCTCCAGTTCCTGCAGCATCCTGGAGCAATGGGGGGGCCAAAGAGTGATCCTTTCAAGAGAGGTTCTTTCCCTGAAAACTCCAAAATCCATTTCACAAAATAAGACCAAAAGTCAAATGAATGAAAAAAGAGAAGTTGAGGAAACTGTAATGACAGAGGATGAAAAATGGAACATGGACACAAAGAACTGGAGCCTCATGTCTCTTGTGAATATACTGTCTTTGAGTCCTGATCAACAAAACAGAAGAGATCAAGTTGTATCAAATTCCACACTTCATATATACTTAAAATGCTGATTCTTTCAACCTGTATCATGCATTAAAGCAACAGAGGCCCTAAAATGATAAGTACACTGCCTCATAATTATTTAAACTGTTATCCTCAGCTACTGAAATAATGTCATCCACCTTTAAAAGTCCAGATGTCACCCATTTTGGGGAGAATTTAAAAAAAAAAAAAAAAAAAACAAATGAAATTGCACATTGAAGTTACTGTCTTGGCACAGAAGGATGTGTGTGCGTGGATTTGGGGCACAAAGATATACTACTTCAGCTCAACACGGAGGTCAACAGGATAGACTTTTTCCAGTGTCGGCCAGTGGCAAACTAAGAAGGATTTACATGAAGGAACACCAATGGTTCCAGTAGAGCTGTTCTTTCTACAGTAACCAGAAATTATATATATATATATATATAAAGTTTTTCAAATAATACCTAAATGCAAAGGCACAACATGCACTAACAACTAGCTCTAATACTGGATAAATAGGATAAATAAGTTGGAACAAACCCAATCCTATTTTCATGAGTTTAGAGTCTTAGGGGCTCCAGAACCTCAAAATGGGAATGTAGCTGATTTTTATTTATTTTTTATTTTTTACCTCAGAGGGTAAACTTCTATATTGTTTTGATCTACATGTGTTCCTCACATCACAACTGCTGCTGGTATGAATGCCAACCATTTTTTCCTTGTGACAGCATACTTTTCCATTTTATTAAGGCTGTGGAGGTAAATGACATAATGAGGAATGTCATAGCTAGAAGTTGCAACTGTATGGCCTTAGATTCACTCTGTTATTGGGGTACAATATTTAGGACTCTACTGTATATGACTCATGCACTGATGGCAGAACCTGGCACATTTAAGCTTTTGTTAGTGTGGGTCCTAACTAATATCACTGAAATTTATTTTTTCTCTCTGAATTAGAAATCCATTTAAGGCACACAATAATTATCAGTGAGTATTGCTAAGATTAAACTTCCTTATTATATAATGGTACCTATAACAACAAAAGAAAATAAAATGGTTATTATCTTAAGGACCTAAACAATTCAAAAAACAAATTAAGCTTAGAGTGAAATAAGAACTGGGTTAGAAATCCTCTTCTGAACAGTTAGTCTGCGAATGTAATTACTGAAGAAACTACAGCTAATCAGCTGTGAATTGTATCCATTAATTAGTATTTGCCCTGGAGAAATGAGAAAAATCAGTAACAATGTTAACACTGCAATGCACTGATGAGTACTGAAACACAGGGCCCTCAGCATTTAGTCAAGCAGGTGGCTCCAATGGTCCAAGTAATTTAAAAAGCTCTCACCTGAAGTGCGGAGCTGGAATTACAAAGCACCCCTTGCATATCTTTGTATCTATATAAGGCTATAATTAATGGCTTTTAATTTAGAAACACTTTGTGATCAGCTGGGAACAGTTATAAATCATTCTAAATAGAACAAGGGGTTCTTGTCTATTTTAGTAAAATAATTTGGGAAAGATGTTTTCTGTGAAATGACTCTTGTTACAATCAACACTTTTCTCCATTTATTTTCTGAAGGATCACTTGCCCAGACCCCTCATAAACATGACAGAGCATTCCGACCCTCGACACTGGGCATCCATATTAAAGGCTAGATCCCCCAATTAGGTCTGCCCAGGTACAGTCCCGTGGGGTCCCATCTCTTGTGTTTCCTTGGGACAGAACAAGATTAAGATGCAGTACTTAGTCCAGCTATCTTTTAATTTCATGCTGGCTTTGTGATGTTTTGCAAATGAGTTAGCCATAGCTACGAGCAAGGTTTTGCATAAACTTTTGCATCTAAAGATCCTAGAGCCCCAGGTCTGTAACTACAAAAGCAGATTTTTTATTTCAGCAGATTTCTTTGTTTCCTTTGGCAACATATACCATCAACCCATTTATACAAAAGTTGCTCTGACTTTTCAAGCAATATCAGCAACACCAACCAAATGAGGCGCTAAGCACAGTACTACTCGTTTCCTTTGTTTCTAGGAATTCAACAAACTCCATCTTAAGTTTCAATAAACATATAAAGCCTGAGTACCATAACTTTCTGCTGCAGCAAATCAATGCAAACCATACACACGTACTGATTGCACAAAATAGACTGCAAACAAATGAATCCTCTTCTGAACTTGTTCTGATTCACAGCTTTTGTTGTTTGTGAAAATTATTGCACTAAAAGTATGACAGTTCAGTCCTATACTCTTTCAAAGGCCCTTGAACTGGCTCTGCTGAAATCCGTAAGCACTAACAAGAAGGCTGTTAGGAGAGACCAAGTGTTTGCTTACTAACTCCTTGTATAAAGAACGTCAAGAAAGCTGATTGATTCTAAAATCGCTTGTTGAAGCTCTTCTCTCAGCTTTGACTACCCAAACCAAAGTCCAACATCTAGACCTCTTCTGTAGGAAGGGTCTGTATTTGTAATGCCAAGGGAGAATTCATGCCCTCTATTCTATTGCATGCCCGAATGAAGACCAAAACAACTCCTGGCCAAGCTTTAAAAAGCACATCACTGCCCCACTTCTGCAAACTGCACATTTTCTTTGACCAAACATAGGCCAGACATTATGACTCCTGTCTGTGAATCAAGGAATTAAGCATGTTTAATCAAAGTAGAATGCTACTTGGGTTTCCACGCTACCCTTTGTAGCTACCAGAGCATAAAAATTGTTTGGTTATGAAAGCTCTTAGACTAATGAATTCACATGAATCAAGGAACCAATGTTTTAAGAAAGAAACCTGATGGTGGGCTTCATTAAAAAGCCTTGGCAGTTGGAGATACAGATCAGGAATTCAGACTCTGTGGACATTTAATGACTACCAAAAAATATCTTCAGACAAATCCCAAAAGGTTAAATAGGAGCTACTATTCGAGTTCTTGTCCTTCTGCAACTTTGAATAGTCGAAAGCCACAGCAAGAAATAGGCAAGAGAAGTTTACACCACAAAAACATAATAAACAAAAGTATAAAGACTAAAACTAATAACTAATTCTGAAGATGTTATGGACACACAGAATAACATTATGAACCTATAAAAGTTAATGGGAATTTTGCCACTAATTTTAATGGAGGGATTATTTTACTTGCAATATTTAATCAGTATTATTTATTTAAGCTTTGTACATTTCTGTCTTTAAGTCAACCCAATTGTGATGCTACTCTAATTTGAAAAACATTAGAGCACCACTATTCATTAGCAAAACAAGGCAAATAGAGAAATACCTAAGGAACTTAAAACATACAGGAGCCCAAAATTCTATCAGAGCATCTCAATGGAACAAACAAGAATTTTTATAAAACTGCTATTTTATGCTTCACAGTAAAATTAGTTTCATTGGGCAACTATAATACATTTTCTAAATAACTCCTTTCATAATAATGCTAGTTATTTTAATAATGCAACCAAAAAGAAACCATTGGATGGGTTATTGTTCCAGCACAGAATAAAAGCAAAACCATAGAACACGAATAAATGTTCCAAATGAAAAAAAGAAAAAATTCAAACAAAATATTTACAGAACACACAAATGAAACACATTTTGTCTTCTTCTCAGAACATACCAGGAGATTTATAAAATATTGAGATTAAACAGAATGATTGTAATTCTGTACTCAAAGATTACAAATCATAAATCTGAGAATAAGTAAAAGATTCATTATAAATGATTACAGATGTCCCCTCCTCCCCCTGTAGTTTTTGGTTTTGTTATTTTGTTTTGTTTTTTTAAAGAAAGCCTTATCCCAACCCTTACTTCAAAACAGAACTCGGACTTGGCTACCACGACTCTAAGAATCCTTACATAATTATTAGTTAATGTTTAGTCAAAACACACATTTTAAAGTTTCTCAGGATAGTATCTTCAGACAAAAATTCTCAGTGGCTTGATGTTCAACTCCTGCTTGAAGAACTAGTGCTAAATTAGTTATGTCACAGCACTACATATCCACTTGCATATGTATTTTAGAAATGATAGAATTCGGGTGTGCAACTATCTAATGTCAATTTATTGCTTATGGAAAACAGCAGCCTCAACTGATCACATTTCCAGCAGTTTTGCAATAAGATTAGAAGACTTTTTTTTTAAAAAATATAGCCATTAATACAAATCATTCTTTTATGGTGTGAACATGTTCATATATTTTATATAGAATAATATCTACTTGCACAAACATATATTTTGGCAAGAATCTCAGTTCTATCTTCAGATGTGGCAAATTAACTCCTCAGAGGTTACACTATCCTTATGAGTGAAAAGAAAGATAACGATCCCAAAAGATGTAATTACAGACCAAAACTAAATTACTTTGCAGGTCTAAGTACTGTATCTTAATAATTTCACCAGAGAACATCCTCACTGCATTTGGGCAGATTTGATTTTGCTGCCTGACCAATAATTACAGCTCTGGCAAATACAATGCCTGATAAGGACATCAATTAAGAATGAGCATTGTGTTATTTAAAAAAAAAAAAAAAATCATCGTGTTCACAGCCCGTCTGATTGAATGAAATGCCAAATTAAATTAATGGAGATTGCTAAGTCTAGCTGACTGGTGGGGAACCATGCAGAAAGTGGGACAGCATAGACAATAAACTGTCTGTAATTAAAAGATGAGAAGCTGGACTAATGCTACTTCAGCCTGATTACTCCAAACAAAACAATATACACTAAAATTATTCTGGCAACAGAAGTAGATGGAGTGGGAGGAAGCTTTTTTTTTTTTTTTTGGGGGGGGGGTGGGGCGTGTTAAATCATCAGCTATCAGCATCTACAAACAAGTGTTTCATCAGATGCATTACATTAAATATTGGTTTTTGTCCACAGGAAACACAATTTATTTTCTTAGTGAAAGTAAAAATAACATTTCTATTCTGGATAGATTTCCAGCTAATCTCTGTAGAGGCTTTACTTTTAACTATGATGTGTTCATAGCAGGAGCAGAGTGTTCTTTTCTGGAAGAGCAAGTCCTTCATGACAGTTTCAATACTTCAGAAACAGTAGGTGGCATTCATATTATTTTATAAAATACAAGTACTCTATTTTATTTTTGCTACTAGAAACTATAAGGCTGGCTCACAGATGTAACATCACTAAACCTATTAGGGATTTATACTCATAAATGAATGAAGCATCTCTTAAAACACAAAATTTAAAACCTTGTAAATAGATAAGAACTAATTTTACCTCAGAAGGGATGCAAAACGGTATCCTCAATTTTAATGCTACATAGCTACGCCTAAAAATATCTGAACTTCTCTGGCGCAATTCTAATGTTTTTGAAGAAACACCACTCTCTGCCAATTACAAAAAGTATTATTTACCACAGACAACAAGTAGCTACTGGAGTTGTCAGCATTGGAGGTTAAGCACTGATTCACCAAGTTGAAAGGAGATGGCCAGATGCAGTCAAAAAGCCTTGGATTTGGGTCAGCCTTTGACCAAATGCCGAAGTAGATGAGGTACCACAACTACATTAAAGAACAAGCCACTTAGATGTGTGTGCATAGGGCATTTATATATGTACAGAGACAATACATAAAAGCTACACTTTCTGATGAATTTCATGATGTAGCAGGCCACTTGTTAACATGCCACGTTCATACTTGAGCCTTTCCATTCATATTCTTACAGCAAAATTATGATCCGTGATTACTGTAAAATAGCACAGCAAAAATCAGCTTACTACATTCTGCTCATTTCCAGACTTTTTCAGAAGATTTCCTGAAGTACCTTCTGGAAGTAGGCTCATTTCCTGCTACGTTCTGCTATAAATTTTCTAGGAAAGATCCTAGTGCATATGTGAAAAACTACCTGGGAAATGTTAGGTTTAGTGACTTCACCCACCAGAACTTACTACACTACAGATATTTCTATCATTTTCCTACACCTAAAGATTTCCTAAAACACCACATCAGATTCCTAACCTTTAATCAGCTGCTTAATAACTATGAGGAAATGCAGGTCCCACTGAAAACAAAAGGAGGTCCTACAGTGTTTCCAGAAGCTTCGTTTGCTTAAGAACACATTGCTGATGAGCAACCAACAACAGACAGGAACACAAAATGTTAGAATGAATACTTTTAAGTACCCAGTTTTGCAATCACATCTCCAATGTTGAATTTTGGGCAAATGAATAATCTCATTAGTGGCTCATTAATTATTGAATCTCTACATAAGTGTTTGTACCATCATATATTTGACAATCTTCTGTTATTTAATTCTTAAAAACCTTTAATTCAGGCAACCATTCAAATTTGATTTGAGTCTTAAACATCTGCCACACTAATTTTATATATGTGTGTCTTTACACATAAATGTATGTATGTATGTATACATACACTTGTACTGTTTGCTTACAGCCAGAAAAAAAAAAATCAGAGGGATGAAATACTTGAGCAAGATCCTAAAGAAAACAGACATTTATATTTTATTCATATATCCTCAAATCTCCATCACACACAGTTTGCAAATATTACAGATTTAAAAGTTTTAGGAAAGCAATTAGAATGAAAATATTTGAAATTACTTTAAAAGCTTTCAGCCAACAAATAAAAACTTCAACAATAACAATAAAAAGCACTGACTTAATCTCTCTAATTCCAGCCCAACTCTTTAATATGAATTTCTTCAGTGAATTCCACGGCCAAAAGCAGTAACTGAATGATATTTTGCCAAGTGTGATACTGTGCAATCTTAGGAACAGTAATGAAAGGAATATTTAATGGTCTCATGTTAGACATTTTCAGATCTCTTAAGAAGGATACAGTCTATAAAAGTTTTTATATGCAAGAAATAACTTTGTATGAATATACACGATATTATTATTCTGTTGACTGACAGTCAGGGCAATTCAATATATTCCAGACTCTTAATGCTACTTATTCCATATTTAAATGCATAAATATTAAAAGGTGGTCTAAAGTGCAGTACTGGCCCTAATATTCATACAAGATTAAGGTGTTACAAAATTAGTTTGAATCTTGACATTTCTCTCCAAGACAAACATACCAAATGCTTTGCTGTCACATGTTCAAAGAGTTCCAGTTTACCATGTTAGCAAGTTGTAGACAAGGATGTATTTTCCATTCCACCCACCTTGGCTTCAAAGAAAGTAAAACTGAGAATTATACATGGATTCTGGGTATCTCTCTGTATCCACCTACATATATTAACACTATTTTTCCTCTGTAGAAGGCTAATAAAAATACCAAGTTTAGACCAACCCACTAATTTTCATGTAAAAAAAAAAAAAAAAAGAGCTCCACAAGATCTACGGATGTTACTTCAAAGAGTTCTGATGTGCAATCACTATCACCATACCCTGTTGTTGCCTGAAGGTTAAAAATACAAGAGACCGAATGTTAAGATAACTACAACCAGTAACAAAAGCAAGGAGAGGCAAATGTAATTTTAAGTATTTGCTAAAAACTATATTAATTTCTTTCTTTGCTTTTTAACCTAGAGTTGTTTGTGGTGATAAGTTATGAAACTATTTTCGTGATCGCATCCATGTTACTGAAATAAACCAGAGTAGATGCAAATGCCATGGAAGGAATATATTGCTAAAATGCAAAAAGAACTTACTTATAGAGATATGTCTCTTGCGTGTACATATGTATGTGTAATATTTTTTTTCTTTTTTACAACTTTGTAGCAATTTAGATTTCAAATGAAAAAGGTCTCATCAAACATGCAGTTTCAGAGCATCTATTCAATGTATGTATTTTATGAGTTACAATTATCTAAACAGCGCACGTTATACATAAGATCTCATTTCTGATAACATCAGAGGCTAGAAGGAAGATGAATTACATTTTTTCCACAACTGCTCTAAAGAACCACAGCAAGATTAAAGCACAATTGCTCCCTTTCCACAGCCCTGTGAGACAGTGGAAATGTCTCTATATTCCATGACATTTATCAAACAGAAGGAGATCAACAGCCTCTCAGAATGGCCTCAAACATGTACACGTGGACAAAATAGCTTGCCAGGAAGACCCAAATGAAATCTGTGAACCTGATTTTGGGACTGTCCCGCCAGACTACCTTCCCACGTGCCGCAGGACTGCAATAGCAGCACTGGTGCTGGCTCCTGGTTCATGGCTAGAGGCCCATACCTTGTGTCCTGCTAAGGGACAGGAGCCCACTGGCACACTGCGGACTGAAAGCCAATGAGGTTCTGAAGGGAGAGCAGCCACATCCTTCTCCTGTCCCAATACACCAAGCGCAACATTAGCAGTCCTTCTTTAACTCCCCCCAGCAGGGATATGAGACCATGCTACACCAGTGTTCGAGTCCCTTTTTGTACCCAACAGCTTGAGTTTAACTGCTGTAAGGGATACTTTTATAGGGGGAGAGGGGATGGAGAATGCACAAATACAAAACTGGTTTTGCCATATGAACATTTCTGTTTCACCTTCCTCTTTCAGGCATTAAGTTCATACAGCCAATGTGTTCATCATGTCTACCCCCGTATTTATTTCATATAAGCTGTCTAAGCATTGAATCTAAGCATTTCTTAACATAATGTCAGCATTTTATTCTTAGAATCCTAAGAAATAGTTTTATATCACTATATTCAAGATTACTGTAACATTTTCTCACACGAAATTTAAAGTGATGTGATTATACTGCAATTGGGCTATAAGTAGCTTTTCTTTGAATCTTATATCAAATTTCACTCACTCCAGCAAAAATCATAAATTCCATTCTAGACCGTGATTCAGCTCTACTACACTAGCAAATTATATCAGGTTTTAGATATACAATTGATAGAGAAAGGGCGAAGCAGATGCAGACATTTTATAATAATCATAATGGAGGATTAGTCAAGACACTTTCAGGATAAAGTCAGTACATGCATGAATTCATAAATATCTCAACTTGCAGCCATGTTGATACCCCTGGTTCAAACATTTTTTTCTGAGATTAAACACTTTCCACTTTAGAAAATATAACTAAAATCGAACAGCACACACACACACACACAAAAAAGCATTTTTAAAAGTATTAATTCTACTCATTATATGCAAGGCTGTACAAAGCAATACCATCTATTGCAAAGACAGCCTGAAGAATGCAACTCTGCTCTCATTCTCTGAATGAGAACTGGAGAAAAGCCACCCAGAAATACACCAGTGGTTCCAACCAATTGTTCCAGTGGTTGTTAACCTCAGCCAAGATGGGGTTGGTGGCAGCAAGGGAATTTTACACTTGGTTTCTTTGTCCCTTCATAAGTTTCCTAAGGGAGATTTCTCACTTGATTATTTATTACTGATTTCCAAAGCATGCTTTACGTGGCAAATGTTTTCCAAACTCTGAAAAAGATTATCCCTGTTTCGCAGGCCTCATAAATTAAGAATCATCTCACAAGCAGATACAGGAAAAAGAAGAAGCAACAACAGCAAAAAAGTATATATAATAAAATAAGTACATAAAGCCTGTTCCGTTTACCAGGTAGACTTGGGAAACACCAGGTTGTCATCTCTCATGAAGCTCTGCTCAGTGATAACTCGGCTGCTTGCAATACCCAGGCCAAGCAGTGTTAAGGCTAGTGGGTGTGTCACCCCTCGAAGCTGCAGCATGCAATAAGCAGTGCCGCTCTATGTGGAACAAACAGGAAAGCACAGATGAGGCCCAGGGATTTCCTATGATAATCTCATAAGAGAAAGCATGAAGTGACTGTACAAGAAACTGACTGCAGGCAAAATATTCAGGAATTTTGCTCAGATAAAGAGGTTTTCCAGTTTTGCAAAAATTATGTGTCGATATAATATACATATAGGTGCATGTTTGAAACAGGCATATAACATCACTTGCTCCTGTTTCTTCATCTTACATCAACCTTAAACCTGATAGATCTCTCCACTGCTTTTAGTTGGGGCTGGATTACAAATCCCACAGCAGGGAGGCCTCTGGAGAGTCTTCAGCAACAACTAACTTTATTTAAACATGCAAGATTGAATTGGATGCAATGCTCTGCAGTAACAGTAGAGGAAAATTAAATTTAAGAGTGGAATAATCCCTCATGCTAGCTTGTATTCTTAATTTATGCCACTGAGACTAATCAGGCTTAATTTATCTATCTTTAGCTTCCCACTGTTCCATTCCATCCTAAAGGCAATGTTTTGGGCAGCAGAAACTTATTTTGAAGGTGAGTAACCTACTTTAATTGCATTTTCATCCACTACTAAAGTCTAGCATTTTCTTCACTTAATTGGGTCACTGTATTTCTTCTTATAAGTGGGCACAGAAATTACTTCTGATATTGATTGCAGCCCCTGAGGTTCTGCTGAGAGATGAGGACACACAAAGGGTACACTGCAAACTCCATTTATGACTTGTGAAAAGATTCCAGTTTCCCTCAAAGCCTCCACTTCAGGTAATAATAAAGAATAAACAAACAACCAAACGAACATGAAAATTCCTAACGTTGAAATATTAACAGTGGATATTATACAGGTCAATGCCAGTTAAGAAAGATCAGGTGATTCTGTTTATAATCTTATGTAAAATGCATCCTGACTGATGGCCTCACCTGCGCAGGCCAGGAGTGTGCTGCACCACACAAAAGCTAGGCCTTGCGAGTTTTCAGGTGATATTCAGCTCCAGTATTTCAGAATGCTAACCACTAATTAGCATTAAAGAGCATATTAAATAGCACACCAGGCATCTGAGTAATGTAATTTGGCCTCATTATTCTCAGATGCCAGAGAAAAAACATTGGTTTTTAATATAAGACCAAAAATGGTAATAAAAGCTCTCCTGAACAGTCAAATGCTTCTCTTCATGTCTTGATATAAGCAAATCTGAACTTCGCTACATGTACATTTTTGAGTTTCTTTTCTTGAAGTATAAGTGACACCAGATCGCAGTGGCATTTCCTCTGCGGAGTTGTTCTATAGCTCACAACTCATGCTCTGAAAATATTCTCCTAGTTTAGCGGACTGATACATTTCAGTGTCTTATGCTATTCACACTAAAGATGTGAAAAAAGTTGAATATTTCTTAGTGTAATTTAAAATCATCAGATTTAACTTTAGTATGAATTCAAACAGTATCTATGAAATTAGCTGAAATCTTGCCATGAGATTTATATGAACCTGCGTTGTCTGAATGTTGAAACTATGAAAAATATCCTCAGGAATACCTGTTAAATACACGCCAGGTCAAATAACTGGAGGTCAAATGGGAGAAGTCCCAAGCTTATATTCGTGTAGCACTCCTAGTTGTTCCTCATTAGCTGATGGTATCTGAACTCTACAGAAACATTTGTTATGGTGTCTCCAAGACAGTATCTTTTTCACACTCTGATGAAACCACAAAAATACTATGGGCCGTAACAGCTTCTGGCAGACAGTAGCCTGCTACAACTAGCTAGAAAAGACCAGGAGTTCTCTCACATTTCTCTTACATTTTGATCCCACTTTCAATTGCCCAGACATCAGAAAACTCTGTAAAGGAAAAAGGAAACCTGCTCTCAGTGCACTCTTGGAAAAGTCCTACATATAACTTTTTTTTTTTTTTTTCCATTTCCCATGGCAAAAACTGTCTCATTACCTCATTATATTTTGTCTCACAATAACTTTAACCCATGTTTTTTGGAAAAAGTCAGATTACATTTCCCTGATATCAAATTCTTACCTTGCATAAGAGTTGAGAACTACTATTCCAACGTCCAGTTCTGGTGAGCAAGTGAAATAATGCTAAACAATGCAAGGGAGCATGAAACATAAACACTGCTTAATGAGTTCACAGTAAGAACAAATCACAGTAAATCCACAAAGGTTGGTTGCTTCCTTGTCTGCAAAACTGGGGAGATTTTGCACTACCCAGTTTTTGTTGTTATTTGTTTGGTTGGTTTTGACCTGACTTGAAAGACACTGTACAGTATCAGTATGAATCCAAAGGAAAAGGCAGAAGCAGAGGAATAGTACATGATGCTCTGGCAGTTCTCTCACCACCAAAAGAAGAAAACACCAACCAAGGAACACCTAACTGGTCACAGTAAAAAAACAAGTATTATTATAAATAATAATTTTCTCTTATTTTGTACAAGCATCTACAATCATTTCTGGTAATAATTTATTGTCCAATGATTTGTGAACTTAAAACACCACCACCACACACACACACAAAAAAAATGTCATATAAAATAATTTAAAAAAAACAACACCGTCAAGCTAATTGCTTTGCATGATCTGTCCTGGAACCATCAATACAGTTCTCCAGTATGACATTTCCTTTGCTGATCAAAAAAAGGTTTCTCAGTGGTTCTTCCAGAATTTGTTAAAAATAACATAAAATATATACGTATTTTTAATGGGAGAACTGAGTTGTGAAATATGATACATATATATATATATATATATAGCCTGGTTTTGAGAGGAATGCTACAGCACTGCTATAAGATGCTGTACAAGTGCTGGAAACAGACAAAGGTTGGAAGAAAGGCACACAAAGGTACAGTGAGACAATGGTTATCAGAACAGGTTAATAAAAATTAGCTTAGCAGGAAGATAAGAAAAGAAACTTAAAAATAGTAAGAACAAAGGAACGAAAAACTTTGAGGAAATTAATGCACAGCAAAGGACAGTTCAGCATTCAAAATTAAAAGAAAAACAGCAGTTCGTGATATGTTGTAAAAGAAATGATTTTGAAAGCATTTAGAAGCAATTCAAAGCATACATACACTTTCATATGAATGTACTTTTTTCATAATTTGAAATAATGTGCAGCTTGTAACAGTGAATAGAAACATAAACTGATCTGCTAATTCCAGACAACTAGAACTTGTAAAGAAAAATGTGTTTTTCTTTCATCTCCCGTACATATATCTTATTTATACATATACCTGTACACGTATCTTATATTTTCACCTCCTCACAACCATGGAAACTTGTGCTCAAGCACAAAGAAAATTCTGGGTAGCATATCCATGATAGTCCTTCACACATCTCTCTCTGCTGACCTGTCCTTACTAATACTGAACCTAGGCCAGGCAGGTTGCAAGGGACACAGGAATGTCTTTCAGTGCTATAATCTCACCTTCATCCAACCACACATACAAACTATTGGTTATAAGAAACACCTTCACTTCTATGCTGTGTACTCCTGGGATATTTGACAAGAGCAGGCTCCCTTCATTTGATATAAATTAACCCTCATCGTTTTTGTTGTGGAACATTATGGTGAAGGTTTTTTTTGTATGTTTGTTTTTAAGTAAACAAAATTTGTGTAAGGGTTATCTAGGAAACCAAGGAACAGTAGGAAAACAGGAGCTCTGAAGTGGTACTTTACCACAGAGAAAAATGGTGAAAGGTTATTTACCAGCATGAATCGGGCTTTTCCATTTGATTCAGATGGTGGCGGTTGTGCACTATATTCCAGTAAGTGGAATATCATCTGTATCTAACTAGCTACTATAAGAAAAATAAAAGGGCTATCAATTTTCACGTTGACATATAAATATTTTACCTTCTGGGAAAAGGAAAAGTTTCTGCCATGTTGTAATATTTAACCATGCATGTGTGAAAGGGGGATGAGGAGTGAGTGTGCGTGTATTGATTACATTCCTTATAGACGTATACACTAAATGCTTCATAAAAAGAATGCTAAATTGAAAGCCTGTCTCTGTTATACAGCAAGTCTTACGCTCCCTATATAAACCCTGCAGCATTCTCAAATGCTAATTCTCTTTCTGTTGTGTTCACTCTTCCTATGTTTTGCTCCATAAATGCAGATTTGGGGAAGTCGGGCCCCTTTCTGTTCTCTTCATCCTCTCTGAAGCAAGACCCATGTTGCTGGCTCCATAACCTGTCTTTTTCAGAGATATAGAATGGTATTCAGTTTGTGAATCTCACAGTACTTCAGCCTCATTAATGGATACTTTTATTATCAGGATCTAAAAAAATGGCATTTTCACATACCCCTCTCCCACCAGAAGTTCCCGAGTCATCTAAACAACCTTCAACATTTAGACTCAACATCAACAACAGTGAATGAGATTTACAACCTATCTCCAGCTTCCAAAAAATGGTTATATGTGGGATTTGATTTCAGCTATCAGCAGCAATGAGGACCAAACTAAAGGACATTCCAGTGACTACAATGTCAGCGCTGGCACCTGCTGCCATGTTGTTAAGTGACCCCAGGTTCCAAGAGGTTCGCATCTTGCATCATGCTTCAAACCTCCTGTGCATTTTCTGTTCACTCTAATTCATAAACCCTTCCTTATGCCATTACAACTTTTGTTGAGGTCACTGCAAAATGAAACACTGAACTCATTGGGATTTGGGGGTAAATGCAATTTAACGTAGAGCATGAATAAAGAGCTGAGGAACGAACTCCTTAGGCTAGCTATAAAGACAAAACTTTTGTATCATGAAACCACATATTTACTTACCAATGCAAATGGTCAAATTTTCAGTAACCAACTTGCTGGCTACAGGGAGGTTTTTTGAAAAAGTCAGCTTCTATACAGAAGCTGAATTATGAGAAAACTTGCCTGGAAGGGAGATGCTGGACACTTACAAATCTTATTCACTCATTAAAATATATCAGATATTCTATACATAATTCACTCCTACTAAGGAATAAAATGCATATGGCCTAATGGAAGCAGCAATTATTAAAATTTATGTAACAAGTAGATAAATTAAGCTTTGCTATCGTGCACTACTGGGAAGCTTATGGAACAGAAGCATGATTAGTCCAGGACAAGGAAAATTATACATGTAAGAGTTAAAGCTTAAGAAAAGAGATCTGGCTTATATCAAGTTGACGCTTCAGATAAGAGACTGCATTATAACAGGTTATAGTTGCAAAAATAATTTTGATTGGCATATCATTTATACTAACTACTGCTTGGAACCCATCCAGAATATGCAGCGTACTATAAACTGTTAGGAAATGTATCTGTGTATTGTTCAGTATTTCCAGTGTGCTTTATTTTGTAAATATAAGACCTGGCCAAAAAAAAAAAATGTTGAGTATTAAAATAGTTCTGTTTAAAAAGAATCCCCTTTTCCCTATAAAAAGAAGTATTTCACTAACAGCAGTTGATAATTCTGTTCGAAAATGTTCATGGTGAAGCTAAATAAACTTTCAATGGAAAAAATTTGATTGCTTTGTTCAGCTGCTCAAACAGATTTCTATCTCTACTTATTTGCATATTTCTGAATATTCTCTTTCAGGCCCACACCATTTTTGCTAGCAAAATCAATTTTCCGTTGGACAAAAAGTGAGATTTGGTCTAATGATTTTAAGCTTTTAAATAAACATGAACCAAATGGTGTAAAGAGCTCCCTTTTAAGAAAAGATCTTTGCAGTTTGGAAAGAAAAGAATTCTTCACGTTCTCAGATATCAATTGACAGCAACACATTTTAACATGAAGAGAGAAAAAAATATATACAAGGGCAAAACAAAAAGAGCCGCAACCTAGTTGTGTAGCTACAACACAGATTGATGCTAAGGTTAATTTTTAAGAAACATTGTGTACCTACGCCCATGTGCAAAGCATAAGAAATATTAAGCTATGATATGAAAGTGTTATTATTGATTTTCAAAGGCTCTAAGAGTAGTCATGTTTATAAAATTTTCTTCTGCACCTGAAGAGAAGTATTGTTCTAAAACTCCGCAGAATCCTTAACACCAACCAAATGCAGTTTTTCTAGGTCTGCTCAGCTCTGCTAATAGTTATTGTTTGCACAACTGTAACTAAGTACATTACCAACTAGTTGTTCAATCTATATAAATTTAAGAAACACACATTGCCAAGGAGTGACTCATATATCAGTCTATTATATGCTGCAGAGCTGACTGTATTAAACAAATCACTTTCCCTACAGCTGAAGAATAGAAGCTATATACAGAGCAGAGGTTATTGTCTAATTTAAATCTTGGCTCACTTCCCGGAGCTGTACAAGATTCCAATTTGTGGAAATGTTACTCTCTGCTACTGCCAGAAAGGCTACAGAAAATGGTATTGGGTGCCTTCCAGAAATATGTCTGCAAAATGCCAATCAACAAGTCACTAAAGATTAACAGTATGACTGTACCAAATTAATTTAAATTATAGAAACATATGGCTAGGATGTTTGCACTGCACTTAACACAACACCTGCTTCACAAACAGCTAAATTTCCTTCCACAGTATAAAATAATACACGTCAAACACCTTAAATCTGATTCCTATAAATGGGAAAAATCAGTTAATAAATATTAACCAGAGGTTACCACTATTAGCTCAAAGCCACCATTCTGTAATGGCTAGGTCCCTTATTTAAGTTTTAACATGAAACCATATCAACTTGTCTTTTCCCATCATAGTAAAAGTAATTGGCAACAACAGAACTGAAGGAAAAAAAAGATGACAGAAACAACCATCATTATATTCCACTTAAGCAATCCAGAACAGTATGTTGATTTTGCTAAAATGTGCTTCTCTTCCTTTAACAGTCATTCAAATACAGTGTTACTGTATCATAGTGTATTACAGTAAAAGTTTACATTCTTATGCAAAAGCCACTCCTGAAAGGCACAACAAGCTCATGAAAAGATTAAAAATTACACACCAGAAGCCAAATATTTTATATTTCCTTGATGATGTTTCCCATTATTTCTATAAAACTCTTTAATATATGCGATCTTGTCATCAAATTAAAAAAGGAAAAAAATCAGTGACAGTCTTAGAAATATTTACACATTACTGTATGCCATATTTCAGTTGAAGAGGAAGGGAGCTGCTTTATGTTTCTCTCCACTGCTTTTCTATTATTGCCTAGCTAATGGAAATACATCAAACAAATGTTCTACAAGAGCAATAAATATTAAAGTTGACCTATCCATCTGGAAGAAATGAGAACAATACTGCTCACTTTTAGCCCAAATATGACACTGATAAATGAAGCCGTGAGATTCCATCACACTTTCAGCAACCTGGGCTAAGCGCCACCATGTGATTCTTGTACCAGCAATTTTCTCCATTCATCTTCATTAGGCAGTCACTTGACCTGCCTCCTTACATCCCTGTCAGATTTGAACCTTCAGGGGGCTGGTTGCACTTTCTAACAATGTACTCTAAAAGCTGTGTTCCCTTTTGGAAAAAAGGCTCAGATGAACATGAAAGAGTACGAGAGCCATTTTTTTTTTTTCTGGAGAGAGAACCATCAGATGTTAGTCATGATTAAAAAAAAAATGAAATCACAGGACTGTACATGCGACAGTATGCACAAGTGTTCTTACACTGCCTGGAAGAAACCACAAATAGGCAAAAGCAAATCACCCTTTTGGCCATCGAAAGACAATTACACATTCAAATGAGACTGTACATAACCTCTTGCCACAAATGAAACACCCTCCATTTCCTCACTCAATCACTGTTTGAAGCAAGCTGGAACAAGCAGCCATAGCATTCTTAACCTACCATAATAAGAGCATTTCATCACATTAGCAGTTTTACATTACATCCCCATTATTTTCTTTTTCAACAGTACGATAATAGCAGCACTGATTTGATTATTCTGTAATAGTGAAAATGAATACCAATTCAATATGAATTTGCCAGTATAATAAAAAGCTCCTAACAGGATTCTTAGAGACCTCCTAGAAAGACTGTTTATAACTTTATGATCACTTAGGGAAATCAGAAAGGCTAAAGGCACCAAAAAGCGTTAAGCTTTTGACATTAAAGCCATCTCAAGCATTCATGCAGTTGCAATACCTTAGTTAGGGTAGATCTACAATGCTTATCTGACAAACATCTGATGTATTAACTATGTTTTTCTATAGCACACAAGCCTCTTATCTTTCTTTTTTAAAGAAGTCTTTAGAATTATAAATAGCGCAGACTGTCATGGTAATGTAGCAATTAAAATACACCCACATAGATTTCTTTTAGGCATTAAGTTCTTCAACCCTTTTTCATGTTGATCAGGTCTTACATGAGTGGTTCCATACAGCTGCTAAGCACACCAGGGACTTACTCATCCAGGAAAACATCACTGAATGCAAGTAAAGACTGCAGAGTCAAACAGAAAACATGAAAGTATGATAGAGTTAAGATGGTTTTCACTGTGATCACCAGAAAATGAACAGAGACGACTTCTACGCAAACCAAACAGTCCTTTCATGAATGGGTATTTCCATCATGCTAGGCTGGATTTATTGCACTAAAATTTTTACTTTTCTGTTTAAATGCATTCAGACTGCAACTGACTTCAAGGGAAAACAAAGAACACGTCTTATTTTCTGTCATTACTTTACAGATCTCTACAATATCAAAAACTATGCTGAAATACTGAGTACATTTCTGAAAGCATGGACAAGAAAATTTATTAACATGATGTAAAATTAAAGATCAAGATCTGGTATAGATGCATAATTTCTTGACTACAGCAACTGTTACAGGTAGTAAGGAAGTAATAACTAATAACATGGTGCACTTTCCTGCACAACACAATAAATGCTGGTCTATGAGCTTAAATGCTGATCCAATTCTCTTTGTAATCATAATTATATGTTCTCACATCTGCATTAAAGCAATCACATAACAATCCCTGGCAACATTTTCATCAAGCTTTTACAAGACAATGAACGATTCACAAGAAAGCCTTCGGTGGCAGTAGGTTTCACCTGAGCCAATCCAGCATCATGCTGTAGTAGTATTATCTGCATTGGTATCTGAGCCTTTCTGGAAGTGAACAAAATGGGTTCTCTCTTACTTGCTTGTCTGAGATGCTGAAGATTTCAGGCCCTCTGCACTGATTCCAAGTTCAAAGTGTGTCATGTTTTCTTCACTGCTGACAACACAGGCCTTGGCCATTTTCTTCATACAAAGGGATTCTTCTCAAGAATGAATGAATGTCTCTGCGATGACGGAGAGAATAAAAAACCTCACGAGTGGTTTTCAGGTGTGGGTCAGTCTACAGCTGCAGCAGACAGTTTATTCTCATCATAAAGCATCCTCTAAAAATCAGCTTTTGGATCCAGCGGTTCTCAAAATAGGCCACATGTCCATCATCTACCACTTCAGGTTTGTCTGAGCTGACTTCTCCCATAAGATTAATACCTAAGTTAATAATGAAACAAACTGCTCTAAACTGAATTTCCAGATACAAGATGACAAAGACTTTTTAGTGTTATACAAAATTCAGTTTGTGAATGAAACCTGATTCCAACAAGATTAAAACAAGAGTTTTGCCAAGGTCTAAAGTTAGAAAAATCAAAACACTACACAATGAAAAAGAGAGGCCTGAGGCAGTTTTCAAGGAACTTGTGGGGGGGAGGGGGGGGGTGTGCAGTAAGGGACAGATCTCAGCACAGCTCCAGAGATGATCCTATGCATAGCAAGAGATGTAACGTTACAGGTCTAAGAAGGTAGGCCAGGGAAACCACCCTCAGGTCTCAGGAGACCTGACTAAGGGGGAAGAAAAAAGAAAAAAAGATGTGATTTCCCCTGCTTCCAAGAAGCCATATTAGAGAGAGAATATCTCTATAGCCCTATATGCTAAAGCTAAGAGGAAAAAGACAAGCAAACAACAGATATTCCAAGAAGTGGCGTCAAAGAAGAAGAGATGCAGATTTTCACCTCTGCTAGCTGATGTTTGCTGTGGAATGTTTCATCAAAAGTGATGACGATGTGTTACGATAATGTCAGCTTTACCACCACGATCATCTGTCATGCCAGGATTATTCTATAGCTCTTGATGATAAAGTGGCTCTTCACTTCTTCAAGACTGAGCAACTCCAAAGCAACCAGAAAAAGTATTGCTAAACACCTTGAAAAAACAAACAATCAACACAACAACAACAAAAACTCTACATTGATTGAATTAGGCTATGCATACATTAGTGCAGTATCCTATCTGGAATTAGCCTTTCTCTGAGCAGAAACCTCAGTGAGCAGTTGTACACAGACAGAAGATGACATCTTAAATTTCATTAACTTTTCTTCTACATTACTTTTTTAACTTTATTCAGAATGCTCTTTCAAATGCAGTTCAGTCATGAACTCTATCATTTATAGTGCAGCATTGTTTGTGTCAAATCTCTGCAGCAGGGTTATCGCCACAGGTTAATGGATTTGTGTTCTGAGAAGCCATGATTAGAATAGGTTTACCAACAGTGACCTGTGTTCTGCATTATACAGTGAAAAACATCTAGCAGCATGATTGTTATCAATCATCAAAAGAGATAGTGAGAGCTGTGTGTACAGACAGCACTAAACTCAAATGTTTTTATTACTCTATATAGGTATTGTGCAGTGGTTAAATTTGACATGTACAAATTGCTAAAGTGAAGACTTGCAAAATAACAGTATCTATCTCGATGCTAATGGCTTAGTTTAGAAAATGATGTGCAAGATTCCAAACACAGCATGAATATGTATTTAAAATATTCGTGGTACTTTAATGGACATTTTCATTAGCAGAGCTTATAACAATGGGAAAAATCTGAAATTTAATGCAATGTCTGAAGTTTATTGTAATAACTTCAGAAAATCTGAAGAGAAGTATTTTTACCATTGGAGAATATATTAAAAATTAAGACCCTTGTTCTTCCCTCCTGATGCAGTTATTCCAATAGAAATTCAAACGTATGAATATAGAGGAGCATGTTTTCATTGCAATGCTTTTTTTTGTCCCTTTTGGAAGGCTTTTTAAGCACTGTACAATACAAAGTAATAGAAAATTGAAGCTGTCATGGCTTTTCTCTTCTCTCCCCCCCACCTTGTGACACACCAGGTGATGTTACAGGAGAAAAAAAAAAATACATACATTTATAATTTAAGTTGAATATACTAGTGCTGTACTAGCAGGGCATCAAAAATACTGATCAGGAGTACATTTAATAGTAACTATAACATTAAAAAGAATAAGTAGTACGTTCAAGGTATAAGGCCAACTAATCACCCAGTGAACAGTAACACTTGCTGTCAGAGTAGACTGCACGTACAATGCAGGCTTGGACTTTCAAACCATTATGCACGCACAGCTAGCCTTCCCTTGTTCAAAATTGGACTTTTACACATCGACTCTTTTACCAAATCCAGTGACACTGCATTGTGACACTGAACCCCTTCAGTTATGAAATGCACATCAATAGAAGAGTCTGCAAGGAAAGACTCAATGCCTAGGTTCAAAATTTACACACTTCACAGCATCATGCCTAGAAACTCTCTGACTTCCTTGAGAGCTTTACTAGCAGAGGTGTACATCTCCAGTTCCTGCAAAAGGAGGAATTCTTTCCAAGTTACATTCAGTACGCTTGGAACAATTTGAGCTATGGAGGAAAGGGACTTCTCCTGACCTTCAGACGGTCTGCATCAGCCTTGTTCACAGGTACCACTTAGAGAAGCCCTGATTTTGACAAGTGTTTGTCCACTATTTCAGCCACTTGCAGGGGAGCAGTGCTGTACCCCCAAGAGGAGCAATGACTGTATCAGACACAGATGATGCAGCTTCTGTCTTCTGTGCAGCTGTGTTACAAGCAGGATACTATAGTTCTTTTCCTCACCCCAATAATCAGCCTTGAATTGCCAATCCAGTTAGTTATGTCAAATATATATAACACTTATGCAAACTTTAAAAATAAAATAAAAAATCTGCTTTCCTTTAGAGACAGTAATATATTTGCATCTGACACCAATGTCCTCAGGATTTCATTCAGCACCTCTTTCCCATTCAGTGTAGTAGCTTTATCTGCTGTTGTTGTAACAGCTTGTTTGCACTGTTCTCAGACTGTTTTTGTGGCTAATACCTACTACACTGTCTGTATTACATCTGACATAATTTGCTGTGCTAGGAGCTGCTGATGACCACTTCTAGGACATGTTGTTTTCAGTAGTACTAGTAACAACATTTCTCTTCAGAGGCAGCTGATCAAAAGGTGCTGCAAAAGGTCCTTTTTCTGTTGCCCCCTGAACATTCTCCCACATGAAATTTGACTGGTGTCTCACCAGCATGCTCACCAGCTTTGAAACGAAACATCCATTTATGACTTGCCAGGATCAGAACTGCTGGAAGTATCTTCTTTCAGATTTGCTGATGTGAACCTCTGTTATAACAAAATGATGATCTCTGGAATAATAGCAATGATGGCACAATAATAACCTCTGTGAAATATTTAAAGACAGAGCTTTTAGATAACTGCCTTAACTGCTGCTGTTACCGCAGTTAGACATACTACCCTAAAGGCTGTCTTTTCTAAGCCTTCAAGTTGTCACACCATTGGGAAACATGCTGACCATCACTTGCCAGATATAACAGGACAAGTCGGCCTCTAACGCTCAAATAAACTCTTTCTGAAGTCTCTTTCGAAGGATGTTAAACTCAGTTCTGTAGAGAAGATGGTAAGCACTCTCTACAGAAGAGCACCTTCGTACAATGAATGACAATGATTAAAAATAAATAAATAAATCACGAGCAGTGAAGAATTCCAGCCGCTGCTGAAATGAAGCACAAGCCTCACCAAGTTTTTGCTACCCACTTATCCACAGGCTGGTGAGGCCTATGATGTTATTGCCTATGAAACATGGATTCTTTATGTTCAAAAACCCCATCACTGTCTTGGAAAAGAAAACCAAAACCAGTATTTGGAATGATAAGAAAGTGATTGAATTTTATGTGATGCAGAACACATATTTCAGTACTTTTCAGGAAAATATTCATAAACTTTTTTTTTTAGAGAGCTTAATGTATTTTAAAATATACATAAGAAAACACATAAGCAAAAACAAATTTCCAAAGGGTCTATCTTTGTCTTTCATTACTTAATAACTGGTAATTCAGATATCTTTTTATTTTGGAGGAAATTAATTTGCATCTTAGTGGATGGTAAGGTCTGTTCTTGAAAGTAGAAGAAAAAAGAAAATGAAAAGCACTGAGACAATGCCCAGTCCAAGTAAAAGCACATTACTAAAAGTACAAATACCCTATGGACAACAAACAAACAAAAAACTGCTAACTTGTGTATGCTCTGTGCAAGAGCTTTGGTTGAACTCATAGCTGAAAGACAAAATCTTCATTTTGAGCTTTTTTTGAACAATGGTATGTGTCATTTGAGATCATATCTGAAAGTGTCTATCCCTGAGCAATAACCAACAGGAACATATTCTTGTTGGAACATATTCCTGAATTCTTTATTTTTCTGGCACAAGAATTTATCTTCACATCTGCTAGTTGATTTGGAAACACTACTCTGGGAAGACGGACTCTTTCATTTATTTCATTAGCTTAATTCCCCAAAGAGATATGGAGGCCTCAGTCACACAAATGGGATATCCCAGGAAAACCTGACCTGTGCCAAAGGGGTGGGGGGGAATTGTTTTTGATGCCACAGTGCAATCCCATGTGCCAAGAGAACTGAAACCAGCCTGGGATGCTTACTGATTCCAGTCCAATGCAGCTTTTCAGCTTCTTTCCTGGGAGCCACTGATGCGCATGGAACAGTCTCATGGGAGTTACCTACAGACTTCTGCATCTTGCAGGAAACACTTACTAGGAAAGGAAGGATGGCAGAGGACTTGGAAGAAGATAATCTTTAAGGTCCCTTCCAACCCAACCCATTCTATGATGGCATTACAGCCAAAGGAAAACACATGCAAGACTTAATTCTGCAAGTTCAGTCTGCATGACCTTGGTCAAGTTACTTAACGTTGGAGTTCTTAGTCCTGAGCATCTAATGAGAGTAAAAAGCATGTTGCCTCACAGGGGATAGATTTTTAGGTAACACAAGAGTGTAAACAAAAAAATTTAACGGGTTGTTGCTCCAAAAGCAGGAAAACCTATAAGGATAAAGGCTACATCAGGCTTCAAAATTTAATCATCAGGCCATGTGCTAACATCTAGTTGGGTATTAAATTAGGGAGGAAAAAAAAGTGATAATATTCATCCTGCCTCAATTTAGAGAAAATTGCTGGTTAGAAACAAATTCTTTGTATTTGCTTCTACTTCCTCCTAGAGTTTGTTAAACAACCAAAAATAACAACAGAAGGCCAGACACAGCCTGAGGTAATACATAGTGGTCTTCCTTTGGAGATATCCTGGCATTTGTTAGCTCTGTAAGTGTAACAGTGCCAAATTAAAAACATTTGGTCCCCATTTATTGGCTTAGGGCTAGATCAGCAAAGGACTGTGCTTTGAATCTTGCCTGCACACAGCTTTTAGTTGTTTGAGTCAAGAGCAGAGGCTGCAGCCCTGAACGAAGCCAGGATTCAGAATCTTAATCTTTGATCTAGGTCTTATCAATCTATGGTCTTCTCTTTCCCAGGCTCTCTGCAAAATTTTGGTATTGTTGGCTACCTGCAGAAACAAGGGAATTTTTTTCTAGGTATTTAACATTTCTGAGAAAAGCTCAGGTTCATACAGGCTTTAGGGAAAAGAACACCGAAGCAGACATTTTTAAAGCTCATACTTCAGGATTTAGACATTTTCTGTCTAGACCTTAGACCTATGCACCAGGGTATAGGCTTCTAAACTATTTAGGTTTCCAAATGACAGAAATATTACTTGTTGAATTAGTTCTTGGTCCTGCAGAACCACAGAATGAAACAACTACTCCTAAGAAGTGACTGATGGATTTTATTCTGGTAACTCAGCTGGCTGAGTCAAATAATTTAAAGACTTACTTTTTCCTAGCACAAGAGTGACCGTACAATGCAGAATATTAGTTTTATGAAGCTATTTCAGCTGTACACATACTATTCTTCTGCAACTCAATACCTCCCCCTACATATGCACATAACTACACAGAGCAGCAACTGCTGCTGCTCTCTGTGGTGGCACTGAAACAAGTGAAGACTTAAGACCAATGTTCTTTAAATATTTGCTTAATTATCCTGCACAGAGAGGCAGTGTTTTTTTCCCCCCTTTGATGATTTAAAATGTAAGTGGTAGTTCCTCTGCATTTTGAGTTAATGAATGTTATGAACAGTTTATAAAGCTGAAGAACAGCTGCTCCCTCACAGCCAACAAACAATCGATGCTAATACTGGTGTGAGATCACAGTCAATGTCCAGAGCCATTCCTTCACGTAGGTAAAGATTCAGAAGCCACTTCACTACCATTTAATCGAGTTTCATTATGGTGTGAAGTTGTTTTTATTTTAATCTAGGGAGTACATAAAGGTGCATTTCCACTGCATTGCCCTGAGTGGAGAACACATAAAAAAAAGTCATGAATTTTCAATGTGAGATAATCTTTGTATCTTAAACTACGACATTTGCATTACATATACTATTTATTTATATTACACACAACAGAAGTAGTAGACATCTCATTGAACCTGAAGCCAGTGCTGACATGCAGCTTTCTTGTAGATGAAAGCCAATGCTTTCCAGAGCTAGAAGCTTTTGCTTCACTCCTGTGAGCTAGATAAGGTGACACTGAAACTTCCAAAAGGTTGCTGAGGACGGAGGAAGGAAATGTAGAAACTGCTGTGCTGGAAAATTGCATGGCAACAGAATAAATCATAGGAGAGCCACAGGAGTTGCATTTTTTCTCCTTTCCATTTTTGCTAAGAGAATGCGACAGAGGTTGGCCCAGGAGACCAACTCCAGATTGCCAAACTGTAGGCACTAATATCTAAGACTTTTATCAACAGGCTTCCTTGCACCTAAAAAAAGAAGTACCTAATAGATAAAAACAGCTTCCTCGTTTTATAGAGGTGAGAAGTTTGCATTTTGTTTCTCCTCTAAAGCTCAAATACGTTTGTTTTGACACAATCTTTGCAACAGCATTTTGAACTACCGCTCAATGCAGAATTATTTACATTGCTCTAAATCACTGGCTTACAATGCTTGTTTTCGTACTGATCTAGCTTCACTACAAAAGGAACATCACACAAAGAATTCTTCCCTGGAAAAAGAGAATTGAGAAGTACAAAAGATGTTACCTTTGCAAAAATACAGCATTCAGATACTAGATTATAATTAGTTTTCTGTTCCAAGTATTTCAATACATACTGTTAACCTTAGACAACTGTGCATGAACTTTTTAATTAGCATGTTATCTTTGGTGCAATTAATATCTTGTACCTCATATGTTATCTTCAAATTAAAACTTTTACTGTGTGAGCCATATTAATTAATCAATGCAGCTCTAAGAGGGAACAGACATCATTCAAGAGAAAGTGTTTTTAGAATGTCACAGCCACTGACATTTTAGAGCAGTTATTTAGCTTCCTTCAAATAATACATGGCTATTACCTTCAGCTTACACTGTCCTTAAACACGCGCACAAAAAAAACGACAATTATTGCAAACATGCTTTTGCATCTAAAATAATTTTTCCTTGCCCTACACAAAATATCAAAGTATGTCAGTAAATAAAAAAATAGTAAATGTATAGGTATTTTTTAAAATCCTTAATAATTCCCTCGATACACTCAAGAATATTCTATGAGGACCTGCAGCAAAGCTTACAAGCAGTAGCACCAACTAAAAGTAAGAAGCAATCTGACTGTTTGACCCTGAAGATATCAGTACAGATGATGATCTTTTATAAGACACTGTGCCAACTTGATTTGCTGTGATGGATGAATAAATTTGTTACCTAATAGCTTGTCACAACACTTGATATGAGAAGTTAAAAGAGAAAATAATTTCAAAAGATGATTGTCCTTATTAAATACTTTAAAAAACACAAATATATACAATTGTACTATTACTCAGAATAATTAAATAAAAGTAATAAAATATTAAGAGTATTAAAAGTAATAAAATAAAAAGAATAATTAAAAGTAATTAAAGAAGAATTAAATAATAAAAGAAGAATAAAAGAATTAATAAAAGTAAATACAAAACAGCATAATGCAGACATTATGTAGTCTGCATCAACAAATAAAGCTATCTACTTAATGATAAATTTCCCATGCTTAAACTAGGAACTGTTTTATGTCTGTTTGTAAGCAAAGGACTCCTTAATCTCTATTACACCAAAGAAAATTAGTCTATTCCCAAGAAAACACAGAAACAGAAATCAGTTGCAAAACACCGGATTTTTGTGAGTTGCTTCAGAGAAAATGAGAAGTATGACCTAGAAATATTTAACAGATGAGGTGAAGATTTTCTTTGAACTGTAGCACGTCATAATCAGTTTCACTCCAGTTACTTGATTCTATACAGCTCTAAATCCAAAAATGTAGGGTACCTAGGCAGATACCTACAATATAGTTTTGCTGTCTAAATAATATCACATTGTAAGTAGACTTATTCTAGTGATTTTACTTTGCAATTCTTTTCAGCAAAATTAGTTTTTTATTAACCCAGTATACATTAAGATCTATGTATATATTTTTATAATATACCAATTTTCAAAAGAGATCCTGAAACCCCACAGAAATAGACATTCTGACACACCTGTGATCCTAAAGAAAAGGAATTAGCTCATACTTTGAACATCTCTTTCTACTGCAGTCATGAATGGGAACAAAATCATCAGTAGTGTCACAGCATGACTCATTAATATAAACTGTAATTATACAGGAGAGTAGTCAAACGTGCTGATACACATTATATATTCATATCTATTTCATATCTAACAATACATATTATGAGCTGTCATAATATGCATGTATGGATAGAAACGTCTGCAGTAGTGCCTTAGACAGGTCTCCCAGAGCCCTCCACAGACGGCAATGAATTAAGGTTGAGCGTTACCAAGAGGTCCCTATATATCATAATCTCTATTTTCATAGAAAAAAATCAGCAAGGGACAGGCACAATAAACGACTTGCCCAAGGTCATACAGAAGTGTAATAACCAAAATGGGATTGGAACCCAAACACCCTGACTTTTATTTTAACAAATACAAAGTGTTTCTTCTGTTAGATAAAGGACAGAAACAGAACATCTATTATTTTAAGAGAATACTCTTGCTAGCTTGAAATAATCGGGTTACATTAGTTTATTTCAAAGAAATCTAGAACTATTTTAGAACTGTAGGATGAAAGAAGGTTGAGGCTACTAATAAAAGAACCACCACCAAAGGGATAAAGAGTGAAATGGATTTGAATCACATTTAGAGCAATGTGAATCAGTGCATTTTTTTTAATTAAGGATATAATTGCCTAAGCATTAGCACCAAAATAAATATCTTTTACATTGCTTACCAAAAAGTAGACAGCTTTCATGAGATATTCATAATAAAATGCAGATGTATTCTGATACTAATTTTAAGTTAACTATAATCATAATCTAAATGCATTTTCTTTTTAAAAATAAACAAAGATCATTTTCTTAATATAATAAGCCCTGATAAATAAATTTCCTGCTGAAATGACTTGTTCCTTTCATAAGAGACAAGGAGAAATGCATATCATATAATCCTCCTTGTTCTGCTTACAGTGTCCAGCAAAGCCCAGAGCCCGAAGGTCACATCGGTACTGAATCACACACAGGCTCAAACGTACCAGGTAGTCTACATGGATACTACTAATTTCGAAAGATTCTTAACCCTTAAAAATGATAATAATGGCTTATTACACATTACTGCAGAACCAAAATTACAGATTTTCAACTACTACTTCTCAAAGAAATCTGTTCTAGATTGACATTGTCAGTAGGGAAGACTCAGATGGAAAACAAGGCAGTGAAATCCACACATGACTGAAAAAAATTACTATGGTGTCTGTCTCTTATGGCTTTCCAAAGAAAACATGTGAAATATCCAAACCATGAAAGACCCCAAACCACCTAGATGTTTCTGGTATGTTCCCTGAGGGCATAGGACAACCTCAAGACTTAAAAACGAACACTTGCCTTTAAGTCCTCCTGTCTTAACACGTAACTCTGAATCTTTTTACCAGGAGTGAAGAAAGGGATAAGATATATGCTGTTTGTCCTTATTCTGTGTTCAGTGACAAAATTACCGTTTTTACATGTCTCAAGCTTTGAAAGCCCAAAGAATTTTATCACAAAATACAGAAGCTTCATCCAAACCACAACTATTCCAGAAGGTATGGCTTTTACTGACTCAACCATCATTTTTTCAATTCTTATCCTAGTGAAATTACTACGTACAATCAACTAAAAGGTTAAAGGCCACTGTTGAACCACCACAGACCACTGCTGAAACTTGGATGAATAATGGATGTTATACAATATATTTATAATTTTAGAAAAATTCTCTGGTTAATCTGCATGCATTACTTGGGTTGTCCTTTCCAAGGATAGGATGATTCTGATTAAGAAATTTACAAAACTTTAAAGCAAACATTTTTCATTTGCATTTAATAAATTCATCTATTTTTACTAAACCTTTGGTATAAATGTAAGTAAGTCCTTATGTAGATGAATAGCACTAAATTAATTTAATGTTACTGAGCAAATGTCTTTTTATTTTTAATTGAAGACTGAATGAATATTGGCTTTGTTAGTAAAGGACATTGAATATTTAGGGTTTTAAAAGGATGTGGTTCATTTCTTTATACAGCAACAAATCTTCAGACAGTACTTCCGTCTAGCTGTAGAAAACTACAATTGATATCTTTTCCATATATACTTAACCTCCTACAGATTTATTTGATTCTCAATAATTACTATTCTCTGGTAAGAGGCATATGTTATTACAGCACACTGCACTCCCACAAGCTGTCCACTCAGTGTATTTTAATAAATCTCTGCCAAAGCTGTATAAATTTGATCCTGTTTAAATTTAATAAGGATCAGAATATATCAAAGCACAAATTCCCATGGGAGAAATAGATATTTTGCATAGTTATTGAGTGCCCTATTCATAAATACAATGTGTAAGACCTAGACCATCAACCTTGAATTAAAAAGAAAAAGAGATTAATGTGTGCAAAGCCAGCTACTTCTTAAATAACAAGTGAAATTAGTGTTTAATAAAACATTTTTCCCTATACTACTGTTGGAGATAGCAGCACTGCTATGGTTTCAGTGTAAGCATTCTGATATCTAACTACTGAATGTTACAAGTATACAAATACCTTTTCAGGTACCTTTTGTAATTGTTTAAAGATAAACGCACTCGAGGACACATATTGCTAAACATGCCACCAACGGTTTCTCTTGGGTTATCCCTGATCCTTTTATAGTCAATGGGGCCACTGCCTTACGCAGACAGCTGACCAGCAACCAGGAGCCACTGCCACTGTGCAACCAGAACTCACTTCGGACCACAGTTAGCATGAACATAGATTTGGCATCCATTTTCTTACTTCTGATGGCAAGGAAAGGAAGAAATTCTTCAATGCTCTATTAATTCTAGATAAATTCTGGTGAGTCTCCATAACACCCTACAGATTTTTATGTTCTACTAAGTAGATCATTTTCATGCTTGCTGTGGCAAAATACCAGGAGACGTGACTACACAAAAACATGATGATCTTGCCACGTTATACAGAATTTGGAGGACCACTATCATAAACATGAATATGGCATGTCTTCTAAATGCATATATATTCATTCAATTATTTCTTCAGATTCCAATGTTTTCTTTTTTGTTGTTTGCTTTAAAGAAACACTCTTTGCATAAGAAAAAAACACATTTCAAATGATGCACACAGAGACCATACTTGATAGCTGATACTTACAGAAGTGATTCATTAGTCTTTGTTAAGAAGTCTGCATTCCTTATCATTGGTTTCTGCTAGTAATTGTGTATAGAACTGTGCATACAACCTACCACTTTCAAAGTAGCTCCATTTTCTCCCATCATTTTGATACTTAAATAATGTTAGGTATGGGGAAAAAAAATCAGACTATATTTATCTTTAATTAAAATTCACATTTTCACAGTAAGAGCGTAAAAGTCAAGTCATTTTACATGAAGCAGAGATCTTTCCCCAGGGGAAAAAAAAAGATGTGCTAAATCAATTTACCATTGTTTTACAAGTCAGACACTGAAGATGATATCACAGACTGCTGAAATTAATGGGAGTTTTGCCATTGACTTCAATGGGCCAAAGCTGTCATCCTCAGTATTTTACTATACACGGAGGCCTGATGTCAGAATTAGTACAGCTTTACGAAGTACAATACAACGTAATTCAATTCATCACAGGGAAGTTGATCATGCCATCACTCAGTTGTGGCTCACACCCACATCTATAAGATTCTTGCTTTGTTTTCCCATCATCATCACATAGGTGTTTGACCTGAGAAAAACCTCAGGCATGTTCATCACCAATGTTCCTTTATCCATTATCAATATTATGTTGTTATGGTGACAGTGCAGGAATAGAAAAGAAGTTAAAAATCCAAATGATATCAATGGAAGTATATGCAAACCACAAACTGTCAACATGCCAGAATACTGCCAGCAAAATCACAGTATTTAAAACACAAATACTTGAATTAAGGTCACACAATACCATGGTATAAGTAGTCATCCTAGGTGAACACATGGCTAGCTCTTTTATGTGCCACCTGTAGTACAGGGTTACAATCTGTCTTCATTTTCATGAATCTTAGGAAATATTGAACATTGAATGTTGGTTCCATTCATTTAAGAGATTCAGTGCTTAAGCACAAAGACCACTGAGGTAAGAGTGACTTAATTTCCTTGCTTTTATGGGTTTATGTCTTTCAACTTTAATGTTATTTCAACAGTGTTTTGTGTTTATTATGGAAATATTCTGCTATATTTCCCTTTTCTCAGTTCATGAAATTTTCAATATAACAAGAAAAAAAAAAACAGTTCAGATTCCTATTTTGAAAACCATATTGCCATTTTTATTCAGCCTGTATTTTAATATAGCATCAATATTTAACTACTTCATTAAATGAAGTGTGACTTTTATAGTGAAAATGTCAGTCTTTGCAGTTCATTAAATTCATTTAAAGCATAGCTGCTTGATTTTTTTTTTCCTGAAGGAATAAAGGACTATTAACTGAAGGCATAAACTTAGCATTAGCATGTACTTTTTTCCTTCAAATTAACATTTAAGATTTGTAACAGTCTTTACAAATTTAAGGGATTGTTTGTATCCTTTTGCATTATCTTTATTTTTATAACAGATGTCATTTTTACAGCATATACAACTGTTTATCACAGTTGGATATGACCAGTAGGATGTCACAGAGGATATTAACATGTCATGTGCTATTATGAATCTGTAGAATTCTGCAAGTGGTACTAAAAATATATTATTTTGAACTGTGGCATCTGGAAAAATAAACCATATATGATGTAAAATGTAATAACTCTTGGAATCCAATGGGGTTTATGAGTACTGTTTTCTGTTTCATAAAACATTCTTTGATGAGTATCCTTTTTCAAGGAGGGTTTCTATTAACTAATACGAAAGAACACAAGGAAAGCTCCGTTTCCAGAAAGGTAGTGCTATGTTTCTGCCAGATGTAAGAAATCCTGATACATATAGGACTGCTGTAACTGAAGTCTATATAGCTGGAAACTCTCATTATTTCTGATTAAATGGATGTGACTATAAAATACTTTAATAAGATTAAAGCTGCTGCTTTGAAACGTACTAAGAAATAAAAGTGGTAATAGTTTCTTTCCAACCTACTGCTCCTTTAAATGTTTGAAGTAGATTTCCATGACTTTGGTTTTGGAAGAAAAATGACAATTTCTTTTCAGTTTTACTGTTTGGGTTCCCCCTCGTCCATACAAAGCAATGTGGTTACACTCTTGCAATAAGGGACCTGAATCACTACCACTTCCTATTTACAGGCTGCACTAAATGGTCAATGCTTAGTTTATTACCATAGAGAGGGTGACTGGAGGCTGGGGAGGAGTGGGCCATAGACATTTTTCATTTTCAAGTGTTTCACTTTCATAACGGTAACATCTAATTCTCTGAAAAATCAGATAAATTCCTAGTGTTGTAAACACAGAATCCAAAATACCCTAACATATGCAGTCATTTGGGGTACCACACCTCAGTAGCATTAGATACCATAAAGATTTAATTTTGAATTAGGATGTGAAAAGGTATCAATTTATTCTGTCTCTAATTTTAAAGGTCACCATACTCCCCATTCCTCTCACCCAAGGGCACTTAAGCCTCTATGCAACCAGAAACTGGCACCAAATTAGAGAAGAAGAATGCAGTAATTAGTGCCCATGTAAGTTAAAAGCTCCATTCAGGACACTTTCTTCCACAAATGTTGTGTGCAACAGTTTTATTTTCTAGAACTACTTTGCATCTCCAAATTTTTGCTAAACCACTGTGATTTATTCTTCTGTGTGTAAAAAGTAACAGGGTTTTCAGAAAATTTTGGTGCTTGAACTGCCTTGCTCTGGATGAAATTTTCTAAAGAGTACTAAGAGAATAAAAATTGCATTACCCCATGACTACAATTCCGAAAAAGAAGGAAGAAACTCTGAAACTTAATTACAGAAGCAACAGTCACATACAAACAGTTAACAGGTACCAGGGACATGCATTCCAGATTGGAGTTTGAGAGATACAGGCTTTACACTCTGTCATTTTCTACACTGTTACATCTGCCAGCTCAAACTGATGGGCTCCAACTAGCAATCCCTTAAACCAAGATGACGTGGAGCTAAACAAAAATCATTGCTTTTAGGATGTCACGAGTTAAGACACAACTACAAATGCAGTGCTATCCAGCTGGCTGTATTAAATCCATATGCTTTAGACAGGTCATAATTACGGACTCACTTGCACCAATACATGCACACCCTGCAGAATGGGATTCCCATCCTCATTCTTTAACTTGGAAACCAACTCTTTTACCAACAGCGTTTGGATAGCTATCCAGAATGTGAAACCAATGCTCGGTTTTCTCGCTGCATGGACCTCCCAATTGAAGGCTGAAACGTTGCCACTCTTCCAGATCTGTGTTTTCCTGCTAAAACAGTACAAGGAGGATCAATTTAATCTCAGCTACCTACTCACTTTGTGCAATCTTTGAGTCGTTCAGGTTGGAAAGGAGATACGGAGATCTCCAATCCAACCTCTGCTCAGAGCACAGGCAGCACTGAATTCAGTCCCACTCCCTGAGCTTCTCCTCGCAGAGCAAGTGCTCCAGGCACTGCCCATGTTGCTGGCCCTCCATGAACTTGCTCTGGATAGTTTCTTCAGCCAACTAGCCACTAGCACCTGCCTGTGCTCCTCAACAGGTCTGCTCCCCAACCAGTCAGACCCCAGCCCATGTTTCTCAAACCAGTATACCATGGAAGGGCTTTAATACATTAGGCCAAGGATAAACGTGTAAGCCTATGAGGGGTAACACCACCGTTGACAGACATTTCCTTGGGCATTTAATGTACTTGCGAAGCAGAGGACATAATTTTGGAGCACAAGCACCCTACATAATCAACAAAGACAAGGAAGCACTGACACAGGGCCTTAGTGTTCTGCGACCCTCAACAACCCTCACAGATCTCACAGGCTTTTTTTTTTTTTTTTTTAAAGGTCTGCCTTACAAGAAAAAAATTTTTCCTCCAGAGAAAATACTTAATTCCCAATTTGACATATGAAAGTAAGCAAATAAAATCATACTGTTAGTATTAAGCAATTAAAGTAGGAAGAACCATTACTTTGGGTAATTGAGGCTTTGAAGAAAACTTTTACACCAACTATAGTCTCCTGCTTCTAAGCTTAACTCCAACAACAAACGAACAACACAGTTCACAGAAGTGACAAACCTGGAACCCTATTTTTAAAAAGTACACTTAATGACACTTTAATCGCACAAAATTATGCACCCGTTCCAAGACATATTAAGAAATAACAGCAATAAAACTTGAAAATAAGACTTTTACACCCAAACTGACTTATAACAGCAAATCATCAAAGTACATTTCAGAGTTCAGTAACTCCCAGGAAATTGTGCTGCAACTGCAAATAATCAGCACCCTGAAAAACTAGGCTACTGGAAGACCAGCCAATCCTTAGAAACTCAGAGCTAGTGGATATGTGCTGCTGCTTACATTGTTCTGGACTTCTTAAATTTCTCTCCAGATTTCTGGAGCCTGAGACCCAAAAACAGTTAAAAACAAATGTTTGTGTACAAAAAAAAAAATGTTAGCTACTGAATGCAGTGCTACAAATAAGAGGCTGTCAAAAGAAGTATGATTTACCAGGCCTTTGACCTGTGTTGTATACTATTGTACCAGACATTCAGTCCACCTTTTTTCTAAACAATAACTGAACTAATCCCACCCCTGGTGAATTCTCAAGATACTTTTTGTAAACATGTAAGTTCAGCTCAACTGTACGTTTATTTAGTGCACCTTTTCAAATAAAGTTACTGGAAGAAGTTTGTTTTGTATACTCCAGCCACGTGACCCTCTCAGGAAGTCATCAGATAATCTCAGTTTAAAATGAACAAACATGCCACCTACATTTTTCTATCATATAATAGGCTAGGAATGGAAATGTGCCAAAAAAAAATCCATAAGAGTGATTAGAAGGACATATTAATAATCACAGAGGACAGAAGAAATTTCCCTATATGGGTAGGTAAGAAATTATGTTGTTATTTTTGTACACTGGACTAAAAACAGATGCAAATGAACATTACAGGATAAAGCATATTTCATGGGAATGCTTCACTCTGAAAAACTTCTGATTTGCTTACAGAAAAATGATACAAGGGCTCTTCTAGAACAGAATTCCTTTTCAATTGACATACTTATTTAGTGAAATCAAACTAAGATAGAAGGACCCTTGCAACTTGCAACTCCAGCCAAAAACATGCATTTCATCACTATGGTTGCAAACACAAATACTCCATAAAATGATATAAAGAGTCATATAAAATGCATCAATTTCCTAGCTAAATAGGATTATAAACTGGACTTTTCAAGGAAAGATCAAAAGAATGGAATTATGCCCTCTAGAGAAGAGAAACAGACTTGTTCATGAACATAACTGGATGCTAAGACAGGCTGCAAATTTTTGCCAGCGTTCTGCATACCTGTCTGAAGGGCTACTTAGCCCCACTGTCCAAACGACAATGAAGTTCTTACTCAGACCCCTGAGACCAGATTATTTTTCAGAACCTTGGAAGTGAGCAGTTACCAGAGCGTGGAGGTAAGGAAGGAGATGATTATCTGACACATGCTTTGAAAACACACTGAGACAAATCATCCGATAATTTGATATCACGTTTGTACAGTCTGTCAAACCTTTAGATGCGAGTTTTCCATCACCTCTTCCAGAGGCATAAAGGCCTTTTCCTCCCCTCCACAGCATCCCTACCACCAACAAGGAAAAGCAGGCCAATCCTCATGGAATAAACAAGTGATTCCCCCATGCTCACAGATACTGGATAATTCCCCAACATAAATCTCAGAAATAACACTTTTCCACTACCAAATTAGACTTCTGACAAATATTATTTAGCTGTCATGCATTACTCCAAAATCTTTGCTGACTCTGTAACTATTACATCTATGGCTGCTTTGTCCGACTCAGAGGCACACTTCAGATCACAGAGTGCATAACAAAACTTCTAAATCATATGGTCAAGAACATAAGCAGGGAATCTAAAAGAACCATGTTGAACAAGGCTGAAAGTACAGACAACCTCAGGCTCCCTGTTTCTTTCAGCCAACCACACCACATAATATTTAGCATAAACTCAGAGCCTTAGAAGTACCTGCCACTCCTTTATCTATCCCCAATCGGATGGGAAGGCTGCTTCACCATCGTACTCTGGAAGTGAAAGGCTTTTTTCCCCCTCATTCCCACCCTAAGCTCACAGCCAGCATTTTTACAGGCATGCCTGTAATAACACTGTCTTCCCTCTCACTTTGCTATGTTACCAGTATTACTGTTAAAGCATTGATACTTTGGGTCTCTTATGTCTTCTTTTCTTAAGGAAAATCGATTCTCCAACTGCAAGGTACTTATTTAAAAAAAAAAAAAAAATCTTTGCTGCCAGACCTGCAATTTTACGTGTCAGTTCTTTCACACTTCAGAGATGAAGATTATCTTCACCTTCCCAACTTGAGGCAGCTGAATGTAGCTTCATTTTCGGTTGGTATCTAAGCTGGAGGAAAACATCATGATGATTCATTTGTTTAGTAAAAATGCAGACAAAACCAACTGGAGACCATTTTTATGCTTTCTAGTGAGGCAGATGCTTCTTCTGGTAAAGACGAGAGGCTGGATAAAGCTGGTGCTTTTTAGCAGCCAGAGGAACACTTACCAATGCTACAACCCATCCACACATAACATATTATTAGAATTGCTTCTTTTGTTTTGTCAGCAGGTACGAAGAAGTGGCTTTATCCTTTTAGGAAATGAATGGTTCAGTACCCAAGAAACTACCACTTCAAAACACATCCGCTAAGCTGAATTTTCTCCAGCAAGTTTATGAAGCCCAACTGAGAAGCAGAAACATCTCTCTTCTTCAAAGAGGGTATGCGCAAGAGCAGGACTGCACCCGCTTCTTTGAATCTATAGAAGATTTTAGAAAGTAGGATGAGAAAGAAAATGTTGAGTATGTTTCAAATCAGTTCTTATATGAAGTTCAGTTTGTTTGTTTTTCTCATTGATTTTTATTTAATTATTTATTTAAGATAAACATGAATCATCTTCACAGGGAAAATTTCAGCAGCTGGGATCAATAAAGCAACTGCCCTCTTTCTAGCATTCATACTGAGATTCATCATCTAAAATCTTGTTATTTCTTATCTCTACATTCAAAGATCCCAGGCAACTGGAGTGTCAGAAAAAGGCTGCAGATAGGAGCTCCTTCACTTGGATACCATAAGGCAGTGGAACGGGAAAGCAAGAGAAGAACCTCTCTCTTTTGATCACATGAGGACCAAAGATCAGTTCTCCAGAGCTTTTAGGAAATCTTTAAATGCAAAAAGCATGCATTTCTTCCCTCTTCCCTGCCTAAATTAACAAACGGTTACTTCCTCTGGCACCAGAGAATGCAATGACTGCTTCCTACCATAGCAGTGTGGAAGATGAAGACTCAACTAAATAAGAAGAAATTGAAAAGCTGTAGTTAAAAAGAAGTAGGAGATGGACGATTTTTCACTGTTAAAATTCTGTGCCAGGGCTGTGCTGTGCATTGCTCGTACTCACTGCAGCTGCAAAGTATCAACCTGAGTTCATGATTCTGAAGGACCAGGATTGATTTTCCTCCATGGAAATTCTTCTGTCCTTTTTACTTTCACATTTATTTTAAAAGAAAAAGGTTACACCTGGGGGGCAGAGAGCAAGGTGTATGCTTGGTATCAGTTCTTTCCCACGCAGAGAATAAATGAAACTCTGAAGGCCTATAAATACCTGATATACTCTAAAACTTTATAGAAAGCTATTATATTCTTATGATTTCTAGACTTTATCCTTTCCTATGCATTTTAATTACTCTATTGATGTCATGAGATTTTAATGGAGTTTAATATCATTTTTGAGTCACAGAAACACAGAGTGAGGCATAACAACATAATGTTCACCTGCAGTTAGTCATAATATGAATCAAGCTCTTTATCATCACTGTCTCTCACTTCTTATGATAGGATAACCTTAAAAAATTTTGTTTAAATAATTTTGCATAAGCATACAGTCAAACAACATGGTACACGATGCAGAGACGGCGATAGCAGAATTGAGTTAATTAGTGAAAGCAGAAGCAATGACAAGGAGACCCATGATCTCAAAAGTAGACGCATGGCACATATCCTGATATATGTACCCTGGACAGTGACAAAAAGCCTCTTCCCACCTTTTCCCAGCAGTGGAAGATTGTTACAACTGATTCAGACCAATACTTCTTGTCTACGTTTTAAAAATGTGTGACTGTGCAAGAGTCACGTTTTCAATTCAACGTTTATTAGTTATATGTATGACAAGTAACAGCTGCCAAATTTTCTTTACAAAAACCAATACAAAGCTCACAAAACCTCCTTACTACATTATCAAGTAAAGAATCAGGATTATTTTCTGGTATGTAAACTCTCCGCCAGACTATTAACAAAAGGGCAAATTCTGAGACCTTCCCTGAAAAAGCTGCTATTTACTAGAGACGAGAATACGGGAAGATAGGCAGCACACTTGTGTGATACGTTATCGCCAGTAATATATTTGTGCTGATAGAATTCAAAGCCAAGCCTCGCTATCCTTTCTCAAACATTTTCTAACAAAGACAAAAAAGGCTGCTATCCTACCACAAGTTGTTTGCTGACTAAATTTAGAAAAAACAATTTGCTACCTAAAGTGGGTAAACTATAGTTGCAGATTGAGACAAAATACACACAGAATCTTACAAGTTAATAGCTATTTTTTTTTAAGCATAATTACAGGTAAAAAGAGCAATATTCATCACTAAACTGTACACTGGGCATAACACAAATCTGTATATGCAGAATTCTGAAGCACTATTGTTTTGCCTACTCAAGCATGTATTTAATGAACAGAACTGATGTTTTCCTTTCATTGAGCTATGTTTAGCCCTAGATTACACTGCCTACCTTTTGCTGCATGTCAACTGTTGTGGGTGGCTCCAATGACTTCAGCCAGCCAGTCCAAGCCAAAGCAGGCAGCAGAGCCAAGGGGGCACAAGAAAGCAGCCCCAGGAATGTGCTGACCGAGCAAGCTCCATGGATGCTCTCACGGAAAAGGCACCCACAAAGCTGATCCCACAAAGGCCAAATCTCAGAAGCAAGTCATCATCTCATGGCATGACTAGTGGGAGAGTATGGGGTACTATCACACTTCATGGAAGCCACTGATGCACACATTTGACTCAAACATTTTTAAAAGACCAAAGTACGAAAACCATCCAAACTGAGCACAGAGAAAGTGTGTCCATATGGCTTGTCAAATGCTTGAAACAACAATTATGTATTTTCAACAAGCCATACCATACCTGTGCACATTACAGCAGCAGCATCCAAGACCTCAGCACAAAGCATCTGATCAATACATTTATTTAAAAAAATATTTTGCACTTGTGAATTATTTGGTAGAACAGAATAAAATGAAGCAACTTGTATCGATTTATCATGTGAAATACAGTTACTGGACACTTAGAAAACCACAAACATGAAGTCATGTGCACACAAACACATTGTTTGGTTCAACGATTACTTTTAGTACAAATGTTTTCACTTCTGCATCTAAATGAACTTCTTGTGTTTGCACCTCATAATATGCTTAGCTTTGTGGTAAATCCAGTGTACAGCCTTGACACTAGCCTCATTTTTACCCATAGCTCCCCTGTGGAAAAAGTGCAGACAATTCATTGTAAAATGCTATTTATTTTGCCTCATGTTTAGAGTTGGCAACAACTCTCCCCCCCTCCTTTTTTTTTTTTTTTTAAAAAAAAACATAAGGTTAGTGTATTTCTAACCATATCAAGAAAAACAATAGGAGAAAAAGAGCCACATTGGGTTGTGGTAAGAAACCACAGCTATCAAAGTTTTTCACTAGACCAAATCAACAGTATGATATCCCTGTATTTACATGGCCACCTAATATAATCATTTCATACACACATTTACTAAGAACCCACAAAAGTAACTGTAGTAACCTACTAAAGCAAACAGAATGACTATTTTCCTATGCCTAATCATTTTTTTTATTTATTTAAAAAAAAACAAATTCCTAAAAAAAATGCAGAGGACTGCTAACCCATGATCAGTTTGATAAAAGTACAGCTTTAAAAAAAATGCATTTTTATGAATAATAGTAATACTGAAATACAGTCCCCGAAGCCATTCAAAATTCATCTATTTGTATAAGCCTTATGACTATAAAGAGTAGTATAAAAAGCAGAACAGGAAATAAATATGATCTGCTCTGAAAATAAGCTACTCCACTATGCAGCAATTGATTTTTGCATGGTTTTAACACAATTTTTTATATCAAAATTAGACAGCTAATCAATACGGATGTGTTTTAAATATGTCCTGAACCTACAAACCTTTACATAATTCACTGACTAAATATAAGAGTTGCCCCATTGGGACAGAAAGGATGATTCACACAGCTCAGGTTGTTTCCATGCATGGGTTCCTTGCAAAAACAAAACAAAACAAACCACAAGAAGCCAATACTTAATTTACATATCTAACAAACTATTTCATTCTTCAATCCCTATCTAATTTCTCCAGTATTTCCTGCTTACAGAATTGTAGTGTAAATTATGTTGTTTTCAATGCTAAATGCAGAAAAGTTTCTCTTGACATTTTTGTTCAGAAAATGAAATGGGGAGATGTCACCTTTGCATCAGTTCTCAAAAGGCGGTATCATAATGAAGCTGTGGAAAAGATTTTTTCAGATTGAAAACTGAACCTTACTCATATTGCTATAGATTTTGTGGAACTCAACTCTACTGAATCACAGTAATAACTCCAACAAAGTTCAATGCTGGAGGACTCTTGAAAAATTAGAAGGTAATCATTCCAAAATCTGGGGGTTGATCTTTTACATACAGATGAAGGCAATTTACTTCAAGTGACCCAAACCATCTAAATATAGGCTTCATCTTTCAGAAATCCTACCGTATTGGTAATTTTACATACTTGCAAGCTCTTATTAGGTTGTCCAGTTGATCTGAACTCATTAGAATACTAAATCTACAGAAAATTCAACTGCAAGTGTGTCTCTAAAAGCAATATTCTGCTTTCACTAATGATTTATTTCATCATCACCAATTGCATACTTCATAAAGCAGAAGAGGAAAGCGAGGAGATACCTGTGCATCTGCAGCTCTCACTCATCTCCAGTTTGTTTGCCAGTAACAAACAAGGTCATGCCAAAAAAAAAGTAAAAATAAAAATCAGAAGACAATCAGATCCCTTACTTCAGAGGTTGCCAGTCCCAATCCTGGCCTTTCATCCAAAATTCATTTTTGCCTTCACTATGTCACAACTCACTCCTCTGCTTAAGATTTAGTCTTACCTCTCACAAGCCTGTGGCCAGGAGTGATAATAATATGGTCACAGTGACCCAGACAGTAAGAATGATCATAACTTTACAATAGCAAAAATAAAGCATTGAATTGCTAACAGTTTCCCCCTTGAAATGCCAAGGGTTGGCCTGATCTAATGTCCATATAAGTAAATGAAAGATGTCCACATTGATTCAATCTCCAATGAGCATAACCAAACCCGAGAAACAAGTGCCAGAAAAAGAAAGAAAGAAAGAAAGAAAGAAAGAAAGAAAGAAAGAAAGAAAGAGTAGATTTCTATCCAAGATTTTGTTTTTTTAAATCAAGCTTAAAAGACATATTAAGACATACTCTCAAGTGTCTGTTTTTGAGAATGGATTGCTTTAAAAATCTTGTTTTGTTTTGATAGCATATCCTCAAGTATAGATGACAATTTGGAGGCTTCTTCATCTTTCTAAAGATTTTTTTTTCTTTTCCCTCTTGATATTTATACAGGGATTTTCAACAAAATGCAGGCTGCTGGGCAAACTGGCCATGGAGGAGGAAATGGAGAACATTGATGTCAATAGCTGGCACATGAACTACACAAATAAACAACAAACTGGAAGAACTGTTTGTTTAAAACATTTCTCATTTTCAATAACAAACCAATATTTGCTACTTTCAGTAGAGCACCTTTTCAGACAGAATTGAGGCTGCAGCCATGGTCAGTCGTATCTACAGTACTCTGCTCAGAAAACTCAGTTATTTTTAAGGCGATGAAAACAGTCCATATTTTCAGCCTGCTTGCCCATTACCATGACATGTCTGAAAAAGTTCATGAAAACATCTATTCAGATACCCAAGGCGCATATTTCAGAAGCCACTCAGAAATGACAGCCTCCCCTTTTGTTTCTGCCAGTTCAGCAGTCCTGTAAACACTTGTGGTTTTCAATATATTGTTTCAGGTACAAACAGAGAGAATGCACTTGAAACAGAATTTAGATCAGTTTGACAGGTGCTAACACGCAGTGGAGAAGATATGAAATAGTAATCTTGTTACTAAAATAAATAATGAAAAACGTGGCTGCAAGCATGATCTCATCAAAGTCTTCATCTTAACACAGCACAGTGGCAAAGACCAGAAGGCTCTTGTGTGACATTGTTATCTAAAGTCCTGATTAGATTTTCACCTCAGAGTTCTCAATTTTGGTAGCAATCATCGCAAAGATACTATGGTGACTGGCACTCTATAAATACATCATACAGACAGGTAACAGTATAGAAGACGGCTATCAGATAAGAGTTTGAAGCATTTGAGAATTCAACCCTGCCATTAGGTCTGTATAACAGTACTCAATTTTATGGCAGGAGAAATGTGATTACAGATAAAAAGGTAGGATTAGTGCTGTACAAATTCTTTTCGTCTTAAATTAGATTATCATCGCTCAGTAGCATTAGTTAGGTATTTCGTGAGTGTCGGAATTCAACAAATACATAGGCATGTATTAACTGTAAATTTAATAAAAGCCTGCAGCACAACCCAAAGGTCACAATTTGATGGGCCTCGCTTTGCTAGACACTGTACGAAACTGTGACAAATGAGTCACAGAGAACTTGGAGTCTATGTGAGCTACTCTCACTTCAAGCATCTGCCAAAGAATGTAAGCTGTTATTTCCCGTTTCTATTTTAGATTTTATTACAAATTCATGATAATTCATTATAGGCTTAGGCTGGACGTGGTACCTCATACAATGCACTGTGCTGGGTGCAGGCAGAGCTGTGGGAACAAGGCTCTGCTCATCCCAGAGGATTTGCTGAGTATTTTCTTGCTCTAGAGCCAGAAGTGTGAGCAGGTGCCCCTGTCCCTGACATGCACACTTCAGAATTGCTATTGCTCCTAATTATCATTATTTTAGGAATACTCACACTTATTTCCACACATACCAAAAGTACTAATGCTTAGATTACCTCTAAGCATTAAGCTCAAACTCTTCCTATATATTGCTGTACATTATTACAAGCATCTCCCTGATACAATTATAAGCCATCATAATGAAAACAGCTATTTTTTTTTTAAATCACCAGGATGAAATGGCTTCCCCTAAGGAAACTTTGTATGCATCCAATTCCTCCTCATGTCTTGATAACAAAAAGGTGCAATCAGGACCAGATCTGCAGTATTAGAACAACGGACAAGTTGCACTGCACAATCCAATTTGTATTTCCATTATATGAGCTCATTCTGGACAATGTAGGTTCTTGCACAGTCGCTGCCCTTGGCATACAGGGGTTTCCTTTCAAAGCTAGCTCTTCAAGAGAGCTACGTCACAAAACCTGTGGGATGACTGCTCCTGTAAAACAGCGTAATGCAAGCAGTGATGGTGATACAAAGGGTAATTTGTGTTCTTGCAGATGTAGTCATCGGATCATTACACTTCCTCTTGCAAGCACAGAGAATCACATATCCAACATTTTTAGTGCTGGACTGGACAGCCAAACATTTGGGGAGCTTTTTTCTCTGCCGGCAGTAGTTGCCTGTATAGTCCTGGGTTCTGAGATACGAGAGGCAGGGGAGGGCAGCTCTGGGAAAGAAAGAGGTCAGCACACTTGCCATGTGTGCCAGAAGATCAATGGGAAATAGTGAAGGTAAAATAGTATTTACTAAGTTGATACTCAAAATAACAGCAAGTTCCCAATCCCTTGGTTACACTGCCTCCAGCAAGACCCCTAACTCCGAGGGCCAGCCTTGCCAGGGTCAGACTGGAGGTACACGCATCAGCTTCCAGCTCACAGCCTGGTTTCATCAGAAGAAAAACCACCCCGTCTGCACCACAGCAGAGCCCAGATGTGAAGCAGCATATATGCAGAGCAGATGAGTGAGAGCGCAGCTTTCTGTCTTAACAGCATACATGCACCCATTGTCTCTCACCATCTGCTATATGAAAGAAAACCCTATGCATATATAGCCACACTAAATTTGCAAGAAGAGTAATTTTCAATCGTTTGCATAACTGTAATCCATTTTTCCTACCAACACACACTAATAGGAATGGCTTATAGCCCAGTTTAGCATACTACTAAACTACTGCTATCTATGCTTTACCTCTGGAAGAACAAGATAACCTTCCAGAGCTTCTTTTGTAAAACGCAAAATATTTCAGCCAAAAACATCAAGCTCTGACATTCACATATGTATGCTGGTGCCTAAATTAAGGTATGGATGTTTGAAATTTGTATCCTTCAAGGACAATCTGTGCAGAAGAGATAAACATTATAAAATGTAGACAGCTAAATAATGAAGTAAAGATTCTGGAATTTAATATAACGATAAGCACTGAGCTGTATGTGTTTAGGGTTTGGAGATTTCTTTTTCCTTTTTCAAATTGCATTATGAAAATTATGGTTACTCTAATAAAAAGAAATGTATTTGCTATGATGAACAGAAGTTCCCAAAATATTTTTAGTACAAGACAAGTAATTTACTCAATAAGTGAAAAAGTTTGTTTAGGAAAAAAAAAAAAAAACTACTAAACTATAGCAAATGTCCAAAATTACTCTCCATCAGCAGAACCATAGAAGGGCTCAAAACAGAAGCAGGATGTTTTACAACAGCTGCTCTCTTTCAACTTTCTGTAATTTTTATAGCTACTTCTTGATGGTGGCTTTTTTTGTTGTTTGTTTTGTATACAGAGCAGCAGGACTCTTCTAGAAACAGGCAGACCATGATCTCGCTCATGTGACTCTGAAACAGAGGTGCATCGCTGCTATCCCAAACCACCACCAGCCAGACACACGCGGGGTCAAGTTCCGTACTCTCACACCAGCTCTGAAAACTTATCAAATATGGCCCTGATCCAGCGAAGCACTTAAGCACATGCTTTACTTTAAACATGTAAGTAATCCTATTAGAGCAAATGAGATTCAGCATAAACCACTGGTCTGAGTCTCAGAATACCTTGTTTGCGGCCCTGATTATGTCAGTGACTGACTGCATAACCTTGGACAAATCGCTGTCTTTGTATTTCCTCTTTCGCACCTTCTGCATGTTTACGGCATTGCACACTATCTAGACAAAAATAATCCCAATCTGGAATCTTCTGGAAACTGCTATGCTACAAATAACGTCAGGGATACTTTCTTTCTGCCCCATCTAAACTGCTTCCTACACGCTCAGAAGTAACGTTCCCCCCCCAAAAATCACGATGACATCCCCTACCCTTAGGTGTACTTATCCAGTACTGACAACAGACCTCAAAACCATAACTTTGAGTTTAAGAACATGCTGTGGGGAGGGAACCCAGCTGCAGGATACCTGCACAAGGGCTGGGACAGGTCCCCGGGGCCTGCGGTCACCAGGCCTGTTCCTGTCCCAGCGCCGTCAGAGGCCAGGCCTGACCGGGGTGCCCAGGTGGGACTGCAGCCCCTAAGGCACAAATGGGGCAGTCCTAGGAAAACCAGCAGGCAGCTGGAAGGCAGAATTGATCCATAGGGTGCAGGGCAGTGATATCAGCAGGCCTCACATTCAGTATTTTTAGACAATTGGATACAGCATGTGGTTTTCCAGAGGTAGGCCACGTGCCATCAACTCTACGCCTTGATGATCCCAAGAACGTTTTCAGATAAACAATTGTGGTTTTGCATATGTGCACAACCAGGCAACACGTTTACTCGTGCCATCACGCTTCCTGCTGCCTGGCACTCGTCACAGGCGATGTCACTGTCACAAGAAGAATATGGATTCAGAGCATAACAATGAGGCGGGCATGGATGAGCGGGCAGGATACTCAAATGAGTTTCAGAAAGACTTGAGGTGAAATACTGTCCCCAGTGAAATCAATAACAGTTCTCCCATTTACTTCAGTGGAGTAAATATTTCAGCTCTTTTTTCTATGCCTTCTGGTCATCTCAGTGCCGACCAGAGTAATCATTTATTTTCCTTAGGAACACAGGAAAAGGAGAGAATGGGTGGAAAGTGAGGGAGGGAAGAAAGGAGGAAGAGAGGGAAGATTATTTCAAAATAAATGTACTCTTCTTTTTGTGGATAAAAAAACAAACCTAACAATAATTGCTACAGTTACAGATTATAAACAACGCAGAAGAAGAGATTAGATCAATGTAGCTGAGAATCTTTCTAGGAACTCACTTGCAGATTCCCCTTCTGTCCTTGAAACACCTGTACACCACGCTCTGTTTTCCTGACTGAGCACAGCAACAGCAACTCAGCTTTGCCTGTGTCAGCCTGCTCAGGATCAGGCCTTCCACATGCAAAGACATCTATTATAAGCCACATGCATTATGAGCTGTACTCCGTTAATTAAAATATTTTCTGCCACAGATTGGAAGCCTGGCCTACAAGATACTTTCCAAAATTATGTTCAGGAGCACAGCAACTGAATTGCATTTTTGAATAGGTCAAAAGTTAGTTACTTCTGAATGTGTGCTCTGTTCTCATTGTATGAGGAATGGAAATACAGTCAAAAGGTTATATCTAACTCTGTGCATTTTCTGCAAGTTAGTGGTCAAAATAAACTTCTGGTTTTGCAACCATTCAACATTTTGGACGTAAAAAAGAAAATCAGAAAGAACCTGTACAGCAAACTGCAACAGCTTCTGAAATAAATACATACCATGCATAACAATAAAGTTACTGAAGAAGTGAAATTTACAGTAAGCATGCTGTCTGTCAGTAAGTGTTGTAAGTTTCCTAAATTAGTTGGCATATCAGACAACAGTGAATATTTACTGCGTGTTTTAGAGCTCTTGAAGTCCTTAGCAGCATTCACAGTTAAGGTTGACATTTCATCTTTAATTCATGCTCCCGTGTCTTTCTATATTAACTACTAACAAAGCAGCATGCTAATAGCCTCCGCACAGAGCATGCGCAGGGCTCGGCCATGCATGCTCCACGAGAGCACGGCTCTGCATCTCTGCTGAGAGTAGATCTGTGCATTTTGGAAACGGAGGCAGACTCTAAGTCACTACTGACAAGCTTGAACATTGCAGCAGCTGAGACCAAGATGATCATAAAGATGATCGCAAAGAACAACAGAAAAGGACACTCGTGACTTCTACTTGAAAACAATTTATCTGGGAGAAAGTTTTGTTCAGCTACTAAACCTCTTTACTTGAGCCCACGTTATTTCTCCCTCTGAACATGATCTTTGTGTTTCAGCAAACTTTATCTAGGTATTTGGAAAGGATTCTTAAAAGCAAATAAAAAAAAATAAATGATTTTAACATAAGCTTAGACTTTGTGCAGCACCCTTCTGTTCCCCAGCATCTCATACAGTGCCTCACAAAAGGCCCCAGAGGTTGGACAAACATAGCACCAGGAAAAACACAGTGTGAAAGGGATCTTTATGTGCATGTGTGAGGGCCCAGTGCTAATAGCTAAATGTGCTATTGACACATCACAGTGCAAACAGCTAAGGCTTTTTCAAAATAGCATGAGTCACAGTGTCATTCTTAACTTCGTCTCTCCCAGATTCGGATAATTTGTGGAACAAATCATCTCCATATTATTAAAACATATTTTCTGTAAATGAAGGTAGCCACTGGGGAATGCCTAGCGCCTGACTGTAACATTTGCTCCATAAACTACACGCGCCGCAGAGAAGGTGTGAATAAACACAAGTGGGACTGCAACTTCTTCGACAGCCCTGGCGGAATTAAAGCGCTCGTTACCCTTGGGTGCTAGCAGCCAGTGCCCTTCCAGACATCCCACCCTCTGCTCTGCTGGGGTTAGGGGCTGGCCAGGGCAGAGATGGGGCAGCCGCCCCCTTCCCTCCCTGCCGGGGTCGCCCAAGCTCCGCCGGGGCTCTGCCGGACCCGGGTGGCAGCCCGGGACAAACTGTGCAATGCCCGGCCCGGGGAGCCTCTGCCTGTGTCCCCCGGGCTGCGACACCCCAAAGTTGCCGGCGGGCCGGGGCCGGGCTCCGCAGCCCAGCGGGGCCCCCGGGAGGGTCCCTGCCGCCACCCGAGCCCTCCCCACCGCCGGGAGCCCCCAGAGCATCCCCGGCCCGGCGGGGCGCGGGCAATTAACGACCGCGGGCATAATCACCTTGTTGTAGCTGTAGTAACCCAAGCACTGGGCAAAGTCCAGGTTGGAGGGGTCTCCGGGAAGCGAGCTGCCCGCAGCAGCCGGGTAAAATCTTACATCCATGCTGGTGCTTTGGTCCCAGAAGTGCACTTGAAGAGAGCGCCGGGGGCTTTGATAGATCCACCTTCAGGTGCCTTCCCCGGCAGCGGGCACGGACGGGGGGCGGCAGGGGGCTGCGAAGGGGAGAGGCGGCGGCGGCGGCAAAGTGCAGGTAAACGGGGAGAAGGAGGAGGAAGACGAGGAGAGGAGCGGGGAGCAGGGGTGGCGGGCGCGGAGCCCAGGTGGGTGCCCGTCCGCCGGGGCGGCCGAGAGGAGGGCTGCTGCTTTGGAAGAGCCCGGTGCCAAGCCACAGGCTTTGCCTCCGCATTCAGGAGCAGCTGCCGTACACAAAGGAGCCACGCGCCCAGCACCGACCGACGGCCGGCCGGACAGACACACAGCCAGACAGACACACAGACCTACCCAGCGGCTCCAACCGGAGGGGAACGGGGAAGGGGGAGAGAGGGGGGGGAGAACAGAGGGAACGCGATGCGGGCCGGGGAAAGGAGGGGGAGAAAGAGGGGCAGCGCCCCCGGAGTTTGATGCAGCGGGGGCTGCGCGGGTGCGAAGTGCCGGAGGAGCCGGCTGGGCGCTGGCAGCGCTCCCCGGGAGGAGCGGCCGGGCCCCGCGCCCCTCCCCGCCCCGCCACCGCCCCTCCCGCCGCCCGCCCGCTGCCGCCCCCCGCGGCCGGTGCCGGAGCCCCGAGCCCCGGAGCCGCTGCCCATGGCCGTCGTCGTTCGGCGGTGAGGCGGGGACTTGCCCCGCTGCCCGCTCCCTGCCCTCCTTCGGTCTCTCTGTAAGGCGCCTTATCGATCGGTCCCGCTGCCCGGCGGGGGTGCGCGGAGGAGAGCTTTGTAGCAGGCTGCGGACACCGTCCCGAAGGCGCCAAGTCAGTGGGTGCCCGTGCAAAACATTCACCGAGGATCCACGTTTGTTTAGCCGCCGGGCTTCCAAGTCCCGGCATCTTGCGGCAGAACTTTTGAGGGAACCGCTAAGGCAGGAGGAAAGGCTGTTTGGCCTCGCACCCATGCCCCGCAAACAAGGTGCAAGGGAGAAAAAGGATGGAAGCGCCCTTGAGTCAAGGCTTCAAAAGTTCTATGCTGGGGAGAGACCTGTCCTTTGCGTCCAGGGCTGTGTCCCACCATCCTTGACCGTCTCTGATTTTCTCCAAAACACCAACGACAACAGAACTATACCAGGTTTAGCTGTACAACACCGGCAAGACCTTCTCCGAAGGCTGTTTGCCCACACTTCTGCTGCGGCAGCAGGGGTCAGGGACCAACGCTGCAGTCCCACCTCTGCCCAAAAGCTGCCCCAGGGGTTTAACACCCCTCACTGTCCTGCCCCGCCCCGCGAGAGTTTGCACTGGGTAGGTAGTTGGGGGAGCACACTCCAAGTCAACAATCACAACGTGTGGAGAAAGGGAACATCTTCCCAACTCCATTCCTAGAAGTCTTGCAGATTTTTGTGGCACAAATATTGTGGCAGGTTCCTGCTGGCACAGGAGGCGCCAGATCGCAGAATCAGTAATGCCTTTGTTCAGGATGTTGGTTCCCAAGTGTCATAGCTTGAAGCCAGGAAAGATCTCTGAAGTGACATTTTGCTCTAAGAGCAGAATTAAACATAGCATGGATGTACATCTGTATTTACATGGAGTATTTATAATCTAGCTTTCTAGAAAAATGTGTATGAACTGGTAAATGCCTAAGTAGAAAAGAAAGCAGGCATGTTCAGCCAGATACTTAATCCAATTTCATATTTGTTCAGTGTCAACCATTTCTAACCAAAGGGGAAAACTGCAGAAATCAACTCTGTTGCTAGAAGGGGAACGGTTGAGGAGCACACACTTCGGAGTGTTCTCGCAGGCACATCCCATACTTGTGGCAAAAATTATTTATGCTTCTTAGAGAAAGAAATTGTTCAGAAATAAAGACAGCCCAGCACTGAATCCATATCAGAACACAACTTTGCTTTCCTCCAACAGCAGTGGCAGAAAAGTGGTAATGTACAGGCACAGCAAACTCCTTTTGACATTCCAGCTGAGGTTAATGAAGTAATACTTGCTTTGTTTTATTCATTGGGTGGCAAACGTTTCTGAAATCAAGTGTACAAGTTAGAATAAGCAGATGCTCGGGTACAGGAAGAGATTATTGGCACTGAGTCCTGATGTGCTCCGCTACATAAATACGGGCATTTCCAGACTGCCTTGCTCTGGTTCTCTACTCTTTTAATGCAATCTGAAAGCACGCTCCCTTGGAATTCAGAGGGAAATTGAGCAAGGAATGAACAGCAAATGGTTGCAATTTTAGGACTTGATCCCATCGTCTTACTGAAAGGAGGTCCTGAAGGGCTACAGCCCTACACAGGCTATGGCTCCTGGGCTACTCATAACCTCCAAAGCACTCGGGCTGCTGCAGAACTCCTGCCGTGGCTGGCAAGGGGTGCTTTTGGGTGCCCCCCAAGGCACTGCCCGGTCTGAACAGCTCAGCTCCTCCCTCCCATCCCATCCCCCCGACAAAGAGGCAGAAAAAGGAGCATGCAGGGCAGCAGGCGGGATGCACCTTCAGGTTGTAAGGCTTCGTTCAGGAGCTAAGCAGATGATGGTAAAGGATGATTCAAAGCATTGCAGTGCAATATGCTGTTCCCAGCACAGTTTCTTCAGAAACTAAAAGAACGAGCACAATGGGAAAAGCCCAAAATATTCCACCTTGTCCTTGCTGGAGCAGGGAGTTCATATAAAATTGAAATGAAGAAAAGATTTATTTGCTTTTTTTTTTTTTTTTTAATTCCAGTATGGTATCTCCAAAATATTACTTGGTGAAAGGCTTTGAAATACTGGCTATTTTTACAATTATGAAACTAAAATGTAGAAATTTAGTGATTTTTCCAACTAAAAAAATTCCTTCTCCTGACCATAATAAATTGAGATCTCTGCCAAGTGCCAAAATTCAGTCTTTTGCAGAAGTAGTAAGACTGCAGTGAAATTAAAGAGTGATTTGAAAAGGAACAGAAGTGAAACTGGGATATATGTGCTAATTTGTTTTTTTCTTTTTAAACAAAATATTGTGTTTGATGTGATAATGCACCAGAGGGAATTTTACAATCTAAAAAATCAGGCAAGCGTGTTTTCCTTTCTTGAAACGTCTTCAGCGTAGTTTATTAAATCAGTAAACTTGAGTAATCTCTGCTACACTTTAAATCCATATACATGACGTCAAAACTGGTTGTTAGTAACAATGTATTTATCTCAGAAGTACATTAAAGATGGAATAGGAGCCAAAGTATGTATATCTTTCTGTACATATCACTTGAAAAGAATCCAGCAAATTCTCCTCTCAAGCTATTCACTTGCAGATCTTTCAATAAAACTATGGCTTTGGAATTCTACTTTTGTTTTTTCTTTCAGGGCGGTTGAAAGAATGAAGTATTTGCAACTTAAAGTATTCCCTTCTTTTCTGTTGATTTAATAAAAGTAAGCACCTACCTACTATACATGTAGTATTCCAATAGTTTCCTTGGTACTGGGTAGCCTTGATTTTGAAGAAACTTTTTGAAAAGCTCTGTTCCATAAAGATTTGAATGTATGCCTACTAATGCCAACAATTATGATTCAGGCAGTAACACACAAACTGTGACTTTGTTCCATCTTCAGCTATACTCTCTTCTGAGTCATCATCACAATTCAATTTTAAAAGCCATTAAGAATACTCAAGCTGCTTTTCTGATGTAAGAGCAGAAATTGTATTGGAGTGAATCAGTCATATACAAACTTGAAAATGTGCATGCACAAATTCTCACTGCTGCCCAGAAACCTTTCAACTTGCATAGGTAAATTCCAATGTTTCAGGTCTCACTGATTTCCATACAGGCCTGGCATGTCCTTTTCTAAGCACCAGGACATAGGAAGGGAATGTGTTCAATGGTTATGGCTGAATTGCTTTATCCAGTGATCTTCAGCTATTACCCTTAAAGCCTCTGCAAACTACTTTGCAAACCCTGCGTCAGGCTCCCAGGCTGTAATACAGATACAGCACCACAGGCTCAGTAACATTTTCTTTCTTTTTACTACAGAGAAGCCAAAAGCACTGGGAGGAGATTTACTCCTCCAAACAGCAGAGTTGGGAAATAACCTTAGAAAGAGGAGCAGACACACCGGCACCCTTACATCCAAACGTCCAGATAGCCCCTGAAGTGCGCCACGAGTACTGCTATAACAGCAATCAGTAGTAGTAACGCTGGCAGACACAGACAACAAACATGAGAGGGGAGAGAAAAATGAGGAATGAGGGGAGAGGTGGTAGGATGAACAAAGGTTGGACTGAGATCCTTCAGTCAGAGGAATCAACACAAATAAAGCACCGCCATTCATTTTCAGGGTGCAGGCTCCACATCTGATGACTCCTGGGAGAACTAGGAGGAACAAGAGGAGGTGGGAGAGCACAGCATCCTTTATGTTACCTCCTAAGGAACACTGCCTTGGTCCCTTCCCACCAGAGCAGCTGTGGAGAATGAAAGGGCACAAAACAAAAAGAATGGAATACAGGAGGAGAAAGAGAGAGAGCAACAAGCAGGTCTGGTTTAGAAAAGAATCTAAAGCCTCCTACAATCAATAGGAAGTCCCTTTAATTGATTGCAATGGGCTTTGAATTAGACCTATATTCTACTTATCAAGTACAGCTGCTGAGAATCAATAATATTTTGACTTGCCCCTCAAACAACAACTACAGTGGTAACTTTTGGCTAAGAAATAGTACAATGAATAGCATTTTAATTCATTAGAGTTTATCCCACTGATATACCCTTCTCCTCAGATTGTAGGGCGAGCTACTGTTTACAAGTGATCATGCAGGCATGAATATCCTACATAAATGAGGCAATAAAGGAAAAACTGTTGTTGTTAGCATTAATTCAGATCAAATATTCATTGATATCTACATTTCTCAGCAAGTATCTCAAGCAGAGATCAATAAATACTTATTAGTCACTGACCATGTTTCCTGCAGTAAAGGAGAGAATGTCAGCCAGCAGATGGGAGCAGCGAAGTAATCTGGGGAGCTGGAGTTTTGTGCTTGTCTGCCAGCTGATCATTTACCTTCTCTTTGTCTCAGTTGCCACAGCTAGAAAACTATAGATCAAAGAATAATAATAATTTTTAAAAAATCTATTTTTATAGTCATTTGTTAAAAATACAAATCATTATTTAAAAGTACAAACATGGAGTGCTGCAGGAAAAAAAAAAAAAACATCAAAAATGAAAGTTCTTGGTTTGTGAAAATTCTATTCCTTTTGGGCCCAAGTCAGGAAACACAGGACTTTATGAAAAAGGGAAAAACAAAATGATTAAGCTTTTCAGACATCTACATGTACCTGATTTGATATTTCTGTGCGTTACTGAAGTCTCATTTACCTTACGTATTTTACCACCTCAACTCACATCTGACAATTTTAACCTTATTCTAACAGAAAAATAAGTATTTAAATTTATTAGCCATTTACAGAGCACAGACAACCACTAATGCTGCTGAACTGCATTAAAGCAAAAAGGTTTCTGTTGCTTTAAAGAAAGTATTCCTCAACCCTCCAAAATAACCTGTGTGTAATGGATAATATAGGATTACTTTTTGGCAGCGTGAATATCCTGTTGCTATTGACTGCAGAGCTACAGTATCCTGACATACTAGTATACAGCTATTGTGAGATAAAGACCACGTTGAAAAACAAACTGATTGCAGTACTGAAAACAGAAAAGGAACTGTCCAGTAATATAAAAATTAAGAGTACAATGGCTGGAACAGTGTCATTTCTAGAATAAGCATTAAAGAATAAAAGCTTTAACTGAAACTAAGAGAATGCTGCAAAATATTCCTTTCTTTTTGGGATACCATTTTTAAGCAAGATGGAAAAAAATGGTTAGAGATGGTTCTGTATATATATTTTGCATTTGTATCACCTGTTGATATCAAGCTGTTGGTATGTTTCTCTTTGTTGTTGTTGTTGTTTTTGTGTGTGTGTGTGTTGTTGTTTTATTATTATTATTGTTATTTTGTGGGTTTTTTGGAGGGGAGGGAGGATGGTTTAGTTTCTTTTTTCCCCTCTGGCTAGCTTGACATTCATATACTTTTTGAATTTAAGCTAAAAGATTTATTAAAAGAGGCAAAAAAAGCTTCTGGCATCCACTTTATAAAGGGAATATACGAGTACAACATCAACAGAAAAATATAGATGCTCATCAAAAGCAACCCAAATTCTTCTTTGAATTTCTGTATTAATCTAAATGAATTTGTCAGGCAGAAACTTTCATTTGACAGTAGAACCAAATCTAATTACTGAAAGAACTATTTTAATGAAACTTATCTGAAAAGTCTTGGTGAGATACCGTGAACAGTATTTCCCAATGAGAAAGGTTACATTTAATCCTTGTCTCTCACCAGATTTGCACATACATATTTTTCAGTTTTAATTTCATCCAATGTTCTATTAGGTAATTAGTTGAAAAATACAGCATATGACCCAAAATATATTTTCAGGTGCACACATTTCATTATAAAGCAACTAAACAAGGATGCTGGAGTGCCTGGAGTGACTGAGAAAACAACTTCCGGTGTTTTTGTGGGTTTGATGCAAAAATACTGTAACTCCCATACAGTAGCCCCCAAAAGAGGGCAAACTTACCCTTGAGAGCCTGCATGGACCCCTGGGAGATGTGAGAAGCTTGTGCCCTGGTTGTCCCCTGCAAGCAAGTGCATTTACTCTCAGTGACCACATTTCACATCTTTTGCTGATAGGTGGGGAAGAGTTGGGCTTTTGGTCATCACTTGGAACCCACTGAAGGACTCGATGAGACACTACTCAGATTCAGCATAAAAGGCAAGGTCATTCCTTAAAAATAAAAGTCATTATTTTAAAAGGCAAGTAGGGAGTGCTGCAGATGAAAATGAGGTGCTGTGAGATGCTGAGCCCCTATATTGTTAGGAAAGAGAGGGGCGACCCTTTTGGGATGACATGTCTCATGGACTTTTTTTTAGGCAGGAATGGCCATTTGCTATCATCTCCTTCTCCCCATAATTATTTCCTGCCCCAATAATATATAATTATTTCCTTCCGGTGTTGTAGGAAGAAGTAACAAATGTAAGGCTGCTGATCTCATGTCCCTTTCTAATGTGACAGTGCCTGATCATGATATTCATGTCACCTTTCACCAGCACACATTATAACAAAGTAATTAGTGACCAGTGCTAGAGAATATGTGAAGATATACAAACATTTATCCACCTTTGATAGGACTGCAGACATACAGCTTTCCTGGCATGGATCAGATCCATACAATAACTGGAACTAGTCTTTCAAAGTACTTGTAAGTTGTCCTTCAGGTCTCCTAATTAATGTAGTGTTCTGAGAGTGTATTAGTAACTCCAGTATTTACAGCAGCATGATTCTAGATGAGAATTAGAAAATAAAACATTTTTGTAAGTACTTGTACAATAGAGTTTGGGACTTAGTGATAAACACATACATAAATTCATCAGATTAAAAATTAACAAACAGATTTCTACAAGTATGATCTAGGGACCACAACATCATCTCCAAAAAGAACTGCTATACTTTTGTTCGGGAGACTTAAGCTCAGTTTACAGAGTTGAGCTCCCTTTTTTGATGCTTCAATGGATGGGGTTTTCAGCAGTCAAAGGCTGAAAACAGATTTCATCCAGTTCTTTAGACTATTTATTTCCCCAAGCTCATAAATACTATGTACCAACCTGATTCTTAAAGAATCAGCCCTCATTGCCATGAATGAATAATATTTAGTAAAAGATCTGATCACAAAACCAAATCTACAAAGGATTACTAAAACAACACTCCAACTTGGTGCTGAATACAATGTTCTTTAATATAAGTCCATTTCAACTCCATTTATTCCAGGGTTCTACAGCAGTCGGAATAATCAATGCGGAATTTTCCATGTGATTTACACACTGCTTTTTAAAATGAATTGACTGAAACAAAAAATGTTTATTTCTGCTGCCTCGCTTGTTTTCTACAACATATTCTCTTTCTTCTAAAGTGAGAGAACGACCTCTGCTTCAGGAACAATTTTCTGAGACAGAGTGTTTATCAAATGGCTTCTCTGCTTTCATGAAAACAATTTATTTTCACTGAACTCTTCAAGATAATCATCGAAGTCAGGAAGAATGTACAATGACATTTATAATTACATTCAAAAAAACAAATATTTTGCTCAAAGAAAGGTTTGGGATTTTTTTTTAGAGATACAAAATATTTTTCTTCCTTCAACATACCTTTTAAAGACATTTTCTCCCTGAAATTACAAAGTGTATTTTCACATGCATGGAAAGAGAAGCCCGGGACAGTAATCTTCTCATAGAAAGGCTACAGTATGCATCTTAAACAATGAAAGCTCTAGCATAATCCTTACAACCAAATTGCCTTCCCTGCCCCACTCTTAGGAAATAATCTGCAGACAAGTGACAGGGATAGCAGGGGGATTCGTGACCTTGCAGAGCCACCTCCAAACTCCCCCCCACACGCCCAATCTTGCAAAATGGACAAAACAATTGTCCCATGGAATGGCACGTTCACCTCTCCAGCTTTCCTCCCACATTTTCCCCTTCCTCAGGGGGAGTTTCTTAAGCCCCAGAGCTCTTCGCAGAGCCTGTGGACATCGCGCACAGTGCCCCCCCTTTCTCTGGGGAAACAGATCTTGCTAAAAAAGCTCCCTCTGTTTCCTTTGTGGATTCAGCCCTGGTCCCATTTTCAACTACCAACAACAAAAGCTCAGTCATGCCAGACAATTACTGCTTCCTGCTATATTCTCAACTGGCACTGAAATCAAGGTGGTCCATAATCTATCTCATCTTTCAGGACAAAGCAGCCACGAGTTTATCTCTACAGGCCCTGTATTTTCTAATGCCAAATCAGTAACTACCTATGCATAAGCTGCCTATGAATATATTTAGGGTTTCTGTTTGGGAAACATGGCTCTTACTGGATTAAAAAGACATATTACTTCCACACCAGTAGAATGCCCTTTAGTTTGTGGGAATTCATTTTAGAATTAAAAATTTAAGGTCTGGTTTATTCTTTGTCAGTCAAACATCGCAGCTTTTCATTATTCCGTTTTTCAGTGCACAGAGTTAGTTCTCATCATAAAGATTCTCTGATAAAGTTCTCCTCTGGAGACGTACTCTTTTTGTAGGCTCAGCTAGTGAAGAAATATCATTCGTTTGTAATACTCATCAAAGAGAAGTGGAAAAAATTCAAAAGCAGCTGAAAAGAGATTGTGTTTCACTAATATACACCAAGGCTTTATTTAAAATATACAATGTTAAATTTGATCAAATATCAACCCACTATTCAGAGTGAAATAATCTCTTTTAATTTGCATGTATCTGTGTGTGCCAAAGAGAAGCGTGTTTGCTTTCAAGCAGGTGCACATCCTGCTATGACTAAATCTCTAACTCATCAAATTGCTTTACCAGTGTGGGACATGCCCTTTTTTCTGGAACAGCTTCAAGCATTTTCCCCAGCATTTCAGCCACCTGTTTACTGAGTTCATACTCTAAAGGAGATGCATGCAATTAGAAACAAGGAAATGAAAATAAATGACCTTGTTTGTTATAAATAACAAAGAGACTCAGCAAAATTAATGCAGTGAAGCCTGACCTTCTGACCTGAAAGAAAGAATCACCTCATTCCTTTGTAGCAGGCTCACAATGCGCCAGCACCAGGCATTGTTATGCAGCTTTGCCTCTGTTGATGGATTTTAAAGGAGTATATTCTAAATATTAAATGTTTTACAAGTTAGATTAGGAAATTTGCATTAAAAAGCATGTTGAAACAAAGTCAAGAGAGTGATGATAAAGATTATCACTGCTTTATTTAAATAGCACAGGTAAGTTGTGTGTGTGTTAGTTCACTATATTACAGCTTTTCCACTGGAAAAAAAAAACGGAATTCCAGGTACTAAAGAGACATGGAAAATGTCTTCTTCGGTGTTCAGTGAAGTGATCAGGAAGAAAGCTTTTAATTACCCAACTCCAAGACAAGGAAGCATTTTTCCTTTGTAAAACCTTTGTGCTATGATGATCTGACTTGAGAAAAAAGTAATGTACTTCCACAACTACTACAGGAAAAAAAAAAAAAATCATTCTCCTTTGATTAGGCAAGCAGAAATACCTTCTTTTGTACAAGGTCTACTGAATAACGTTTTTAGGGCTACATTTTCACTTTTGAATGATTCGTGTCATTGTGGAACAGTGTCCAGCTGTAATGGAGGGCAAGGTGTTAGAAATTTGTTTCGCTGCTTGTCTTTGGATGTAATGAGAACATACAGTTGTTTTTGTGGCAGTCCTCGCAAAAAGAACAGTGTGTAATTATAGTGCTGGTTCCCATCTTGTCACTCTCTAAAACAAGTCTGTTATTAATGATGCAACTCAGAACCGTTGCAGAAATGAAAGGCTAACACATTTGCATCTCACTGAAAGCAGTGCCCACAACAGGTATTGTTTGACTAGGATTTTTCCAAAACTTGTTTGCCTTTTTTTTTTTTTTCCCTTCTCTCACTTTCCATGACATCCATCCAGCGGCTGACGCACGCTGCAAGACCCTTCATGCCAATTAGGGCCTCAGCTCTGCAAATGTCCCTTCTGCTCCCAGAGAAGTACATAGGGCAGGGGGCCAAGGAGGGCAGCTCTGCCTGCAGTACCCGCACAGAGAAGGGCACGTCCATGTCCCTGCAGCACCGAGGGCTGCTAGTGTCATGGGACAGCACAGGGAAGGCAGGCAAAAATGTCGGAGAGGTACGGTGGGGTCAGTCTCTTCCACCAGGCCAGCAATGGGAGTGTGTTAATGTGGACTCCATGCTGCAAGGATGGAGCAGCTCATTTTCTCCCAGCCCTCTCAGCCATTCCCCTGGATTACAAAGGAGAGGCTCTGTATGCCATGGAGCAACTCCACACCTGTACCGATTCAGCAGTTCACCTGTTCCCATACTTCTACAGTAAAAGGTTGACCTGAATGAATAATTTCCAGCAGAAAAAATAGTTGATGAACACTGCCTCACTTTGTGCTCATGAAGTGTCATGAACAGCTTGTTGTTTTTTTTAAAGGTATGGATTATTAAAACTAAATGGCCCACATGGCTGAAGGTAGGGATATGCACAAATGTTTGATTGCATCAGGGCACTTACGAGTATTGTCTCCTCAATAAACCTGGATCTGCCCCCATGGATCAAAACCAGACCACTCACATTTCTAAACCCTGACCTGTGAGGCCCTGCATGACAAGCCAGGCTTGAGGAGGACCTGTACACCAGCCCTGAGAGCTGGTGGAAGGCAGAAGAAATTCTGATTTGTGGAGCCTGGAGCCCCCACCTCATGGGCTAGCACACGTGGGCCTGCAAGTGGAGCAGGGCTGTGGCTCTGTCCCAGCCACCAGCACACGTGCACAAGGATGGTGAGAGCAAAGCTGGGGATCCATTAACATGGCTCGTGCTGAAGGTATGAGACCTTGCTGGCCTATAAATTGTGAATATTCATATGACTGTCTATCATGAAAAGCCTAGACTGGGTTCCTTTCGTTGGCTTTTAATGACTTCAGCAGTCACCTCCTCTTTGTGAGGGATAAGTGGAAACAATTGACTGTCTTCTGCAAAGTTTCACGTTTAGCCATTCAGAATAAACTCTAGATGAATATTCTCCAACAAGCAGCTTTAAATTTACATGTTTAGTATCTGTCCTCAAACTTACTCATTGAAGCATTTGTGGAAATTGAGCTTAAAAAGCATTTCATTCCTGGCAGAACAAATTCAGGGCTCTTAGGAGAAGTCTATTAGCTCCCCCACATTTGCTTTATTACAATCTCAATATATGATGATTTAAACGAGTAAAACAATATTGTAAATACTATATTGTTATGTATTTATTCAAGACAAAGCTTCACGATACCTGCAAACTGCCTGAAAGATCAGTGAGTAGAACTGTTAGAAGTGGAATGAAGAATTTCCTTTTTTTTTTTTTAATTTGAATTTAAACAATTACCAGAAAACTGATACTGCACTAATTAATAATTCACTAAGACCATAGTAGCTACAAGAAGCTGCAGAGCATTCTGGACTGAAACTCTGCCTCCAGCTACCTCCATCTGACACCCAACATTCACCTCCCTACAGCATGCTGCCAACAGAAAGCCAAACTGCCCTTACAGGGACATCCGGTGGCTAAATGCACACAGATACTCTGCCACACTGCCTGCCACGTGCAAGGCTGTGCATCTGCTCAGCCAGGCTTTGGTAGGCTTTCCTGAACCCACACCACAGTGGTTCAGTCTCACAGAGTCTTATAAAAACTATCCAGTCTATCACAGGCTAAGGAGAGTGATTTGAGTGTCCCTGATGCCAGCAGCACGGGACAAAAGCGATTTCCATTATTTTCGGGCCATGTAGATCCCAAAGGCTAAACCCAATAACTTCAGTGCCGCCTTGGTATTATTTACAGACAGAAGAATAACAATGTTAGTCCAACTAAATAAATTTCCCCCATTAGTGGAAAACTTGCATGGGCTATTTAGAGATGGCAGGCAGCAGAAGAGAGCAATGTCATTTTCCATGTCACACATGAGCAGTGTGATCTGGCTCAGCAGCTCTAGCCCGTTTTGCACTGGGCTATGCTCTTGCCTGTGCTTTAGAACCAGGCTTCACCCAATACAACTGAGTACATGCATTTTTTCTCTTCTGCAAGCTTCCCAGATTTGTGCTGCCATCTTCAGCTATCACCCTTATTTTAGACAAATTACTCCCATCCTACACCCGCAGACAAGCTCACTGCAGATTGTGCAAGCACCAAAACCATGTTAAATGTGCGGTTCAGACATGCAAGCTGGTTGTGCAAGCACAGCTCTTGCTCTGCACCACTTGAATGTCCTTGCATTACATTGGTGAGACACACCTCATTGCTCGGAAGAGTGGTCTGGCTTTTCTGTAACAGTAAACTGAATATTAAGGCAAGCAAAGAACACAACAGTATTACATCCAAGAATCGATGCTAGTCATGATCAGCATGCATACACGGAGATATGCAAATAAAAACAGAATTCCAAATGGTTGGAAATGATTAGCGTCCAAAATGAGTGATATTATAAACTTGGTTTAAAAAGCAGCAATTTTCAGGAGCATTAGTTTGCATGAATTAGATGCATAAATGCCTTTCAAATGTATCTGAAGTCAGGTCCCCCAGGAAAAACATTGCATACTTTTACTAGTTCTTTGCTTCAACTACACAGGAAAGGTAGCATCCTGCACTGGAGCAGGAGAGCACATACTTGTTTCACAAGCATACAGGAGGCACATGTTGACCAAGAAAATAGTTCTGGAGAACAGAGTTCCTACACACAAACTGGGGCTCAATCGATTGCAGCCCTTGCAATTAAGCATTAAAGGTGCCATACTGACAAAGTTACCACCACTAGTATTAGGGAAATGCTAAGAATTAACAAAAGTTTCCTTCTTTCCTCTGGTTCCCATCCGAGGAGAGGGTAAGCAATACCACAAACAGTTCAAGAGGACAAAGACAGTGTCAGGGCCAGTGTCCCCTGGCTCAGCATGGCAGCCCTTACCAGCCACAGCCGCTGCTGAGCACACAATGATTTTGCATTGAAACGCTAAACCAGCCATGCCGTGGCCTGAACAACCACAACTGTAACTCGCTCCTTCATTAAATGCTTTGCCATTCCTTGAGAAGGAGAGGTTTTATAGAAAATCACATTGTAGTGTATTCCATCGGTAAACAATATCTTATATATATTAAACTGGTTTATAGTAGTCATCTGTTCTTTTCAAGATGTGACAGGACTTTGAATTATTTGCTCTATCAGCTACTGCTATAGTAAATTCCCCAGTTATGCTGTGCATGGCAGACTTGCAGAAACACCCTTGACAATGAAGCGAGCAGAGAACTCATACATGATGGAATCCACTAAGCAGACTATTTTTTGGGGACAGTTGGGCCTCAACAAACAATCCTTTCTTCTCATTCTATAGAGGAGCTGCACTGGGGCCTACTTTGGCCATTAGTCTCAGGAAAGCCTTTGTTGAACATATAGCTGCTTCTCACATTGAAAGAATAAATCACATTCTTATTCTGGGTATGTCTTCGCTGCATTCACTGATGTGAATGTTGTTCCATGGCTGAAAAACTGGGTAAACAGCTTGCCCTGTGCCGGCTCTGTGCTGCTGTGGCTACATTACTGGCTGAGCAACCTAATTTAAAGCAGCTTGGATGTGCCTGTAAGAGTGGCAGCCCCTGGGATAGAGCTGCACTGCAGGCAGCATACCCCTCTTTTCAGGAATATTTAGTTCTTCAGGCTGGATTCCCAGAATTTGAACCAATTTGGGGCCCACTTTGCCTGAGAAGGAAGAGGAGGGAGAATCCTATCTTTTCTGTGAGTTTAGTGGAGCAGAACCCAGTCCACGCATGCTTCAGGAATGGCTTTGAGTCTATGTTTTTCATTTTGTTTTGTTTTCTAGGGTTATGCACATTTATTTCATTTTTCAGGCAAGCATACTAGAAGCACAAGTCCTGAGTACTGGATGCCCCTCCCTCTAACATTTAAAACCAACAGTAATCATTGCTCCAAACTACATCAATGTAAAGCAATTCAATATTAATTCATCTTTACAACAACATACCACCCTCCACTCTTCAATTTGTTTTGTAATTTGCTATTAACTCACATTTTTGCCCATCTTCATATCCTCAAGGACAAGAAAAATGGAAGATCCAGGTTTCAGCAGATCATAGGGACCTCTGCTGACAGCTTCTATGCCAACGGTCATCTTTGGATGAACAGAAGTGGTCTTCCACGATACCTGAGCTTCAGTTATTCAAGAGCAAGATTTCTAATAAACTGAAACTGATGATCCATTGTCAGTCTGGTGGAAAGGCTCCCATTGCCAGGCAAGATGCCACAGCTTCATCGGAGCTTCTGAGCAACTCCTAAGTGTAACAACAAATACCGCACATGTCAGTCTGTGGCAAATACAGACAGAATTCTCCATTTTGTCATTTAAACAGGAGTTTGTCTGTTACTCTTATATAATTAACATGTCTCCCTTTTTACTTCAAATCTCAGTCAGTACTTTTCCAATGAAGACTGCTACCAAGGAGAACAACAGCTGAAGCAGTGTTAAACAGGACTGCTCTCAGGAAGTACCCCTCTCTGAAGTGCTTGCACATTTTTTCCTCAGAGCTACAACAGGCAAATTCCTGGGTTGTGTTTTAGTGGGTGTGTGCATTTGTGTACTTGTCTGCACAGATGTGTGACTTAAAACAAAATTAAAAAAGAACAAATAAATAATCTGATGACCCAGACATCTCATAATCCCTTTTCCTATAAATGTTTTCAAGCAGGGTAGATAGTAGATGCAAAAAGCCATTTTTACTCCCTCTTTCCACACAACACATTTGTGTGGCTAGTGGATTTGTGGCAGGAAAATGTCCAAAATCCAGAATTATGACCACCTTTAAATTAAAATTCCTATTCCAAAGTTTTTCTCCCTTCTTTTACTAATTCTTAAAATAGAGCTGTACTGCAAATACATATATACATGCATAATTACAAAGATAACAGCTCACTGGAACTGCAAATGTTAAAAGTCATATTTAAAATGTAGGTACCTTAAACCTTTAAAGTATTGCTTCAATTATTTCTTCCTCTTGCTCTCATTAGTGAATTATTTTATATCTGTACTTGTTCTCTGTTTGTGTAAGAAATTCCAAATAAATATTTTTGTCATCCATTTCTTAGTTCACACTCCCTTGTTCTTGCATCTCAGAAGAGTTCAAGTAGCCTGGTAGTATTTATTCTGCCTGTTCCTCTCAGAATTATCTTTGACTCAATGAGATGACCTCTTAATTTACAGACCTGCTTTCTCTAACTTCAGCAAACAACGAAGGTCTCTCTGCCCTTGTATCATACTAGTATCAGTTTTGAACCTTGGCTGTTTGTACAATTTATTATTTTTATATTTTAACAACTAGAATAGGAGACTGGTCTCTTGAGCATTATCACAATACTGTCATCTCTCACTGATACCAAACTATAAAAGAGGTGAAGCCTCTTTATTTGCATTTCACTATTTGCCCAGATTCTACATTATTTGTTTTTATTGTTGTTGAGAATTATTCAGCCTTACATCTGCCAGTTGGTTTGTCTGGTCTCCGAAAACATATTTTATACTTTCTTTACTTAATTGTGAGGTCATGGTCTTTTCTGTTCTCTAAAGTACTGTTCAGCATGTCTTCTTTCAGCTTCTGAAAATTACTCATAAAAAAAAAAGTCATTGTACATATCTTTGTGTTCTCTCTTAGGGAAGATTAACATGTATTGACTATATGGAAAATTGTATGGGATGATAGGATATTTGTTAGTTAACAGTTTATACAATCCAAAATTGCCTGTACAGAAATTCCATATGTCTGATTTTTTTCTTTATTTACAATGGAAGAATTTGGGCTAGATTATGTATGGCACAATGAACACAAGCACTAGCAAAGCACTGGGTGATCTTCTTTGGCAGAATCTTTCTCCTTTTGGACTGCTTGACTTGTTAAATTTGTCATTAAATATTCTACTTAGAAACAATGAGGATGTGTCCTCTCCCTCAATACACCTCTGCACCCGCCTTAACTCAGTCCCATTTTTGTGCCCTTCTCTCTACAACAAACTAGGAAAAAGCACATAGTGCACAAGGATAATGGAAACTGCTTTGTCCAAAACTGAGGAGGCATAACTATGCTCTTGTAACCACAGACTATATGAAACACATCATGACTTAAAATCTGCCAAGAATTAGAAGACCAACTATATTTCAAGTCATCAGGCATTTCTAGCAAGCCACTATTTCCCATGACATGTTCAGCATCTTCATGTCTCCCCCTGCATGTTTTAACTTCTCCCAGAAATCTGAGTTGATCTTCTAATGTCCTGGATTTTGTCAGTATTCAGAAACTACAATAACTCCTTATTCTTTTTCTGTTTCTGTGTCTTCTTTATTTGTATTATCCTTATCTTCGTTGAGAAAACTGAGTCAAAATGTTTAACATCTGAAATACATTTCTGTAAGTTACCTTTGTTATGTTCGAAACTCTGCTGCTTTCTCAGTTGACCTTGTTTCTTTTTGTATTCAGAAAATCTTTTATCTTACCCCTTTGCACAGACTTATTTTGTACCTTTTTGCTTACACTTCACTTTGTTCTCTAATCTTTCAATCTTCCCAACCAGCTTTATTTTACAGATGATTGATACACGCACTTCAACAGTCTCAACTGCTCTTTTATTTATCCCAAATAAATATCTTTGGTATACCAGGTATAATTCTCCACTACGAAACTTTATATTTGAATACTCCAATTTTATTTTCCCATATATACCTTTCCATGATCCTCTTGCTTTATATAGCTTTTCTTTCTTCATGCAATTTTTGATTTAATTATAAATCTAACTTGGTTATAACACCTCATATCAATATATTTTCCCATTCTTACATCTCCAGTCATGCTGTATTTATTATGCACATTTATGATGAGGATTGTTTCCTTTTTAGTTTATCCTTTTAAATTGTGTAAAGAAACAATATTACAGTGTTCAATTTGTGATTTGGGCTACACACCCAGACTGAATTAAAGCCAGATGGAATGGCAATTCAGGTATGTTGTGTGTTTAAAGTTCTCTGTGTGAAAGAAAAAGAAATCTATAATGCTACCCTCAGGATTTCAGGCAGTGATATTCCAAGTCTGAAAGCGAGGGAATAAGGAAACTGAAAAAGGATACACACCACTGACCAATCAATTGAAAAGTACGATAAATGGAAAACAGAAACCTCCCTGGATTTGCCTTGTGGGCTGATAGCAGTGGCTTTGTATAAAAAGAGAGAGCACTTAAGATCCACTTTCTACTTGAGGCATATAAATTAGTTTTTCTGAAGACATAACCCACTGCAGCAAATTCCAAGGTGGTATGAAAAAAAACAACACTGCTCCCCAAGAGGAAGGCTGAATGATGCACCATCTTCCAAGCATCCCATGTCTTCTCACTCAGGCAAAGCCTGTCGTTGGGAAACTCGTAAGTGACTGAGGTGCACCAGCCTTTATTGCAAAACTGAACCTCACTGGGGACAACTGCAACCTTTATAAATAACTTTTTGGTTAGTCCTCTGCTTTCTGCTCCTATCTGTGTGAAAGAAACTCGCCCATAGGCTTTTGGACTTCTAACTTGGATTTCTCTTTTGCTGCTCTGCTTAAGGTGTAAACCAGCCATTCTCCTAAGCAAATGGCTCAAGCAGCCTGTGTGGATCTTAGAAATCTCCTCAAGTCAAGCCTGTCATCAGGTCTCCAGCCTCTGCAGGCAGCCCGGACCACTCTGTGCTCACTGGCAGTATCCTCCATCCAGACCAACGTGCACATTTAACCTCAGCACATCTTCTCTCAAATACTAATAATGTGATTATTTTAAACAGGATCCCTTGCACAATGAAGATCGCAGGAGGCTCTGCAGACTCAGTCCTAAAGGACTCTCCTCTACAACGCTTTTCTCAAACAAGTTAAATTTATTTTGCAAATCCACAACTCACTTTTTTAGTACAGGGACACTTCAGTACATAAAAGTAAATAGGCAAATATTAAGTGAGGTGACTCAAACATTTACGCAAGCAAAACCACTCTTATTTTGTCAGAAAACAAAGTTCACTGTTGGCAGAGTTTTATAAGCCATCACACTTCACTTTGTTTTTCCACTTCTTTTTCACAACCCAAACTTGAAAGGCAAGGAAACCTTGGTGACTGCTGAGGTCGCATGCAGCTGCTCAAGACTGTCCCACAGCTCTCAGGACTTCATTTGGTCAGGACATATGGAAGCTAACTCCTCAGCACCTCAGCAGGTACCGGTGGCAACAGGAAGCAAGGCATGTTGCATGTTGGGCACGTGCTTGGAATAAAGAGAAGGTCAAACAAAGCCAAGCCTTTTTTTTTTTCTAGGTAGATTACACACAAATGATACTACTCTGTTTCTTACATGACCCCAATATATTTTAAAATGTGAAAAAGAGAGCCTGCAGTAATTTTACTTATACTACAGACATTGAAAAGTTCTACCTCCATAGCTGAGTCACGCCATTATTTTTTCACTATTTAGGTCAATTGCTACCAGGTTTCTCAGCAGCTGGAAAGAGACAATGGAAAGTTAAATTCTAATGAACCGGACAAGCATCTTCCCGTAAAATAATGCAAGAATTATAAGGGAACTATACAAAAACTACTTAATTTTAATGAAAGATATATGTCAATAAATCTAGTTTTACTGAAAAGCTGAGCTGTTTTAGCTTGTGACTCTTTTTGTGCACAATTTAAGCGATAGAACTTGATAGAGAAGGCACTGAATGGAGACTAGAAACAGATAGCTCTATTCCAAAATGAGGCACGTAAAGGTTGTACAAACATTTAGTGGATAGTGCCCTAATTTATTATAGAATGGGATTCATATACTTACACAGTAAAAAGCTCGGATTAGGCACACGACATAATTTCCATTATGTTAATGTTGCTTTAAAATATATTGCACGGAGTGCTGCAACAATCAAATTATCAATTATAATGTCTACTCAGAGTAGAAAAGTGTTGCAAACAGAGGGCTGATTACTGCTTCAGTACTTCCAATCTGCATACTCATTGTTTAGTACAGGGAAAACAAATTATCTTGTGTTGGCCCTAGTTCAAATTTAATTAAATGAGTGCAAAGCAATTATAATAAAGTACAATAGTATAGTAATGAAGGGAAAATAACTCATTAACCTATTAATCTTTATTTATGTTCCTCTCAAATAAGTATGTAATTTCTTTATCACTGCATCCCATAAGAAATAACAGGCTCTCACTGCTCATGGCCCGCTTTAGTGGGGCTTATTTTGCTAAAAGATCATTGTATGACTTCACTGTTACTATTTATATAGATTTTATTTAATGTGTCTGATTTTTCTCCTCTCCCTTACACAGTATATTTTAAACCCCTTTCCCACATATCTGTGATGTAGATTATAAACCTGTTCACACCCCTCTTTTCTTTTAACACTTGTCAGTTCTGAAAGGTAAACCTCTCTAGGAGCATTGGTATGCTTCTGTCATTGCGTAAGGGAGGGAGCGCTCCCAGAACATCTGCTATAAAAGACAGTCTTACATTAAGACATAAGATGAAAGCATATTATTTTCTAAGAGGACCTGACACAGCTATTGCTTTATGATCTTTATGGGTTTAACAACATACCCCATATTTTAAAATGTGCTTTTCTAGGTCCTCATTCCAAGTTTTATCTAGGTTGCTGGCTTGTTGTCTTATTCTGGAAAATCTTAAGTTTGAGGAAAAACAATACTTTTAGACTATTAGTCAAATATTGCAATATGGTGTATTTTAACCAGGACTGTGGTATGCTAGCTATCGTTATTACCTTCTCTCTCCAAACCTGGTTTTGTTTTCATTGACATCTTACATTCTCTTGTGTACGTTTAATGTCACACACCAGTGCTTAGCTTATTGCAGCCAGCCAGGGTTGACTCTGTCCTTTCACTAAGCTGAGCCACACAAAAGAAAAACAAAAACAAAAACACCAACCAAAGCTAAGCACTAAGGAAGCAGCAAGATTATGAGCAAAAACATGCTTCAAACATTGTCACTAAACGCGATTTTCTTTCTTTTTTTTTTTTTTTTTTTTTTTTAAGGGTGAGGAAACTATTAACATAACCACTACAATTTTCTCTACTAAATAAGATGAAGTCAAGGTGATACTGCACCACAAGCAGTAACCTAATGTTTTCCTGGTGAGCAGGCAAAATTGTTAACTGCTATGTAACCCATAAGAAAATTAAATTAGAAGAACTACAGTTTTAAAATATAACCTCCACTTCCGCACATACAAATGTAATTACTGGCACTTACAGAAGACCAGAGGTACCTGTGTAAAACATGATGAACAAATCTACTGTACTGAATACACACAAAGGGTGGATGAGGGCTCCTTTTGAAAACGAGGAAATAAAACCTTCACAAAAGAGTTTGCAAAGTCAGATATCCCAAGGCTTTTTCCTTTCCACATACAGACCCTGTGCAGGCAGGGTCCAATCTTCCTGCCTTATAAGATTCTAGCAGAATAGCTTCCAAAAAGTTATTAACAGATTCTCTGAGAGGATTGTAGAGGTGCAAATTTACAGCTCAGATGGCTGAGAAACATACAAGTTCACCATATCTTTCTTCTTCACACATAGCAAAAAACTTCTGCCTTGTAGAGTATATTTCTGGTTTCACAATCTGCTGCTGAGAACTCTGTTAGCAAGAAATGGAACTCTTTAATCTTAATGACACTTAATGAATCACTCTATTCTTTGCACATTTTTAACACTCAGTTCTTTATTTCACACTTATTGCTCAATTCTTGCTTTTATATTATCGCAGTACTGGTACTGCTTTAGTACAGCTCTGTGCAGAGCTGTTCGTGGATCTATTGTATCGTGCGGCACAAACGACATTGTTCGTCGTGACATTGCTGCTGACCTGTTGGAAGGAGCAATCAAGAAGTGCAAAGCCATCACCAATAGGTGGCACATTCGCATTTTGCAGAGAATAGTGCCACAGTTCTTTTTGTTTGTTTGTTTTTATTTGGTTGTTTGCTTTTACAATGATTCATGTTTTAATTACAGTACTTCAACATGTGAAGTAACTAAATCATTAAAAAGAGGGAGAAAGCAAAAAAAAAAAAAATCCGCCATGCGCAATCATCGGAATCTCATGCGAACTGTCATCTTATTTGGTCCAGAGTTAAATACTTGTCATCGAGCTAAATTAATGTTTATCCTCTGTGTAGAGCAACCACTAGAGGGGAGTTTGACACTCGTGTTGCAAGTTCATAACTAGACACTATACTGCAGGGAAACGTATAAGAACAGAAATCCACAGAAATTTAAAAAGACTATCATGCCAAACCCACAAATTCTCGCCATCTTTCCAGATTACTGAGTGAGATGATTTCTGACTTAATAATAATAAATCCTGCTGCCAGTTGAACTGACTTCATCCAGTTTCCTGATACATAAAGTGGAAAAATGAAGCTACAGTGAGCTGAAGAGGAGAACGTGAAGCATGCTCAATAATGAAGACAAATACAAACTGAAATTGCCTGAGATTGGACTAGACTTCACAGTCACTGGACTTCTGCAAGCTATGGGACACTTAACAGAGAAAGAATCTCTCTCTTTCTCCTGCCTGCAAATCACTGGCCTAACACGGTATTCTGTGCAAATATGCAACTCGAAAATATATAACAATGTCTGCTATCTGCACCTAAAATGTAAACCTAACTGTCCTTGATATTTCCTCCTGTGTGTGTCTCAGCTTTATTTATAGTGAATTCCCACTGTACCATGCACCGCAGAGAGTGACAAGGTCAGATTTTCAAAAAGCACCAGTCTCCCTGCACAGTGGGTACAACGCACACCACGGGTGAAGCTTTCCTTTAATGCAGACAGACACAGCTTCACTCAAGTCAGCTTACACCTGCAAAAGATTTGGCCACATCTATGTAAATCAAACAAACCCTGCCTGAATATCAGACTTGTTGCAGAATTCTTGGCTGCGGTGGGAATTAGGACACAACTCCCCGAGTACTTGGGCACAGGGAGGTACAACCAACGCATGAGGACCTCTCCGTTTTTGATCCCCTACACCTACTATTTAAGCCAGAAGGAAAACTTCAAGTCTAACTGATTCATCCGATTAATCATATGCAATCTCTTAACTCAAGATTTTGTATCACAGCATATGGAGTTCATTTCATAAATAAAAAAAATAAAAAATAAAATAAAGTCTGCAGCTTTCTTGAAGTTGTACTTTGTAGGTCTGTGGATATTTTTAGGTCCAGGCATATATCTGTCACAAGTAGGATATATATTTGTGTGTGTGTGTGTGTGTATACACAGACATTTTTTTCATAACTGGGTCTCAGATGTACTTCTACTGATCTTCAGAATAATGGAACAATACAGATTCAAAATAATAAAAAGAATAATGTATCTTCTAGAAGAAAGAAGTGAATACAGTGCACATTGCTTGTCACAAAGAATGTATTTAATCTATGTTCTTATTTATAGCATCAAATGTTTTTGACGGAAATAAGGATAGTAAAAAGTCAATAAACATGAGACAGACAAGAAACAAAACTACTCAATTTAAATCAAACAGTATTTAAAGGGACACGGATCACGTAAGAATATATAAAATATATATTTACAAGTTAAAACTGTCACAACATTCCTGTTGTGTGCCATAACATACTGTTCACCTAATTTACTCTAACACCTACCAGGGAAAATCAGGAGTTATTCCACTGACAACAATGGAATTTTTCTGGCATACTATTGACGAACGTAGAGAATTTGACCCTGTACCTGAAAACGTTCCATTAAAGAAATAATTAGTGTACACAGGTGTTGTTTTTCCCTAGTAATTGATGTGGAAGCCTAACCAGTTCTAAAGGCTGGCCATTTGCTTGACAGACAGGAATTTATTTTCCTCAGTAATGAGCACAATTTCATATGGATGGGCTTTTTTTTTTCCTCCACAAAATAGAAAGACAATCTACTCCGCAGCATTCAATCTTTCTCATGACAAAACCTCAAACAGCCCCAAAAGATCTTCTGCAACCCCACTGAGTTTATGCAGGTACTACAACCAGCCCTACTGCAAGGCACTGCCTCGAGCACTAGAAAGCACAAATTCTGGGGATTTGGCAGTGTGCTAAGGATGCCAGCCTCTTGGAGTCTACTGCCGTTGGTGTTCATACCTGAAAGCAACCCACAAATATCCCAGATCAGGCGCAAGAAACCAGAAGGCGAAACAACCAAAGAGCATTCCTTCATGGTTAAGACTGAATAATGAAAACATTTTGTACACCAGCTCTCCCTCACAGGTATGATGCACTTCAGGATGATGAGAGATGGAACATGATGCCTGGTGATGGATGGAGCAACCTTACAGAAGCGATCATGCTTTGGCCTGCAGCTCTTGCAGCACAGGGATGAGCACTTTCGTCCATCATAAGAATTATCCTGTGTAGATTAACTCACAGTATCAATATTGTCTACTATCAAATAAGATTTAAAGATCACAGTGTATTAATTGATCGTGCAATGACTATGAGTCTGCAGTTCAACAGTTACTCACAGAAGGCTTAAAACGATCCTAAAATATTTCATGAAAATAGTTAAAGAGCCACGTCAATGCTTCCACAAATGTGCTGGCAACCCTTCAACTGGAATTTTCTACAGGTTGCTTTCTGTTCAATAGTCTGCATATTGAACAGGTTCAGAGATGATAATAGGATGGACATGGAGACCTAATCTTACAAGGACTGCTTAAGAATTTTCCAGCCTTGCAAAACAAGTAACTCTAGAGAAAAAAAACCTTAAAGTCACTATTTACAAAGTGTGATTCATCTGTTTAATGGTGACAGATAATTCAGTATGTAGTCCAGATGGTAGCACAGCTAACAAATCTAGCCTGGCTTTTTGATGCTATGGACAGGCTGTCTGACTGGCTCATACCGAGATAGATAGATAGATTGACAGACAGATAGACAGACAATGACCTTCTCTTCTTGATATAGTTTTGCTGGTAATACACACTTCAGAATAAAACAACCAGGTATGCACAGACCTTAATAATCTAGCACAGGAACTAGCACAGGAGTGACCTGAAAACATACGCAAGCTTTTATTTTAAGTTTACAAATTCATGTTTCCATTGTTGCTTTAGGAAAGAAAAGGGCAAGGCCAGAGCTTGAAAACCTATTCAATAATAGATCTTACGCTCTAAGCTAGAGGAGGACAATTCTGGGCCAGCACAGTGATTTGCCAACAGCTGGTACATGTACTTTGTAGTACTACAAGCTTTTGGCAAAGAAACTCAACCGACTCTGGATTCTATTCCCAATGCTGCCTTTCCCCAACTTTTAACCCAGGGCAATTTACCTAACTTCTGTCTGTTCCTGGTTAGCCATCTGGTAAATAGATAACATAATTGCATCCTTTATAGGCTCATTGTGAGGTGTAATTATTGAATGTCTTTAAGATAAGTCAAGGTTCTTGGTGAGGTCTTGTGCAATCCATTAATAAATAATAATGGGGGGATGGAGAGGAGGGGAGCATAAAGCTGAATTGTTGCATAGGAGAAATGTTAGCCCAGCTGAGGCAGAAGAAATACAGGAAAGCAATTAGTTGACATGATCTGGAAAGCAAGGGGGTGAAATCACTCAATTAACTGCACTAGAAAACATATAGAAGGAGAACAGGCTAAGTTGAAATGACAAAAAAGTAAGCTTGGACAAATGGGAAAAGACAGACCTGGCAAAACAGAGTAAGTTATGTCTCGCTGGAGAGGTGTTGAGGCTGGAGTGAGCCAGGAAGCTTAAAGTGACTGGAAGGAAAGCTCTGAGCTTTGCAATTCACATTGCTTTCTGTTCCAGTTTGCTCATTTCTTTGCAGCATACCTTACAGAGATTATTCTAATGGATGACACTGCCACAGGGCATGTGCCCTCTTCTATCTCGTCTCAAGTGGGTGGCACCTCAGGGAGTTGACAGCTTCTCCTGAACGTGTGGCATTTCTGGGACAGACATCTGCACAGACATCTCCCTTACAGCCTAAGGGAAGCGACACTGACTCCCTTCACCAGCCTGATCATTTGCAAATTGCATCACAGGAACTACTTTCACTTCCTAAGCATAATTGCCCTAAGTGATCCATTGATTGCTATCTGACACTTAGCTTCTCTGCTCTCATTTCCCAGATGTTTCTGGTTTTGTCATCACTCTTACCCCCATTTTATCAGAGATGTGACAACACATATTGAAAGGACGTGGCCATACTCAAAGAACTATATCAGATAAGTACAAATTAGAATCATGGTGTTTAAATAGGGTTATCAGTAATTTTAATAATTTGCAAATGAAACACAATTAGCTTATTGTTTATTCAAGTTCTCATCAGAAAAGTTGCTTTGTATACTGGATTACTTCATTGCCAAGGCCATGCACTTCAGTTGGTGTGGCAGCAAACAAATTCCTTTCCCCTCACATTTTAACCTCCTTTTTTTTTATTATTATTATTTTTTTTTTAAAAATGGCTATTTGTTTAAAGAATGTTTTGTTCTGTAAGTTGTTGTTTGAATTGGAAATCTTTGGATAAAATTAGATCTATAAAACCACCAACCTTATCTTCTCCTTGTTTCAAGTAGATTTAAATTATTGCCTCTTTCTTCTACAAATATGGTGAACATCCATTGGAGCACTCACTGGATTCAGTTCTCCAACTCTTGTTTACATTTAGTATTGTAAAACAAAGGCACCAATGTGAACAGGATGAGTTAGTCTGCACAACAGGAACTCAAAGATTAAAAAAAAAAAAAAACAAAAAAAAAACTTTTTTTGTAATTAAGCCATACCAGGGATCTAGCTGTCTAATTTTTATTTTTATTTTTAGAAATCATCTTGTTTCTGATCTTCTCTGAAGTAGTACATTATGTAGGCAGAATATCTTTATGTCAAGAAAATTGAGAGATGGGAAGAGAAAGTCCACAAAACCCAGTGTTACATTAATATTTTACTATGGTATTCCTCCTGTACTAAAAAGGTACAGTTTAATCTGAGAAAGAAAAAATAAAAAACATACAAAGACAAGCTGTGGTTTTCAAGAACATTTTAACCAAACTGAGGAATATCCACCAAAAGAATACAGGTATACTAATAAAGACAAATACCTGATATTAATCTGACAAGAAAAAGAAAAAATGGTAGGGAAGAAGGACTTCACAGTGATTTTCCAGTCATATTGCTGAGTCCATGACACGCACCCCAAGGTATAGTCAGCAGTTAAATGATTTTGTTCCATGAAGTAAATTTTGAAAAAATCAAGTGGCCTCATTGCTTGGTACAGAACAGTGAGACTTGCTCAATCTTGCTCTTAAGAGTATGAGTGACTCATAAGAATTCCATGCCTTTTATCTCCAAAATATTAAATACGAACACTTTAGTTTACCTTCTGCCACTCCACTACTCATTTGCCTGCTATTGACAATGCAGGTGTGTCACTTCCAATAAAACTTTATTCCAGCATTCATGCTTTTCTTTGAAATGAAAGTAGGTGAATCCTTGATCTGCAGAAGATAAATGTGATTTTGTTCTAGTCTGTCTGACCAGTCTGTCAATGACAGCCATTCATCTGCTGTGGAACAGTGAACAGTGCACCATGAATTTGCTAACATTGCATCTGCCAGTACATTTTTCTTTGATGGTAAGTGAGGCATAATAAACCTTGATCTTTTTTATATGCTGTTTTTTGTTTGGGAAGTATGATTCATTGGCTATTTACTACTATACATTGTTCCTCTACAGAACCACATTCTACACACTCAACAAATTTTCTTGGATTCAACAGAAAAACACTATTTATTATTCTAAAAAAATAATAATATAACAGCAAAAACTCCATGCCAAAATTTTAGGTCCTCATTTTCAGTGCTGACATCTGCTGAGTGATGCATCAAAGAGAGAGGGCCTATTATCACCATAAGAACTCCAGAAGATTCTTTCTGAATTCCAGTAAATATCACCCTTTTCAACAGCTTATTCAAGATATATGAATGTGATGAAATTCTGTGTTCTGTGCGAGTAAAAATGTTTTCATTTTCATTCAGCAAATAGCAATCTGTATCCCACAAAGACATTAACAAGAATATTTGTCTTTGCAGTGCTCCATGGAAGTTGTTAGAAAACCTCTGTCAAAACTTTTCAGGCTAAAAGCTCTATATTGGCAATCATTTACACACACACACAATTGATCATTTAGGGGCTAGAAAAGTATTCTTAGACCTATCACTACCTATGTGATGCTATTTTCCTAACAGTAAGTCTTGTTTTTCAGTAAGTCTGTATCAAAAAGAGCATACTACTGAGCTGCTTTTTTCTATAACATACTAATGACTCACGTTCTCCTATCATGCTCTTTCCAGAAGTACAAGTAAGGGAAGGAGAACACCAGTCAGTTCATCTCTTTCACCCAAAGTGGATGAAAAACTACTCACCACATCACAGATTTCTTTGTTTCCATGTAACAGCCCCTTTACACAATATTTATTAGCTTTTCCCTATAGTTTGGGTAAGCATCCTCATTTTTTGATAAATAGAAGACAGGAGAAAGAGGAGAGGGTCCAAACTAACATAAATACAAATAAGCTTATGTGTGGGTGTGATGTGATTAAAGAACAGGTTTCAGCTTGTACATACTGCTGTATCAGTATCACCTGAAGGTAATGGATTCACAATAACTGACACTTATTATGAGCCCAACAAGTATGTCATCTGTACACAGGTGAAATAACATTAATTAAATGAAATCACAATAGAAAATGGCAGTAATGCTCCTTGCTAAATATATTCTTTCTGTACATAAGAAGACAGTATGAAGATTACTCTGACTCCACTGCTTTTTCTGATGTCGAGATGCAAGTGAAAGGTTTTAAAATAACATGAGATAGGCTTATTTCACTCCAACACTGAGATTCCTTTGAAAAATAAGTGGTTAGAAATGTTTCGGTGCAAGGAAAAATTGCTTTTGTTTCAGATTATTATATTCCCCCTGTGTTTTCATCTTGACTGGTGGAAAATTCTTATCTATTCTGTAGAAGCACAGACTATTAGAAAAAAATAAAACAAGTAGGTACATGTCATTCTCAGTAATGTAATAAATAATTACTGGATATGGTACAAATTAATAATTTTTGTGTTTACTGTAGGAAACAATTTTTCAACGCTGTTAGTAATTTCTTGCCCTCCAGTTCTACTTTTTTCTATTCTTATGAGAAAATTTCTCTTCTAATGTAAACTCTCTAGAGGGAGACTGCAACTGTATTTACAAGTACACAAACAATCATATTCTCCGACACCATATTCTTAATTGATTTGAGTCAGAAAAAAGATTTGGAACAGTTTAATTCACACAGTAGGTGCATTGTGGAGCAACTTCCACTTATTTAAAGATAGAAATATAATTATCATTTAAACAATAACAAAAGTATTCCCCCATGAGCTTTGTTTGTTCCTTTAATATTAAAATTCTTTCATGTATTCCCCATATTTCAGATTTCCCTTTTTGTATATCAAAAACTGGTGAACTTTTTCCCCTCCTATAACTGTCCATCTTCAGAACAGAAATGAGAACGTCAGAAAATCATCTTTAGAAACTTAAAGAAAACAAAAAAACACGAATTAACTTATATTTCCAAATTATTATAAATATTGTTATTTAGCTTTCAGTTTATGGCAGCCCCAAGGAAATCAAAGTCTGAATCAGTACTTGCTTGCACAGTGACTTGTACAAACAACAGCTAAGCAATCCTTGCTCCAAAGGCATCGCACATAATCAAGTTATTAAAAATAGTAACACTGATCGTTACGGTCTGTCTGTAAGACTGCATTTAATCAGCAGATACCATATCAAGCAATCATAAATTGTTATATAATCTGCTCAAGGACACGAGATCAACACTTCTGATCTATAATTATGGGCTGACTTCACTGAAATACAGTACTTGAGAAAAGTGAATTCATAAAATGCCTTGGTATGAGCCTAACTCCTCCTCTGGTGGAATAAAGGCAAAGCATAAATACTACCTAGCGAAAGTAGTTAGCTAAAACAGCCTTTAAGTTTAACATACACAAACCTGAACTATCTTACATTGTTACCAAGTTTTTGGAAAGGGCTAGACCTGTTTAGGATATTAACTGGAGCTCATGCACTTCCTAAATTCCAGCAAGTCTGCAGAGTTTTACAATAATACAGTTATTAAACCTCCCTGCAAAAATTAAACAAAGGGATATTTATTCTTAAAATAGATCTTGCTACCTAAGTAACAAGAATTATGTGCATGCAATTCAAACACAGAGAAATTTATGCAGCTTTTTGTTCATCTTAGCTGCCCAGCCAGCCGCAGTGTGTGAGCCGTAATAATGACACAGAAGTGTAAATTCCTTACTTGCTTGTGTAGCTCTAAGGTTTTGACTCATAGTTTCAACATGGTTTATGTGCAGAGATTATACTATTTTTTCTCCAACAAGTAATATTTCCTTAAACAGTATGTTCCCTTAATTTACTAGGCTTTTCACATGTACAGGTTCAACCATTAGCCATTCTTACTTCAATGATTAGCAGGATGTATGTCATGGGTTGATGAAGCCTATTACCTGTGTTAGCAAAAGTGCCCTGTAACACATTCAGCATCCAGCAGCTTTGAAAATCCTAACATCCACAAATAGTTTGCTGTAGGTTTAGGAGTTGAACTAGACTGAGAACCTTTTCTAACCTTACGGAGGTTAAGCTGACGAGGCTTTATGGCAGAAAGCTGTATTGATATCATCTGTACTTATGTCCTTATCAAGAACAGATCAAATAATCCTTTCGTGGAATTACACAGTGATGAGTTCAGATAAATAAACCAGACTGTGTAATTCATAATCCTAAATGGTAACAATTAATTTTCGGAATCCATCTCCTGTGAAAGAAAGAACTGGTGTTCCAAAGCCACGATTGTTATATCTCTGATTTTCTTGTACGACAACGTGTCCTGGCCTACTTCTGAACAAGTCTGGAAAACTGAGTAACTAGGCCCACACAGCTGTACTGGGTGGATTTTATACAAGTCCAACTGTAAACACCAGAACGTACAGCTAAGGGTGTTTCAGATAAAGCTGATTTAAGCAACTGAGATAACAGAATCCTACAATATTCTGGATGAAACATACTTAAAAAAGTGCATTAATAAGTTAGCTGATACCAAGCTCCAGATGTTTCTTACTCTGGCAAGGTTCCTTAAGTGATGATAAGCAGATTTCCATACTTAACTAATATGTTTATTTAAAGAAAATTTCCAAATCCAGACTAACATCCAGATTTCTTATTTGGCTTCAGATCAAAAGACGTACTATCAATAAGGATGGCATCCAGGAAAAACCTTCTCAACATCTGTTTAGAACCAAACAACAGATATTTGATTTTCCGCAAATTTAATTTCAGACAAAGTTTTACTTCATCCAATTTTTTTTATATCCTCAAGACAGTCTGACCTAGTCTTTTGCATATTCAAATCTCAGAATACAGCTCATGCACTGGCAGAGACAGCAGTTGCTAAGGAGAAACTGTTAGTTTGTAGTTCACATTTAAAATGCTATCAACAATTTCACTCAAAGTGAGAACAAAAGCTTTTTGGAAGCAAAGTCCTCCTGTCACCAACAGTATCAGTGGTTTAAAGAACAAGGTTCTTCTTTGTAATGTTCTTTGTAATAAATAAAATAAAATAAAATAAAATAAAATAAAATAAAATAAAATAAAATAAAATAAAAATGGTACTTAATGAAGCTTAATGAAGTTTCATAAAGGTGAAGGATGGGAAATAAAGTTAATATTAGTGTTGTAGTTGGTATTCATTGGCACACTTTCTCATGATAAGTGTTTATTGTTACATTTCAGAAAAACTAAGAAAAGACCAACTCCAAGAAAAAATTGAAAGAAAATACTTGAATGAATGGATACTGTTTCGAATTTCTTCCAAGTTGCAGAAAGGAAAATATATAAATATACTGTTCACTGGGATGGAAAGTGTGGATTGCAGAGCTGAGAAAAAGAAACTGACCAGGAAATATAAGATATGGAGTTCATTTTCAAAAAGTAATTATTTTGGAAGAGACATTAAATGAAGATGACTGTTTCCAAACAAGCTGAGTGTTCACACACACTTCTGAAAGTCAAGATCATTATTATATAAACGTAAGCGAGGTAAATGTTAAGTAATGCATTATACCAGTAGATAGACAGGCTGTCTGAGGAACGATGCCAAGGATTAGGAGAGATGAGGGTGAGAAGTACCCAGTGGTTTTTGTTGTTCCTTGGTGTACGAGAGAAAACAGTAAATACGCCCACGAGGAATTTGGGACAGAAGAAAATCTTCTGGATCTGGATAACCCTAAAACATGATTGGCCTCTAGTACTTCACACCCAAAGCTTTCAACCTCCTTTGCAAAGCATGTAAGTACAGGAACCCTGCTAATCCAAATCACCCTGCAGGGCTGCGGCAGAACCAAAAATAGAACCATAAGAAACAAGAATGCTCTACCCACTGAACACTAATTTTCTTGCACGGAAAACAGAAAATACATTTCTACAGTTCATTTGTTGTGGAAAAAAGTCTGAAAAATGTGACAGGAACTTTTCCTAAACTGCGCTCGGAAATCCTAAGGAAATAAAGGGAAGCCAACATATATTATATCTTTAAGAATGGGTGATTTTTTTTTAACTGGCATCAAGACTCTGGACCTTCTGAGGTTAACAATACTGCTATCAGATGGAGTTAGAATTTCCTTTGTGGCTGAGTGATAACAATCAGAAAGCTATACTGTACTAGCTTGTTAGTGAAAACAGTAGCAATCTAAGTTTTTTTGGAGTTGAAATTCTCTTCTCTACCATACAAATTAGCTTACCTAATCAAGCATGCATGAATGAAGGTGAAAAATTTCACAGTGTTTATAAATAAACCGTAAGCAAGCTTAAAATGGTGAGATTTTTAATACCTAATAAATATTAAGGTGGGTTTTTTGTTGTTGATGTTGTTAGCATGGGCTCTGCAGTTCACAATTCCAAATTTTCCTGGCATCCCCAAGGTCCATCTAAGACAGGCTCCTTTTCAATGTATGATCCATGTATGGCTAAACTCTGTTCACTGCTGTATGATCCAAAAGTCTGGAATGAGCCCACAGACGGGATAAAAAAGGAGCCGCAGCAGGAAGGTGTCTTCGGGTGAATGCTGGGGAGCGAGCGCACCAGCTGCCCAGGTCATTTGTTACAGCTCAGACTACATTAATCACTGACACAACACCTGGCTGCAGTACCCCCTCCATCTTCAGCTGGTCCCTCATCTTACCACCATGTCTCACAACATCTCTTCCTCTATATACATAACTCCTCTTCCATTTGCTGTCCATCTTTTGGCATTGTCAGATTCTTCTATACTATTTGTACTTTTTTTCATTTTATTCCATACGTAAATAAATTTGTTCCTACTTCTTTCACAGTGACCTTTTTTCAGCAGTGGTTCACATCACAAACTGTATTTGGCACAAGTACAAAGTGTCTTGTAACATCAATGCTTTTTGCTCCTTCCAGATTTTTAATATATCAGTAGAGTCACCTTTTATTTTCTTTTTACATGGATTTGGCTTTCCTGAGCTCTCTGTAATTAAGTTCCTCAAATCCCTAGTCCATTCCAGACTGCTCTTTTTAAGTCCTTCAGCACTATAACATCTTCTAAGTATGGTGAAAACTATGGAGTATTAAACAGTTTTTGTCATTTAAAAACCTGTTTTGCCACTGAGTCCTCTCATTCCATCCATTTCTGCCTTGAAGAACACAGATTTTTCATTCTTAAATTTTTCATTTTCTAAAAGATATTATGATTAAATGCTTTTGGCATCATGATTTCTTCTTTTACGCTGCAGGACAACCAAATATAAACAATTTCTACTTTTGATTTATTGTAACTGCTAGTCTTTTTGCCTTATTACTTCAATTCCTCTTTGCTCGAATGTAGAATTAATGAGATATTAAACTCTATACGACATCCACCCCAGCGTACCTGACTGCAACACCAAACGTAAACCAGTAAGGAAGTTTCCAAACCGTTCAGTTATTACATGAACTTAAAAAAGCTGTTTCTGTTAAGATTAGTTTCCCAAAAGTGCTTCATGCAGTGTCGCTGAGAAGACATTGGCATATATCCTAACCCTGACAATGGAGCAATTTGGGCTAAAGCCTGTGCAGTGCTAATGCAGACAGAAATGGACCAAGAACTTGTGCCTCCTCTCCTCCAAAGATCTGCTCTGCTCTAGGACCTTCTCCAAGTTTTTCTCCTGTGTCCAAGATCCCTGTGCAGGACACAAGGCAGATGATGAGGCTCACGAGAATACTGCCCTCCAGATCCTGCCCCATCCCCCAGGTGCACCATCTGGTCCACCCCGGCACCAGCCTTCAATCCTTTGGGCAACCTTAAGGCAGATGCTGCCTCGGCTTTGCTGTTTCCTAGGAGGCTGTGCCTGCTTTAGTGTTTCCTTTGCAATGACTCCCTGGAAATACCCATATCCTTGGAAGGCAAGCCAGCAACAGTGCAATTTTGTATCTCAAAAGCTTCACCACTCAATAAGCAACACCTAAGGCAGTAACACCAATGGAAGAATGCCCCTACAATGAAAACCAACCAGTCCTTTTGCTGCTTAAAGCTCCTGCTTCAGGTAAAAATGTGTATTTCAAAAGGTCTGCTTATTTGATTGCACCCACACGTATGATGTTGCCCTTCCAAGTACACTGTGAAAATTCATTCAGAGTTCACAGATGTGTAAAGCCACATATTTTGAATCTAGTCAAACGTGTTACAGTACCAGAGTCATTTATCCTCTCATACTCAGGCCTAACCCTGGAAAGAAAACAGATCTCTGTTCATTGTAAACCATAAACTATTTCTCTCTAATTATCCTGACAGTGCTAGACACACTTGGTCTCTCATAAATTAAAAAATGTAAATCATGTGAATATCATTCATCATAAAACACACATCTGCAAAGCACAGGAAAACCTCCTTTTCTCCCTTCTCTGGCAATGGCATTGCTTTCAGTTGGTCCAGTATTCAATGATCCAGCCCCCTAATACTGAGCTAGCTTTTGCTGTTACAGATAGCTACGAATAAACCATTCAGCATGAATACATACAATAGACTCAAAGGAAAAACGAGAACTGTGTATAACCAGTGTATACCTACCTAAGTGACAGAAGCTGCATTCCCACTTTCAAAAGTGACTTAGATACATAAGAGGTTTTGAAAAAATTGTAATAGTCTGACAATAATTACACATTTGTGTGAATTATACTTTTTATCTCTGTTTAATTACTCACTTGTACTCATGCCTGTGATTAATTAGATTGTTTTGAAACAGGAGTGTACCATTCCTAAAAGCTTGCTATAAATGACACACTAACTACTCGCGTAACAGTTCAAAGAGGTTTATACAAGTCCCTTGACTGGGTTTAGGGAAAATCCACTCTGTAAGAATTGCAAAGTCATGGCAGACAGAGGTGCTTGCAGGGGCGGTCTCCTACCCTGGAGGCAGGACAGTTGTGAATCAGGTTTGGGAAACCCATAAAAAAACAGCAAGCAAGAAGAAATAATTTTCCTTAGGTTTCTGCATAGGGGGGCTGGGGGTGCTGTTGCCTTCTAGAGAAGAAAAGGTACACAGGAGTTAAAAAAAAAAGAAAAAAGAAAAAAAAAACAACTGATGTTATTAACAAAAGCTGCTTTGCTTGCTGCCTGCTGTGGAAATGAGCACTATGAAGGCACTCAGGCCAGTTGACCAGGGAAAGCTCAAGAATTCCTGGCATAAGGGGCAGAGGAGTTGTACAGGGAAAGGGTTGCAAGGACATTCTCCTTCCAGGACAAAGCTCACAGGCAGCTATGGCACAGAGATGGGAAATAAAAGCAGCAGCACTCAAGTGATTGCGCTGAATTTCACAAGGCTGCACCAGAGACACAGGTTGGGCTGCTTCCCTTCCTGATTCAGCTCAGGACTTCTCAGAGCTCCCATGCAGTTTTGAAAACTCTGCTTATTCCTCGGTGTCCTCCACATCTCTTGCTTACCTCTGTATGGAGTTCCTCCCTTGCCGTGATCACAATTCCCCTCTTCTTTCTGTCCTTTGTTTTTATTGTCATAGATGTTTTACTGCTGACATCTAAGTTCGGGGTGTTTAAATGGAAATGAAGATATGAATTTAACGAGTCAAAGGGATTTCAGTATTAACCTCATAGTTTTCCTAGCCTGACATTCTAATAAATGAGCATTCCTTTAGTATTATAAGAGTCATCAAACCATGGTAAGGAAGACAAAATCACTTCCAAACTCACTCGGGGGCTTGCAGCTAACAGCACAATTACACACAATTCCATGCCAGAAAATACCAAAGCAAACATTTAGGAGGGCTTTTATTTATATGTATTCTGTCTGTGCAGCAGTGTCAGAGTTGACAGCTGAAAAGACTGCATTTTCCCAAACTCATACTTTTTAATAATCGGCAAACATGATTGAAGGAAGCAGTAAGAAATCTAATAAAAATGAATGCAGAAAGGATTAAGGAGACAACTCTGTGACAATTTACAGTTCTACATAGCAGTCTTTTGCTATGAGCTGTGATAAGATAAATCTTGTTTACAGTGTGCTAATCCCATGTCCCAAATAATGCTAGTATGCAATGGATTCAAGTCTTAGAAGAAAGGAGCTGCTTGTGCATTACATGAATGGCCATGGGTAGCAGCAGCCTGAATGAGAGCGCAGAAGGTCAAGGGTTATTCCAGATTACAGTTTGCAATGACTCATTCACATATCCCTTCTTCAGAAAGTGTTTGATGTGATTTGTTGGGATGTAAATTACACGTAAAGCTTTATTTGAGCTTTTCTGTGTCAATGATTGACTTTTATTGTTCTCTGCAGAGAGAAATTTAAAAGTTGGCTTTCAGGTTTTTCACATAATAGAGATTTTATGCATTTTCTATGAATAAAGAGGACTCTTACATAGTGAAATAACTTCAGTCATGAACAGACAGCGTGTTTATATAATATCAGATACTCTCCTAGATCAATTTCAAATAGGAATGTAAAACTTTGTATTTCTCTTTGCAGAGCTAGTGAGAGTTCATGGACTGTTACTTTTTTAATCTCTTTACAGGTGATAGGGCCTATCACTTCTTACCCAGGTCCTATTACTTCAAAATATTAGCTAATTAGACACCATCCAACCTATTGCTCCTGAGAGGTAATGGCTTAGCCCAGATAGGACACACAACTGGAACTCAGAAGCCAGATAATATTTCTAGGTCTGATATTTAATTTGCTGGGTGCTTGAGGCAGCTCACTTCACCTTCTGTGGCTGTTTCATCTTCAGCTTTTCTTACTGTAATGACTGTAAGAGTTGAAATACTCTTTTTCCATATAGATACCTCTCCTGATTTGTTTTGCAGCATCAATAGATGCAAAACAAAACTAGAAAAGAAATAATGATAACATTCATTTGAAAAGTCACAAGAACCCAGTACAGAGGCTGATATTTTCAGTTGTTGTTTACTGGCAATAATAATCACTCTCCTGTTGCAGTGTTTTACTCATAAACTTGAGAATTGGAAAATGTTTCCCTATGGGCTGCATTATATGTCAATAGCGAAAAGTTAGTTCTCCATTAGTCAGCTTTTATTTTCTTTCTCCCCAGCTTGTTCTTAGAAACAATAATCCAAGTTTCTTCTCTTTCTGCCACAATACCTACATCCTGTATCGACTGCTAACCAATCTGAAAGCTATGAAGCTGTATTCTTTTTAATCACATCTGTCATTACAGGAGATGGTCACCTTAGCAGAAAGATCACAATAATGGGTTGCTAATGGGCTATTAAGGGGCTTTCAAGTATCAAGATGATCATCATAAGTAAGAACTGAGAGCCATTCTTTACTTCTCTGTAAGATTAATTTTTTCTCCAGTAATTCTGTGGATTAATAATGCAAGGTTTGTGCACCTTAGGAACTGCTTCATGGTTTCTTACCATATGCTATGCAAATTCAATAATTAGCTCTTGACTTCAGAATTCAAAAATAAGGTACTACTAACTCCATTTAGGGATGGGGAAAATACCAAGGTGAGCAAGCCTTCAAAATGAAACAATTAGATGACATTCTTGAAAGGGTCTTGCTTTGATCAGTTTTCAGAACTACCTTATACAATATTCAGTTGTAGCCCATGAGCATTTTTATGTGGCACAAATGCAGAAAATATTTGTAACCTCAGCCCTTGCTTGATCACTGCTTTGTTCTCAGATGAATTTCTGGATCCTAGCACCTTAGAGAGCTTTGCAGACTATATAGAAATGTTTTGCATTCTGCTTAAGCTTGTGCTCTCAGAGTTGATTTCCTTTCCAAAGAAAGCAGAAAACATGGAAAGTGGCACAAGACATTCAGATGTGAAATACTGAACTCATGTCCTTGCTTATATAACAAATGAAAATGAAGAAAGTGGGTTCTTTCCAGTCCCAGCTGGTTATGCATCTTATAACAAACTGCCAAACCATTTGACTTATGTGTCAGATTTCGTTCAGATATAGTTCTGTTTCTTCAGAGTTGAACAGGTACCCTTCCACTGGCAGGCAACAGAATAAAGAGGTTTACCTGCACTTGGACCTTTCAGCTTTAAAGGTTACTGCTCCAAAGTTGTACATATATATATATATATATATAATATATGTAATATATATAGGAAGCGTTTTTTTTTTTTTTCTCCCCAGTAATACCCTCATTACAAAATACTTCTTTCCAGTTAGATACCTTTTTCTGCCTTCTTTTGGATCTGCATCCTGACCAACATGGTCAGTATGCCTTATGATTAAAACACAAGTTGATCTTGTGATTCTGCCTATGTTTTCTGACAATCCAGTCACACCACAATGCTTCTTGTCCTATCCTTTACAATTCCAAAACTATCTTGCAGGATAAGTGTCAGCAGGTGTAAAGAGGAAAAAGGAGATGAGTGGCACCATTATAGCATTGCTTTCACTTGAGTGGGGCTACGTCCAGAAAAGAAAGCACTTGCAGCAACTCTTATTTGATTGGCATCATTGTCTAGTGAAGCTGGCACACTATCTTGTGAGCAGGCACAATGCCATCAGAACAGATGGGCATGTGGATAGGAAGCCAAAAGATAATGTATGAGTACCAAATGTGTGTATTGGAGGGCAAGTTTCCCAGTCAGGAACATCAGAACGGCAGTTTATAAGCTTCTGCGCCTCTGTTTAAGGAGATAACATACACATCGCATCTTCACAATAGATGCATGGGCAACACACTGCAGCAGTAGAAAGGGACCTGCAAGTACAGTGGTTCAGTGACTGTGGAAGGACTGTGCAACCTCAGCTAAGCAAAAAGGACTCCGTAAAACCCAAAGTCTGAATCTTTATATTTGCAAGCTGGGATACTGTTTACAGCAGATCATATTGTACGAAGATGACAAATGCTATACTGAATCAGACTAAAATTCTTGCATATGACAGATCAAGAGGGGATAACAGAAGACCAGGAACCAGAGGCTGTACAAAGGGTTTCTCTTCAAGGCATATCTCCCAAGTAATCAGCAACTTAGAGACTTCTTGAGCTGGTGCTTGCATATGAACTATCACAGTTAATAACAGCTAGACTTAACTCCATTAATTTGTGTTACATCTTTATGAATCCATATATACTTTTGGCTTCCACAATATCTTAAATTAATGAGTTCTACAAGTGAATTATTCAGCATCAAATGAGTGAGCACTACCTTTGATCTCTGTTAAATGTGCCACTTGATCAGTGTCATGGGATACCAGCAGAGTTCTTATGTTGTTAGAAATAACTGCTTTTTATTCCTCTTTTCTTTATCATTTGTGAATAGATAGTCTTTTACGATAATCCCCCATTGCAGCTATGTCTGAATTTCACAGCTATCACTTTAAGCCCCCAAAATGGGAAAAAGCATATGCAATGTTTAAGATTTGGTCTGAAATCTCCTTTTGGCTAGAATTTGGTCTCTGTTTACTTTTGTCCTCTCAGCACCACCACTGCCACTGCTAATCTGGTCGGCAGCAATATTAGATGGAATATAATCCAAGAAGCCAAATCACTCGCATGATAAATATTCATGAGTTACTCCAGTCAATTCAGGGTTGGCAATATCATTATCTTAAACTGGGCTTGAATCGCAGGAGAAAAAATGCCATGCTGTACTTCAGTACAGCCATTCTTTGGTCCCCTTTGGCACATGTACTTCATGGAGCCCTAAAGAAAGATAGTAGAATTAAAAAAAAAAAATAAAAAATAAAAGGACCAAGGAGAAGGAGATAAGAGCAGTTATACAAGTCCTGAAAACGTGTATTTCTCAGCAGAAAGACAGAGACTGCATCCATCCCTGTCAGTCCATTACACACCAACAAAATTAAATAAAAGTATCCATTCATAGACTCAACTCATTGTTAAATATTCTCTTAACCTTAGCCTTTTTGCCTTATTAGGCAAAAACATAGGCAAGGATGTGTTTATAATCTAATTGCTTTCCTACCACCATGGGGATTTTTAGTACTTCTAACAGCAATACCCCCCAGACAAGGAAGGTAGGACACAAAAATGATCTCCTTTAATCCCAAGAACAAGAAACATGCTTTAAGTCTAAATACTTCTATTTTATACTAGTAAAACTTCAACAAGCTCACACAGCATAGTTTTTTTAACACAGTAGTATGGAAGTGATACTTGCTTACCTTAACAAAAAGGACATTGCTTGGTCAATATAGCATCACTGTAGGATACTGCAACACAGTAACTCAATTTGAAAATGTAAACTTCAAGTTTTTAATCTTGTGCAGTATTTTCTGCAGTAATGCCATTGGATTTAAAGACTCATAGTATACTCACTTTACTACTTCTGATGAATACATGTATAAAAAAACTCTTTGTTTTAATGCCTCTGACTTTTTTCAAACCCTTTTGTATTATACCTTAAGATATCTTAAGAGATATTATTAGGCTTTTTTTTCCCCTGAGAATACATCCAGCCTGATCTATTTCCTTTCTTTTATGCATGTTCCCATAAAAATACACTGAAGCACATTTTATTTCTAGTCACAAAAACCTGAAAGAGAAAATCTTTGATCCTTTTAGGTATATATTGGAACATTTTGCTATTTTCTTTAATACTCACAGTAGAAATAAATGATAATCAATAGTGATATCTGCTTGATTCTAGATGGCTTGTTGGAAGTGCTTTTGAAACACATCACAGTGCCTGATTTGCTCTCACTTGGTCAGATGATCTCACCTCTGCAGCAGCGTTGTATCTAAATTATACCAATTGCTAGTTGAAATCTATTAAAGGTTATTATTGTCATTTCAAAATACAGTTGTACCTAGCTGTTTTCTCTCTTGTTAAAATTGACCAGCTGGTTTAGCTCTTTTAGCTTCAAATTTGAAGCAAACTATCCCCAAAGACCAGATGTTGGTGCCAACAGAAACGCATGCGGCATTGTTATGTTTTGTTTCTGCTTTTTCACTACAGCAAGATGTTCCTGCTGCTTACAGTCTTCCAAAATGCCATGTGAGTCAGAGAAGGAAATTACAACTCTGTTGCATTAAATAACTCCAAGGCACGTGGAGTTCCCCTACAAGCCTGAGACAGAACCCAGATCCCATAGACCTTGTATCTATTTATCTTGTTTGAATAGGTTATCTTGGAGACTGATGCTTATCCTACAAATTTCAGCAGTCCTGGGTCTCTGTGTTAGGAGGTGATTTTGATCATCAGGCATTTCATTTAAAGATACAAGAACTGACAAACTGACTGGGATTGTATTTAACTTTCTGGCCTAAAATACTAATGACTTTCTGACCATTTTGTGTGTAGGCACATTATTTTGCCACTAATTCTACAAAACCAACTTCAAGAGTTTCCAAAAAACAAGACATAAAAAAATGTATTATAGTAGTGATTTTACATGACACACATAAAAATGCTCACATAATACCCTTAGAAATACAACAAAAGTTGACATCTTTTAAAGCTCAATTGTTATAGTACATGTATTCAAAACACATTTTCTATATGTTTCTCTTCTGCAATAGGTTCACTTTTGCTGGAACATAAGAGTATTAATTCAAAATATTTTTAGCAATATTTTTCCCAGAAAATAGCATGTGTGAAATATAAAAGCTTATTTTATCGAGTTCACATTTTGTTCCAAATTTATCACAAAACATTCTTTTGTGAAATAATAATTCTAATGTTTTTATGGGGAACCTGCTCGTACCAAACTCAACTTTAATTTAATGTGAATTTGTATCTAGGTAAAACACTGCTTACAGAGTATTTGCTTAGTATTAAAATGCCTACCCCTAGAGAACAACTTCTGCAGGTATTTTATAAACAACTGCTGAAGTTACTCAACCTGTTAATTGGTGTTAAAAAATCAGCTTGTTATCCAAATTATATACATTACAAAGAATGCTTATGCCCAAATTGTCAGCAGCAAGCCACTCCCTACATCCTATCCCCACTGCCACTCTGAAATGCCCTTGAAACTACAAAGACGGAGTGTCAGTGAAGAGTAAGGTGAGGAATTCATGGGAACACACACACACTGTAGGTACGCACTCTGCAATGACAGACTCCTGCTCTGTAAGCAATCCTTACACCTCAGATGCTTACAACCTCAGTTGCACACCGAAAATAACCGCTCATGTCAGGAGGTTGTAAAGCAGGAGGAACAAGTACTACTTGCACCCTAGTCCCGAAAACCAAACGGATAAATACTCTAGCTTTAATAATTGCAGCAAGGAGCACTTCAGAGCACAATTACAATTGATCCACTGATAAGACTGGGTTCAGAAAAGGCTACTGACAAAATTCCACACCTCAGGATAAAGATAATGAGGCTGTCGAGGGAGCAACAGGGACAGATTTAGTGCCAAAAATGCACCAGCCACACTAGAGAGATGAGGAAAGTGAAGAAGAAGCAGCGCTAAGTGATAAGGAACAGTGCATCTCAATGACAGATAGATTTAGACCCCTTAAAGTCCAATAAACAGAGGACAAAGATTGTTAAATCAATTCATATGAATTATGCTGAATCCTGACTAAGATGCACATCAGACAAATAGCACAGCATTTAGAGTTAGGAAATATAAGAAGTCAGGAAAGTAATCTATGTGTCACATGAAATATGAACAAGGAAAAGGCTCTCTTGGACTCCTTGGAAGCAGTTTAGTACTTTCTTGCTGAGCTACAGCAAATTTCTATCATGATGATGAAGACACCCTGGCATCCTTTCCCTGGCACTTCAAAAGCAGAATATAGAAACAACTGCAAAGAATCTTGAACTGAGGCAGACCTTAGTCAGCAAACACTCAAAGCTCAACAGAAAATTTCCAGGTCTATGTACTAGGGTTTTTGAATAAAATTTGTCAGCCAGATTGAAAAAAAATAAAATAAAAATAGATATGGGAGAACATATAATAAATCGCTAAGTTAGCAAGACTCATTTATGTTACCTATAGTTCAGAGGTAAAGTCCACTCTAAGGTCACTTCAATTGATATCACAGCAGTGGATGATTCTTACCAACCACTCCAAATTAGCCAAACCAGACTGGAAAATCCGTCTTAGGATCTCATCAGTATAACGCCGAAGCAAGATCTTCCTTTTAGCCCCAAAAGGCAGGTGTTCAAATACCACAAAAGATTTCATTCTCTGCTTCAGTAAAACAGTTATGAAAGAATGGAGATTTTTCCTAGTTCTATTTTATAAGCTTCAAAAATTTTTTGTAACAAAATAGCAATGGTGCCTAAGGATGACAAAATATGGTGCTTGGTATACTTAATAAATTTAAATTAAATAAAGTACTTAAGTTTACAGAGAATTAAAGGTATTTAGGTTTCTCAAGTCCTGAGATAACTATAAGGATCTTTCAAATGGCTTAATAATCTAGGTCAAAGCCACTGCAGAAAAAAATTCAATATTGATAAATGAAAACTAATGTACACTGTGGAGATAATGGAAATTAGTCATTCATCTTAGCAAGTTCTAAGCTGATATATTACAGAAAAGGCACCTAACCAATACTGTGGAATGATCTGAAGGATGGCCTGTAGCAGGAATAAGAGGTCGTTAAAAACAAAAAATAAAAAATAAAAAGAAAGAAAGAAGAAAAAAAAAGCATTTTAATATACAAGGAAAATAATGAAATAATGTGGATAAAAATATTATAGATTTTCTGCATCTCATAAGGGATATTGAAGAAATAGGGTTCACAGAAGCAGACAAATACGATGAAAGCAAAGAAAAGCTCTTAGATAAGGATAAATTGCTTTTTAAACTCATATTTTGTTTATTTTCTTGAAAAGAAGACAAATAGGAACAGGCATGACAAAAAGTGTATTAAGAAGTAATGAAAGCTATAAAGAAGGTCAACTGGGAGCTTTTCTTCTCCTCTTCCATAACACAATAAAATGAGGTAGTTATTAAATTGAAATGGGGCAAATTAGGAACTGATAAAAGGAAAATAATTTTTCTCACACAACACATAATTAGATTTTGGAACTCCTTGCCACGGCATTTTGCTAAGGCCATAAATTTAACAAGATTCACAGAGGGATTAGATTCCACATAGATAAATTCTTGAGATACACAGTGGTTGAAACTAGGAAATTTACTTAATGTTGACAAAGAATTACTTGAAGCGATTTAAATCTTCATGTTTCAGATATTAAGACAAACTCAACAAGCGCTTCACAGATGACCCCTATTAGTCAGAACGCTGGACGGTGCCACAGCAGAGCTCTCCTCCAGTAGAATAAGGCCCAGGTATTTACGTTTCAGACACGACTCCTCATAGCTGCAGAGCTGACTGTATGGTGTTAGGTTGCCAGAGCAGGTTTGGGGTCAAGCAGTCACAGGGCAGGGGACAGATAACTCCGGGAGCAAACCAAGGGGCCTCCCATGCCTGCCTGAGGCCTACCACCACGTACACGTGGCTGAGGAGAGATTCCACACAGAGGATACTTGCAGAGACTGTTTGCCTCCTCCATCTTTACCAGCTATTTACTGTCACCAGTTTGGCTTTCTTAAATGCCAACCATGAAACATTCCAATATGGTACTTATCTCACTAGTAATTGCTTAGTTAAAAACCCTGAAAACTGAGATCCTACACATAAGGAGTAAAGGGCTGTTCCATTTCTTTCCTGAATGTTGAAGTCATTGCCCAGTAATGTCGTCAGATGTCTCTTTTTCAATGCTAGAGTGCTCAGGAATGATGTTTGGCCATCCTAGCCCAATAACATGCCTAATTTACATTGGTTAACCTAAATACCTTTTTTTTTTTTCTGAGTGGAAAAATAAAACTGATTCATACAGAAAAGGCAGAGAGTAGCTGCTTGCTGCTTGATCAATTTATCACAAAGTATACAGTGTGTAAATCAGAATATTTCAGGTACCAGGAAGAATTTAGCTGTTTATGGGGACAGAGGCAGGAGCACATGAGAAATACATATAATGGAGTTATGAAAAGAAAAAGGTTGACAGTTGCAAAAACAGATCCAGAACTGGATAGGATATCTAAGCTTTGGCAGTTTGGCCTAGCAGGAGTACAGAACTTTTACAAAATAAAATAAATCTCTCCTCACAAGTGTGCAGAAATGGCATATTAGACAACCTTCATTGGCCTATGCCCTGTGACCAGGTACGTATCACGTGCTCAGGTCAACAGAACTGCATTTCTTTTTGCTCTTCTAACTTATAATTCTTTATTGAAATTCAGTATTGATTTACTTCCAAATCACATACTGTACCTTCTTGCACTATTGCTTTTTAGGTAAACACTAACAACACTACAAGATGGAGCTGATCCAAAGTGTTTGCTAATTCATCAGTAGTGGGAAACCTATGTGATTTCAAGCAATGCAAATTGGTTTGGCTTCTGCACAGCTCCTACTTTTTTCAAACACTGATGGCAAAGAACCTTTCCCAGGATTCATATCAAGTATTCATTTTAACAGCATTAATTTATGATGTGTGTTATTCCATTCTAGCCTGTGCAACATGACTTATTCAAAAAGCAAGCAATTTTCCAAAGTAAATACTCATTTTCCATTCTAACAGTGTTGCTCTTTGTGGAGTTTAAGAGAAGGGAGCACAGTCTGGAAAATATCTTTTCCACACTTTCTGCTTCAGTATTATTAGGATACTTTAAAAGCCTATCCCTTCCTGCAGCATTTTAAAATTATCTGTCACACAGTATCTACTGTAAAAGGAGAATCTGAAATAAAGTTATGGCTTCCCAAAATAAAGCTCTGTATTTATTTTTACTGCTTCTGTTGTCTGCTTCTCTGACCTCAAAACATTGTGGATCATTATAGGATCACTCAACCTAAATATATATATATATATTATTTTTCAATATAATGTTGAAGTAATTGTCAGTAGGTCACTTAACCTCCCTAATGATTTCAGGGAAAATGTCAAAGTAACTGTGCCCTTTGTGCTGAAGTGAACTTGTCTCTTCAATAACCTGGCTGTGATACTGGTTAATTATACCTACTGAGTTCACAGAGCTGCTGGGACTCTGCTTTTTGGTCCCTGTACTCCCTTTTCTTCATAGTGTTCACAGGGAGGGCTGTCAGAAACCAACACCAATGAATGGTAGAATTGATAAATAAAGCAAAATAAAAAATAATAAAAAAAAAAGGTCAGGAACAGATGCATGTTCGCCAGCTGGCATGCCCTGGCTAATATTAACACTGCAAGCCAGTTTTCATTGTAATTATATAATTGGGATTTCTGGACAAATTTGAAGTGGGATTTCTGGACAAATTTGAAGTTCTAGCCTTTGTCACTTGAAAGACCATTGAATTAAAATACATTGAATTAAAATAATATTGTAATAAAATCGATAACTCAGACAGGCCCACAGCGTGGATTTTTATAGTAACGCATCAAGTCTGAGAAATGCTCAGACAATTAGACCTTGACAATGTAAGACACTGGGGTGGCAAAACAGGACATGACAAAAATATTAGGGTTTTAGAACAAAACATGGTTTGTGAAAACTTTTAGAAATAAAATTGTTTGTATTTGATTCTTCAAAAATCTTATCAAAAATACCTTTTAGACCTAAATTGACTTTTTATCTCAAAATTATTAACTAACTGCCAAAGAGAAGGTAATATATATAATAATTCTGGAGACATGAATGTTGATGTTGTGCTCTGTTTGGATATCTATTAATCTAAGATCAGATAATTAAAAACCCTCTTAAAATAAATAGAAATTTGCATGGATTTTTTATTCACTCTGTTACTAGGATGGTTCTTAATACAGTAGTGCTCTGTATTTTATATCTAAATGTGGCTTTCAGAAACAATAAGATAAAATTATGCCCTCCATCAGCTAACAGGTAAAAACGTGCGTGTGCATGTACATGTGTCTGTGTCTGTGTAAGGGGGCGGCAGGGCAGTATTGTGTTGATGGTTGTAAATTACCATCAGAACAAGACTTGAAAATAAAGGAAGAATTTGAAGAAACTATCAATTATTTTTAGCCCACTGATAACTCAAGATAATATGAGTATTTTTACTTAATATTCTACAGTACAGAACTTCAAATACTAGGAAAATAATTATATATTGAGCAGTGGAAATGCATTATCGTAACATGTTGAGAATCAAATCATGCGGCTGTGAAGAGGCAGAGGCTAAGATGTCTCCATACCTAAGAGAAATCAAGCAGGTGACAATGTCAAGCTCTGCTCGCACACAGGCTCTAGCTTGGGATATGGCAGTATCTGGCATTATGTGATAGCTGTTCACGTGAACAATATCTTAAAACAGGAACACAAGCTTCCACTGAAGTTGGCACAATTTCCAATTCATTAATTTGTTAATATAAATGCCATGCTAATAGAAAATGGTAAAGAAAATCCCTATTCCTATTCTCTGTGCTTCACAGTGTGACAAAAGGTAAACTTAGTACAAGGAGGAATTAAAATGTGCTGTAGGCATGAAGAACGCATATGTTGTTACAAATGTTCTACTAAGTCTAGGGAATAACTGATCACCTATTGTGTTTTTCAAAATATTAAGCAATTTACCATTTCTCAAAGTATATGAATGTGTTCATAGCCATTAATACTGCCGTATCAATAATATTTGTCCATTAGGACTGAATACTTGGAAACATTCAAGTTGCCCGAATATTTGTATTTCCTCCACAGTCCTGCAGGCTAACTACTGGCATTGATCAGCAATGTATGCTGCAAACTAACTTACAAAGCGACAGCCTCTGTCTGAACTAAAACTGACAAAAAAAATAAATAAATAAAATTACTAAATTCATTTGGGAGGGGAAAAGAAAAATAAAAGACTACAGAAAAAAAAAACAAAGGGCAGCAGATTAGAACATACTGCTCTGTTCTCTGCATTGTGTTTACAGCTTATGTGTAGATAATATTCAACATAAATATGGCTTGGAAAAATTCAGAAGATGAATTGCCTCCTACACTATGACATCAGAGTGGTGCAACGTATTTTAAATACAAATTTTATTTCCTCTAAGTATACTTGAAATACAGAATTGAATGTATATAGGTGGTTTGTACTCAACAGCAAAAACAACCTGAGCACATGCATGATGTGTATATACAAGATGACACTTTTTCTTAATGACTACAAAAACTGACAATTCAACTACTGTGGCACGTATAAATAAATATCAGGTATAGTATTAAATCATATTCTTTAGTCAAAAATTTAATTTCTGGAAAGCCAATACATTATATCATTTACAAATATTAATGGTGGGGGGTTTGTTAGTTGTTTCAAATTTCTACTCAGTAAGAACAATTATGTCTACAGATAAAAAAATGTTTTCTACAGAACTAACATCAATTTTGTTCATTTCTAGTAGAAGAAAAACAGACAAGGAAGCTTGCAACTTTTTTGTTCTCTATAGTTATTTTCCTGCTTTTACAATTATTGTTATAATCCTATAAAACACAAGTAGATTTTGTTCAGTACGGTTTGCAAAAGTGCATTCTCAAGGAACTGCTTTGGTTCCTACGAAAGATCAGCTTTTCAAACAACGTGTATGAAAAATCTTACACTCCAGATATTTTTCTCTTTAAATTTAATCCTGACCTTGAAATAAACTGAATAAATTCTATGTGGATCAAACGGTTACTAAAACAACCCATTTCTAAAGAGAAAGCTACATAGCTATAGAAATGTTTATAAATAGATGGTGCATACAGAAATACAAAAACTGATTTTGCAGAAAAAGCATGATTTTAAGAGATCTGCAGCTGTTCTCAACCTTTATCGCTGCCTATGTGAGCCAAGAGATTTTTGTCTAGTTCTGAAGCTAAATTAACTTCATGGCTTGTTTTCTATCCCCTTGGGTAAACCCCTGACGTATACTGTACCAGGCAAAAAGCTTACCCTCAATTTCATTTTCCCAAAATTGAAATGCTTTAAAAAATAAGCATAAATGTATTTCAAAATCCAATTGCTTTGGCCCTAAATCTAGCTTTTCTTGGCAGAGTGCACTTGTTTTTAATCTGAATGCTAATATTTTGCAGTGTGGCATCAGATATAAAACAGTAATTTACATTGTGCCAGAGATCTATAGTATTTCAGTACTAGTCAATCAATAAATGATTGGAGTAATGTTTTTTGTTTCGAGTGAATATTAAACTACAGCATAATGCTGCAAGTTATTCTATAGATGATCTGTACCAAAATATCTAGAGCAGAACGACCCTATTCATTACAACTGTCTCAAAGAGGAAGGGGAGCAGGGAAGGAGGAAGAGTTGTGTGATTTTAGATCAGTCTGTTAAGTATGTGCATGATATGTATGTGCATAATATGTATGTGCTAAGGCTATTCTGAGGGAGGACAAATCTCAGGGAATTCTGAAATAAGATTAAGGTTTTTCTAACGGCTTTAACGGGAATGAACTCTGAAAATTGGAAGTATTTGCAGATTTGCAGCTTCCATTCCAACTTTAATTCCTGCCAGCATACCTTGCTGTAAGTAGGGAAACAATTTGACTTCTTTCACAATTATGTGAAATATATTATTTATAAATGTAGTCCACTTGATGTATTTTATATGCAGACATAGGCAGAATTCCTGACTGGACTTTCTTAGGTAGGGCTGCAAAGCCAGTCGTAGCACTTATTCTTGGATTTTGCCTGTTTTCCTTTAACCTAATACTCACAGATCAAACTCATAAGCATTATACAGTCAGAAATCATGCTTCAAGCTGTGAGAACTAGAGAATTTGTCCCACTTTTATCAGGGAAATGGATAACTCGTACCCAGGCTATTAACTTCCTTACTAGCTGAGAAAATGTAATAAGAAAGCTGAAGTTTTCTTCTGTGCGAGCAAAACTATTTTCCACACGTTGACAGAATATTTGCATGTGTTTGAATAGCCAGAGATAATTTTGAAAATCATATTTAATATCATTTTACAGGGAAAAAAAAAAAAAGTCCTTTTCAGAATGTTTACTGCCAATTTTTAAGATGAACATTTTAGCAGAGAAAAATATAAAAATTCCTATTTGACATTACGTTTTTCAGCCAATACAGTTTGCCTGAGTCCTTAAGGCCTTTTAATCTGGTTGGAAGACTTACTTTTTCATAATGACATAGATGAACTTCTGCACAAGTGAACTGATACGCTACTACTTGGAGTAAGCTATTAAAAAAAAAAAAAGTACTTTTTTCCTCCTTTAACCCTTGGAGCATGACATCACCAGCTACATTCTTTAATGAAATTATCAGCTGGGTTATTCCCTACTTACTGGACAGATGCATTTCCTCCTAGCATAGCTTTCCACGCCATATCCCCCAAAACTAATGTAGCATGATTAGATTTTATTCCAACCCAAAGCTTTCATTTTCTGTGAATCCAAGTCTACTGCCTTTTCTATTCTGATTTACACCAACACATCACCTGAGTTGGTACAGAGTCTCCACAAATATTTCATGGAGCTGCTACACAGTTCACGAAGCCCCATCACAACTATCTTTTGGATTAAGTAAGGGCACACCTTTCTGCTGTCCTAGCCTCTCCCTTGCCTTCCCCAAAAACGAGACCCCCCCTCACCAATTCACATAATGAGATGGGAAAGGCGAATATGGGTGAGGGAAGGCTGAAGGTGACTCTCTGGTGTCCACCCATGCAGTGAAAGGTGTTGGCTGAAGTCTGTACCAGAGGGAAAACCCACAACACAGTTACTGCACAGTGGTGTATCCTCCTCCCTTTGTAATACCACAGGCATCAGGAAGAGCTGACTCATGTCTCACTGAGAGAAAAGGGCCAAAGGGCTATATTAAATACTGGTGTTACAGCATGGGAACATGAGATTAGCAAGACCAGCATCTTTCCTGGATGTCTTGCAACAACAATAACAGCTATAGTGTCTCAAATTCCTCCAGAACCAGGGGCTGGTTTTCTGCAAGTGCAGTGGAGGGCAGTTGTGCTGTGTTAAGGAATGGCTATTATATATGGTTTGGATACCAATTCTAATTCCAGAATCTACATATGTTCCCATTTCAAGTATTATACTTGCATTTTTCCATTTCTGCAGTCTTTTCATTTTACTGTGTATGGATTGATTTACTGTATGTTTTAATAATATAGTTGCTATGATGTGTGCTTGCTTACTGTGTATGTTTTATATGAAGTTTTACAGACAAGCAGCTTGTTTACTTCATGTCCTTTTACTGTGGGTTTTTATTTAATATTGGGATTTGGTTTAAAAATATATGTTTATTAATGACCCTGTAAGCCCAAGCAGCTGACCAAGGATTACTGAGCAGAGAAGAACAATATTATCAGTTCAGTGCAGGATCAAATCTGAACAGGAAAAATCTCTGGAAGTTTTAAAGGCTGTCAGACAGTATAGTCATGAATCCACTAGCAAATTCATCTTGCTGCACTCCATCTGCAGAATGTGCATAGGGAAACAGTTCCTTCAGTGGTTCTTTCATTAAAAAGCCTCACCAGTTTTAGTGGTGTAAGGAGTTAGATAACTGTCTTTTAATTCTTATTTCTTGTTGTCATATATACACATACTCAGCAAGCTGTTTTAGTTTTAATTCAATTGTTCATGAAACCTCAGTAATATGTGAAGTTAGGTTTGATTCAGTTCTCTTAGCTATTTTAATAATAAAAGTATGCATTAAGTAAAGTAATTGCTTTATTCCATCTTTTATTCTTTGTAATACTTTTTTTTTTAGAATATATGTTGTATTAAATGTATCGTTCATTTCCACTTATAATTACATCACTATATGTTAACATATGCCTAAGTTTTCTTGGCTAACAAACTCTAAGTCAAAGCGTATACGGAGAATCAAGGATATCACACTAAAACATAACCAAAAGTTAAAAAAAAAAAAAAAAAAAAAAGGCCGTATGACATCTGAAGCACCAATACTGCAAAATAGAGTGCAGTACAAAAGCAATCAAGCAAAATAAAGGTGGAAAATAAAAGGAATGTTGTAACAGCAGCTGAGATAAATTATGACATTTTTAAGTGCACAAGAAACCAGAGGTTATTACAGGAAGCAGTATGACTCCTAATGGCATGGGTATTCTAGTGACAGAAGAATTAAATGTGCTGCAGACACTACTTCTAGAAAATGACATGAATCGTTCTGGGAAGAAAGAATAAAATCTGCAGAAATTCAGGAGCACAGCAAAAATTGAACATCTGAAGACTGACAAAAATGACAACATCAGAAGGCATCTAAAGAAAAATACTTCACAATCTTGGGATGATTTAATTTTAAGTGGCAAGACATACAAGAAACATTAAGAGAGATCTTTGAAAGCAGGAAGACAGGTGACAATTTCTGGCTGAAAATATCATCTCTCTATTACCATATGCTGCCAAAAATTACTTCTATTTCTTAATAAAGGGTTGTTTAAATTTAAATAACAGGAAAAACACTAATATAGTAATTTGAATATGCAAAACACAACACAATCCACAAACAAGATAAACAAGTATTAGACTAGCAGGGTGACATGCGACTTATCTCAGACCAATCACTGTGCCAGTAGTAGAAGCTAAAAATTCAAGAACTGTAGTTCAGTTCCTCCAGTTGGTGAATTTTAGCTTTCTCTATATGGTAACATCATAGAATCACAGAATGATTTCGGTTGGAAGGGACCTTAAAGATCACCTAGTCCCAAGCCCCCTGCCATGGGCAGTGACCCCTCCCACCAGCCCAGGCTGCCCCCAGCCCCATCCAGCCTGGTCATGAACAATTCCAGGGATGGGGCATCCACAGCTTCTCTGGGCAGCCTGGGCCAGGGCCTCACCGCCCTCATATAATCTTACAATAATAACAACAACAAAGTACTATCTTTTATAAGCTATCGGAAATAAACGTGACCCACAGTTACAATCTCCAGGTCAAGATCCTATGCCATAAACTGATGAGCATCTTTAACTGTTTCCCATAATGAGCTAATTTAAACAGCCAGGAGATGTGGACAGGTTTGAATGCATATCCCAAAGACTGGAGGCAGACCTTTTAGCTTACCTGTGCTGAGAACCTCCTGTAAACCACACTCCTAGTACAGAGAGAAAGCCAAACAGAGAAATAAGTGCCTTTTTATATGCTTATCACTTGTGCACTGCATTCTTATGCTCCAGCTGCTTTCTCTTATGACCTACACCCCTAATGACAATTGACAGTTCATGAATTTTATGATCTCAATTTTCATTTTTGTAATAGATTTCTTGAGAATATATATTGTTTTGGGACAATCTGACTTGCCAAAATATGGCAGACCCAATATCTGAATCAAGTATTCCAACACGTCATTCATGCAATGTTACTGCCATGCAAGAGAATACTCTGTACTGTCAGGCAAGAAAGCAATTAAGACTGCCGTCTATGTATAGAAATTTTAAGATACCCTCTTTTGTGACAAATCACTTTTGTGACAATTCTGTTGCATTAGCAACCGAACTCAGTGACCATCTTACTATTTGAATGCAGTGATTTCTGAATCACGTACCAAGAAACCTCTCCTACACCCCCTTGCTACTTTGCTGTGACCTACATTACAGCAAAAAAAATGTTTCCTCATTGTCATCTTGCTTGGGATTTAGACATTAGCTACTCACACATATCAGTAACAGAATTTAGAATTTCATTGCTACATCTGGATATTTCCTGAATCAGCTTTCATCCCATCGCTAGGTATGATTTCACTCAGACTCAGAAACCATCTTGTTACAGAAAACATTCAGCTCCTTGCAGATCCAGTGCTAAAACACAGCAAAAATGCATCCCTTTCATTGCTTCCATTTTCACTCGAGACACCTAGAGTCAGAGAAATCCAGTTCCACCCTCTCCATATCAGGCCCTTACTTTACCTCAAGCATGATCATAATTGGGTTGTTGCCATTAATTACGCAAATCTATGATTAGAAACTGACACGTCTTGAGGTGCTTAAATATTTATAAAGCTCTAGAGCAAAAAATACACATGGCATTTGCCTTATGTATAGGCAATGGAAACATGAGCAGAGAACAGTCTGAGCTCACTAGTCATCTGAAAAGTAATACATTGTGTTTGTTTGTATTAAAAAAAAATATTGCATTATGTTAAATACCCCGAGGGTTTAGCATAAAACGTGACTGGAATGAATATGAAGAAAAAACTTTGTCTCATTAGATGGTCTGAGTTTCAAAATCTGTTCTAAAAGTGTTGTAAAGTGTGTAGTGTTGTAGATTAATGCACTGAATACATTTCCACAGTGCTTGATGTGTTTCATAAAAGGTCCATTTCAGAAGTGTGCTGTATTATAGGTGAACAGTCGCAGTAAATAATCTTGTTACAGAAACCTAAGCAATTTTTACAAGGCGTATTTCTGGCTGACTGAACAATTTATTCTCCAGATGTCACATTGTATTTTTCCAATATAAAATGAAACAGCTTTTTTTTTTTTTTTTTTTTTTTTTTTAAGGCAGACTCTTTTGTTTGGTGAGACTGGATCAAAGGTGCTTCCTTAAAGAGGAAAATCTATTATTAAAACCTGTTGTGGTATAAAATTTACACTACATGTGATTACTATATGTAATTTATCATTTAATTTGGTTCAGAGGTATAAAAGACTGCACCAAAGTGTAAACATTGCTGAGAATAGCTGTATGCATTTCAAAAAAAAAAAAAAAAGGATCTCAAACTGATCATCCATGTTGATCCTAAAGGTTGCCAACATCCTGACTAACTCAATGTATAGTTAAAACATCAGACTTTACCAGCTAATAAACCCATGTGCTACGTTGCAAAACCTGGGAGATTACATGATAATTTGATGTGATAAGAACTGCCTATCTACAAGGCAAAGGCAATTAAAAATATTTTCACTAGGCAGAGATCATCAGTGACAGCCCAAATACCAACACCTGCTTATCAAATAATTCATTTGTACCACTGTAGATTTTTGTACTGTTGTACCAGAGAACCTTCTAGTGATATATTAAAACAAGATTAAACTTATTTTGAAAAATATTTTTTCATTTAGATTTTCTTTTTGTGCTTTGTGTCTCTTAATGAAGTTAAGGTTTAAAATATATATATGTATTAAAACAAACAAACAAACAAAAAAACTCCTTGCACTCTAAGTTGGTGTTAGGAGGCTAGTTTTTTGCTAGGGAAGAGTTCACAGCATAGTCTGGACCAGCTACTGAGAAAAGGCAATCTTCTCCAACTGTGTACTTTAATCCTGATTGTGGAAAGTTCAACAGTGTTAAAGAAATATAGCACTGAGGATTTCACCTAAATTATATTCCTGCAATCCAGCTCAAAGGTGACAAAATTATTAATAACCAAGGCAAGATTTTTACACTGCAGGAGAGAGTGGAATTTGGCTAACCAGCAATGAAAGAAAATGTTTCTTGAGATGCTGCTCGTGGGAGCTCAGTGTCAGTGAAGAATCCAAGACCAAAATACAGACTATAACTATAGTTTGCTCTCATGCACACCCGGGGACTCTTCCAGTTGCTCTTTTCTGCTGAAGATCACTGCCTCTATTATACTTCAGTTCAGATTCAGCCAGTCATCTCTTACACATCATCTGATCTCTTCGAAACATTAAATTGCCTGGACTGCATTGATGTGAACAGAGAATAAGGTAGACAATTGCATATCAGTTTGACTGCTTTGTTGATGGACTACTTAAGGTAGTGCAGACACAGAATTTGGTGTCAAATAGGTACTGAAAAGGACCAAATACAGGATGGATCCTTGAGGACCCTACAGATAAGAAGCTTCAGAGAAGATGTGACCAGATGTATCAGACTTCACAAGAACGTTTGTTCCCTACAGTGCAAAGCTTTATGTCTTACATGACAGGATACTCCACGGATGGTTTCAGTTCTACAGTTCAGTCTAAAATAACATCACACCAGGCTTGGGATATTTGCTTCAATTACATCAGATTAACTAGCTTCTCTTCAGGCTGATTCAAAACAATATTCAAAACTGGATAGTGGTCAGTTGGTGATGCAACTTCGGTATAGCCTCTGGAGGAAGAATTCTTTGTTTAATCTCACATTCTCATGTTTGTTTGTTTATCACTGTCACTTGAATTCCTACCCTTGCTTTTCATCAGGCAACAGCAGTCAGAAAACTGAGACAATCTGTGCAATAAGGAGAGGATATTCATCAGAGTGTTGGTCATATTACTGCTGGCTAGCATGTACAAAGGCCAATGTACAGTGATGATGGTTCACTATATCCTCAGCTTCTCCTTCACTTCCAATGTCTTCCAGGAGGCTTTGGAATTCTGGTCAAGTCCATTATTTTTTAAGGCTGAATCAGGATAATTGGCCTGGTCTGTCTTCTTGCCTGAGAGCTGTGAGGTCTCTGATCATTATCTTATTGAGGTGATAACCTGTCAAATACATGAATGTGCTATGATATCCTCAGTTTTGACAGACCCTTTTGGCCTACAGTGGGGGTGGTATCAGAGTTACCCCTTGAAAGTCCAAGGGAAACAAAAGGGGAAATGAGTTTGAGGAAATGAGTATGAGTTTCCATATTTGACCCATTATTCGTATTCAGATAGTGGTAAGCACCATTCAGAATACTTTCATTGCTGGAGGCCTATGAATGACTAAAGAAGAACTATTTTGACTTTTGCTTTTCACGTAAGCTCAAACGAATGAGTTTTTCTCACTTAAGACAGACTCAGTTCATGATCAGATGAAAGTAGAGCAGTACCTCCAGGATCTTTCCTGGTTAGGTCTTCAGCATAATGAACATCAGCACCAGTGATGCCAGTATGAGACTGGGAGCATGAGGATCAGGTAGTCACAGGTTTCTAAAACTTTTAAGTAGTTAGCATCTTCTTGCCTTAAAAGTGTGCAAGGAGTAACTACCACCAGCACGAATCAAGAGAACATTACATAAGGTTTAATGGCAAAGGTATCGAAACATCCAGAAACAGTTAGAGAATATTTCCAAGGGAATTCTTAAGGTTCTATAAAATAATAGAAAACTTTGCATTGAGACAAATTGGAACAGAACCCTTTCACAAAACATCTTTAATTGCCTTTCATTTCCCATGCTGCCATTTTCTCCAACTAAAGATACCTGAGTCCCTGTTAACTCTGTCCCCCAACCCCCAGTCCAGTCTTTCTTTTCCCTGATCCTACAATGAAGCAATAACACTGTGCTCATCAACTATCCTATTACCATAGAAATGATGGCAACGTCACAAATTCAGCAGTCTGATTCCTCGACAGGGTTGATTAGGAACAGATGATGAGCTGGAGAAAAGCTGAACCCTTGATTAAACACAAATAGCTCTTATAATGAACAAATATAGGAAGAAAATATATTTAAAATCATGTCAAGAACAAGCATCTTCCTTGCTAGATACTTTCTGCATTGCAGAATTGTTTGAGTTTGTTTTCAAAGCTCCCTAATTTATTTTTAAATCCCACAAATATATGTAATTCGTAAAGATAAGTGCTCCAGAATTACTGGGGGAAAAACAAAACAAAACAAAACAAAAAAAACCAGCATGGATACAGCTTGTAATACACTAGGTAGGATCTTCCATTTCTTTCACCATAAATATACTTAGTATTACAAATGCACTATAGCTATCTTAGCACACTCATTCACAAGTATACACAACTGTATTGTATATATACAAATACAGACAAACAACATTCTTTTACTATTTTCAACTAGATCTACTTGAATTCAAAGGAAGGACATGTTATTTAGGGTAATTCCTGATAAGTTTTGACAAATCCCTTAATGAAGCCACCTCCCATGAGGTGCTCTGCATCTTGCCTAAGTCCTCCTGTCCCAGAAAACCACTTCTCCCTGTTCCCAGTGAAGGCCTTGGCTCAGAAGAATATTGACATGTTCCTCTCCCACTGCTGCAATGGCTTAATGAATTAATCAGAAGTTAGATACTTAGTTGTCTTCTGAATCGAGACCTTTATTGAGCCCATAGCAGCCAGTGATGGAAAATGCCTACCTATATCATCCAAAACATTCCCCCCAAATATAGAAATATCATCTATGAAAATATAAATGCGTTCCAATACAGTTCAAGAGACTGTCATTTTGTTTTAAATTCTCACACTAAGCCTAAGTGCTAAATCCTCAATTCGTACATTACTGGAGACTTGACAACTCCGATTTCAACCACAGTTTATTTTACCAGTAAAAGTGTGCAGTAGAGTGTGCAGACCCATTCCAGGCCATCTCTATTCTCAGGCCTGCCGCAGTGTTTCTTCTACTTCAGACTATTTAGTCAATGCCATTAATCAAAATCCTATAGCAGAAAATGCATGCATAAGTCCTACACATTTATTGCCATGGCAACAATTCAGGCTCTTGTTCATATGTCAAGCTACATCAGTGGAGATAAATTCTATTGTTTTCACACTGACAGTTCTCTCTGTGTTGGACTTAATCCATGGAAAAATATAGCTTTGCCTCTTATTAAAATAAAACACAGACCACCCAATTCTCCAAATTTCCATTCTTCACAAAGTATCAACTGAACAATCTGAATAGTTATAAAATTATAGTTTGATATTTAGGTTTATGGTAGTAATTAAAGTGTAAAAAATGGCCCAGTCCTCATGATATTGTTTTAATCTGTGGGATTGGTTAGGAATTTAATTCTTCATGAAAAGATGAGCTCATTGCTGTGAAGCTAAATAGCTATGATACCAGAGCAGTGTTCTTGAATTAGATTGCAGTATTTTAAATAAATGCCTTTAAGCTCTGAGTGAAGTTGATGTAATTCATTATCCAACTTAGCTGTAGATACTGTATTTTTCATAACATAAAAATTAATGATTAATGCATAATATCTTATCCAGAAAGAGATTTTATATTTCATTTAGCTCATGACAAAATACACTCTCATGTGGGTGATTCACAAGTGTGAATGAAAGATAAGCATCATCTTTGCTGCATAAGCCTCTATATATTTATTTGTATATGTTGTATTTTGAATAAGTCGATGCCTGACACAATTTTACATGATTTTACTGCACAGACCGCAGTTTGGTATCCTATTCTTTTCACAGACACATCTTCCTCATTATCACAGACTAATGAGAAAACAGTCTCTTGCTAATAAAATACTTTTAATGCTTCAAAGTCTCATTATTTCCTGTGTATGGTTCATCGTGCTTCCTAGAAAGGCACAAGCCTCATATCACCACTAAAGACATGTCCTTTTCAATCTGACCCGTTTTTCCCTCCTTCATGCAGATTTAAGTCCCTGCTTTTACAGCATGCTTCATATTGACAAAGCCTATTACCATGATATACTATACTGGAGTTCATTTCAACTAATATCCACTGCTACATCTGTTACTGTCAGCACCCAATCTGAGTTCCTGTGTCAACGAAGACGAAGACAACCATTATATTTACTTATTGTCACGCCATGTTATGCCAGTATCAGAAACTGCTTCACATACACAGTGTGTGTGACTTGCATCAAACATATATATGATTTTAAATGGGGGGCTTTGTGTAATTTGTAAATATCCTGTGAATTTCATTCATATTAATGAAGCAGCGTTTGCACTTTACTGGCATTTTGATGCAAATTGCAGTAACTCTTCGTGTGCCATGTCTGCCTCTATCTGTGACACAGGCCACGGCTTCCGAAGCAGTTATTTCCCAGGATGAGCAGCACAGACAGCGCACATAGCATGCCTTCTCAGGTCACCTAGGCTTCTGAGGAGGTTAAGAACAGATTGAAATAACTTGTCAAATAATTTACTTTTGAATCTTGACATGTGCTTAAAGAGTAATATTAACAAAATATCTTCGTGTGTCTGTGCATTTGACAGCAAAATCTCTTTTCTGGATTCCAAAAAGTAATGTTTTACAGTTATATTCCTTGCTGTAATTTAAAGCACCATGTTTCTCATTGCTCCTAAAACCAGACATACACTAGTGTAAATAAAATAACTATTTTTTAAAATAGTAATATTTGAAGGAGAACAAAAGCAGCTTTTTCCCAAACACATGAATTACACATTAAAATAAAATTTTAGTTCCCAGTTTAGCACTGCCCTCTGGTGATACGTACCTTGGATATGTATGTGACCCATTTCATCATAGTGCATCAGGTCCAGATCTGGACAAGAATTAAAAATGCAATTTAGGCATTTAAATCTAAGCCAGCAATTCTAAAAAGCTTTATTTAACCCCTTGGCTGCTAACATCTCAAAGATATTATATTTCTGCCTGCCAAGTTCCCCAGCCTGAACACAGGTAGAATTGCTGCCATCTTGGCTTGCTCTCTTGTAAATTCATCTTGTCAACTCCTTCAGGAGAAGGAAGAACTCGTGGGAGTGAGTTCTCAGCTTTCTAACGTACATCTGCAAGAGTACTGACCACCTCAGCCACCTTTCATCTTTGAAAGGCTTAGGTATCTACTATCAAACAAGTATTCTGGGCCATAAATCTGTCTATTGGTGATTGTATCCAAGTTAGAGGGAGTCATCTTAATCCCAGAAGGCTGAAATTTATGAATACTCCTTTTAGAAGATGGTTTCCTGCCAAGTTAACAGGCTGTTTGTGAATCTCATTAGGTAGCACCAAACTACCCTACTGTTATTGTATAGGTTACTGTTTCTCAACCTTTTAAAATCCATTAAGCTCTAAGCTCTTTGAAGAAGAATTCTTGCGTCATGATAGCTTTTTATGCACAAATACATAGAACTATATTAATTTTCAATATTCATTTATTACTATTGAAGAAAACTCCAATCCTAACCTAGTATAGTGAAAAACATCGATCCACTGTTCCTGTCACAATATTATCTACATTGAAAACCTTTTCAAAGCTCCTTTAGGGAAGCCCACATTCTGGACTCCTTTGACAAGTCCCATCTTCCAAATGGGTGGCTCCTGTTGTTGAAGATGCGCTGGTAAGAAATGATACAATAATACTCTTATTTTCTCTTATTACAGTATTCTGCAAGAACTGCCAAACATAAGATTCTTCATGAGATCATTTTAAACGTAGCCTTTTTTTTTTTAATTATCCAAAACAATTTGTGCATCCTAAGTCAGGATCATAGTTGTAGCTGAATACAGAATGCCACAAATATGTGAACCTTGCCTCCTTAAATGATTATCAAAACAAAATGAATGAACTTCGCCTCCAAATTCATTGTGCAATACTTCAGATTATTAATCAGAATTATGTCACAGGATTATAGCATTGCTTAATAATGTATTTAATGTAAATTTAATGTAAAAGATCCATGATAAAGGCAGTCAAAGCTCTATTAAAATCCTTTTGCAAAGTTCAGCCACTGCATTAGAAGCTTTAGGCTAATAGCCTAATGTTAATTTGGATTCTAATCTATTATTTTGCGTGATACTTAGTGTGGTTTTGTAATTAGATTTTTTTAGACAAAGCAAGAAAAAAACATATGGGTCAAAGTGCATGACTGTCATTAACTACAGTGCATTTCTAGGACATGTATAATCATAACGTAACTTCTGCAATGAAAGCATAGATTATACCTTAGTCAACAACCTGTGTCTCATCCTGTAAATGGAAAAAATAGATGACAATCAAGTGATAAATACCTGCAGCTGTTCACACATACTGTTCCAATTGTAAAAGTTCCCACTCTCTTAGCTGGTCCAGAATAATAATTCACATATTCATCTCTAACTCTGATTCAATCAAATATTACTTAGACTAATATGTCTCTGATAAATTCAGATCACTCCAAATTAAACAGTTTGAGAACAACTACATGATTAATTGTTCTGGGAGAAGTGATGGTACAGTAACCTCTGGGAAAGAAAGCACGAGTATATCGAGGACAGGACAGGACAGGCAGAGATTTATTGGAAGTTACAGACAAAAAGAAGGGCTGTAATAATAAAGAAATGCATCTTCTTTCTTCAACTTCCTTAAAAATTCCAAACAGAACTACGGTAATCTTAAATTGGTGATCTAGAATAACATTCTTTATTTTCTCAAACCCTCTTAAGCTTTAAATTAGTTTTCAGTGTACTGAATAATTATAAAGTAGAAAGAAAATCATTCTTCAATTTAAATGGAAAATTAGTATCCTTAGATAAAAGTGAAAATAAACTTACAGTGGCTCCTCCACCTCCATGGGCAACCCATTCCAATGCCTAACCAAAGGATCACTTGCACTTTTTCCTCAGGAAGTAGTAAAGCCAGAAGAGATCTAATGTATCTTGATAAAATTTTCATTAGACTTCTATTTTTTTCTGCACACCATAAAACCCAAATGAATGGGTTTTGTGTCAGGATACTACAAAGAGAATGGGAAAAGACATGATCCAAACCCATAGGACCTACAACTTTACACCAAACCGAAGTAGAATCCCAGCACTGTTAAAGGTTTACAGACAGACTGTCAAAGAACAGACATGACTGACAGTATAAAAACTAATTCTAATGTGAGACTTGGAAAACCAAGTATTCCACTAGTCACTCCTATAACAAAAATCACAATATTTTATCATATGTCCTGTTGTCTGATGGTCACACTCATTTAGCTACCAGTGGCTGGAAATAGAAGGGGAAGGAAATTTCTGTAATACTGTGTCTCATTATGCAAATACTGTCCTCTGCTCATTGCTCTATTTCTTCTGCTGATCATGTTTTCATATTTTTCAAGCCCTTTTCATGAGTTTTTTTTAACTATACCCTGCTGTAACTCATTTCTACAAATGTCCCTAAACCTAAATTCAATTTTATTTTTATATACCTACAAAGGCAACAAACATTTCTATCTTCAGCTAACCTGAACCGTTTCTGCATTACTTCAACCCATCTATAGACAACAAAGAATGAGATAAAACGGATGTATCTTCTATCAACTCTTAAAATATATAATTTATATCAAAAATAATCAATCAGGTCATAAAGCCTCAAGAATTATCTTTGGGATGGAACAGCATTCCTGAATATCTTGTCTCCAACGTCTTAAATTTCACAATCATGGACCTACCTAGGGTTCCACCTCCCCAGATTGTCTTCTGGAGTTGTTCTTTTTCCATGCAGATTGCACCAGCAGGTGTAGGTTCCCACTTGTTCTCACTCCACATTCTATGTAATTGCAGCACTTCTGTTGCACTGGGAGTCATCTGAAGTATCTGATAACTACCGACAATATTTCACCCATTAGGAATAATGTTCAATTCTCCTTTTAAGGAGCTCACAGGTTTTCTAATATCATTTATCACTTAGAATTAAAATTGCACGTTATAAGTGTTTTGTATTGTACCTATTTAACCACATAACAAACCTGGTGGGGAAAAAAACAACAAAAAAAAAGTCAGGTAGCAAATGGTCTTTCAAATAAATACATATATATGATCTAAACCTGAACAATGCCCAAAGGCTGAGAGAGGGAAAATATTACAGAGCCAGTGGTGCAGTTTTTCATAAGACACAGTTAGTACAGATATCATGTAGCTAAGTCAAGCAAGGTATGATTGATTTATTGTATTGGAATCCATTAAAAGTATTCCATTGCAGTTTTAAAACCATATAGTCATTAATTATCTTTGAAAACACACATTCTCTACCATCATTATAAGATATTCTTGACAGCACATCATTTTTAATGGCACCATTATAAACAGGATTCATAATGGCTTTGTTTAGTGTGTAACAGAATTGGAAGTCAGTAATATACAGACTTGTATTCAACATAATCAGATAACAAAGAGCACTGAAGGAAAGATGAGTGCACAATTAATATATGAATAATTATTCTGTGTAAAATGAAACACATTTCAAACAGTGTGTCAAATAGGCATTAAAATGGAACAAATGAAACAGTGGAATAAATTTGATGTATATTACTTACAAGTACAGCACGAGCTACTGGTTTTGATATGTGATCTAAATAGGAGAGGAAAGATCATGCCCAAGGCTAATTGAAGTGATAATACTGGTTTCTAATTGCAGTGAACTGTTATTTACTTAAACAATTCCCAAATCCAGTACATGGGCCTTAAAACCTGGATTCAACCTAGCCCTTGCTCTTGTTTGTAGCTCTTTCTAGTAAAAGGATATCTGAAGGACAATTTTTCATACATTTTTCTCTTCAGCTACAGTGGGGTAATGGGTGTGCTATCACCAGTAATCAACTTCACAGTAAAACAAACACACAAAAAAAACCCAACAACTCTGAAACCTAAAAGGTCTCAGAAACATTAAAGTTTACATTTAGTTAAGTTACAGTTTAGGGGGCAGGGCACTTGAAATGGAAACAAGGTCCAAAATTAGGTACCCCACAGGCCAGACTACAGACTTATAAAAGCAAAAAAAATAAAATAAAAAGGAAAAGGAAACTAGAACTTTCCTAATGCAGCACAATCCCCCACTAACAGCAGTACCAGGAGAAGAGGTCTCCTGCCTTGCTTACCGTAAAACGTAATAGGACTGTAGCAACCCTCATCATCAGCCCAGTCTGGGCCAGAACAGGCACTTGAGAACATACCTTCTCCCTACAAGGCATGGGAGTTTAGGGAAAAGGATTAATAACTGAAAACAAGATTCTTCAATTAAAGTCTCTACTGACCTCTATTGCAACACAGCCACGTTAACATAAAGCCATAGGGTATAAGTAATTAATTCTTCTGATGGATGAAGGCATAAATCGACAAAAAAAAAAAAAAAAAAAAAAAAAAGAATTCTGTAAAGGTTCATTATTCCTTCACTATAAATTCTTGGTTCTAATGTCTTCTGGATAAGGTCTTCTCTAAACTCTAGCTTGTACAAGGCCTTGTACAGCCCAACTTGTCTCCAGTTGACAGCAGACTTTTATAGGAAAAAAAACTCGTAAGGTAGAAAGGTTCCAATTTTTTGCACTGATGCTCAAAAGGAAGAGGTAAAAGACATCTTATGCCATTATTCAGTTTCTCCTTTTCTGAACTGGAGCTGATTCATATTGTAATGCAACTTACAGCATCGCTTTTACTGCCTTAAAGTGATTGTTCCACTGGGAATACTGCAGCCATATGCATGTATACATATGTGTGTGTGTGTGTGAATATGTACATATGCATGCATATAGAGAACTCTTTCCATTCAATCTCTAGTGCCAGGGAGGAAGCATAAGTAGACAGAGTTGTTAAACCAGGTCTACACAAGTTTATTTTCCTTCCTTATGTCATTTGTGGCAGTGCTACCTTTGAAAAGTAGGAGGTGACTACATAAGGCAGTAAGCCATTCAAACTGTCAAAACTAAGCATATACCTCTATATTTGTAAATAGCACGCTGAGATAATTTACTTGTAGATTTATCTGCAGGTATTAATGGCTGCATACAGTTGCAAGGCTTTCTGTAACCTATTCTTATGCAATCTAAACTAATTAACTTATTTTAAGGTAAATATAGACTCTTACTTATGGAGCATCACGTTAACTAATACTGATAGTATATTTTCTGGTTTTCCTAAAATAGAAAAGATGCCTGAATGTTTAAATTCATTGTAACATGTTGGAGCATTTTCTTTTTGGCCTGAGTAGCATGTGAGCATTAAGATTGAGTTTGTTGCCTTCTTTAATATTAGAAAATTACCTATGTCCTTAGAAAATTATTTCTTCCCCTTCCACCTTCCCTGTCCCATGCTAAGTAAGTAATAAGGCAACATACAGTTGCCTTGCTTATACAAGTAAAAGCCAAGACTGATGATGTTGGTAGTAAGCATGCACAAGTCCTTTTGCATCAGTACTTTTCCCCCAGATGACAGTCAGGTGTATCTCCATAAGTTCTATCTGCCATTTTGGCAAAACTCTCCAGACTTCTCCCTACTGCCATGTCGTGCTTAAGCCTAAACTTTGCCTCTTGCAGATGTGAGGATCTCTGCGTTCTCACTGGTGGTATTACTTAGGACTATTACTGAACATCCTATACAAATGAAAAACAGACAACTGCTTTTCTATCTGAAAAAGTAATGCAAGTAAGCTGTACAAAATAAAGTATTTATTTTGGTAGCCTAATTCTGTGAGTGCCACCCAAACTTTATAGCTAATATAGCCAAGAAATAGTAACCAGTACATACTCTACCACAGCTGAAGTCTGTCACACAAGTGAGAGGTGTAGATCGGGCATAAACAGTCACACATATTAGAAACTAAGAGAATTTTAGTAACAGTGGGGCTAAAGATGGAATAGTAGTGAGAATGCAAGAATTGAAGGGATAGGGAAAGTGCTCCAGAAGAGCTGTGCTGTCCTGTTTCAGCTCAACAGCCCTGTATGTTGCTACTTGATTAGCAAGTTTTGTCTCTTTTTAAGCCAAATTTTCTAGAGTATATTGCTAACTGCATGCTCCTCTACTTCAGAGGCTCAGTTTCCAGCAGAGCTCACGCTCACAGGCAGGTCTGCAATGCTCTTAACATTTCAAATACCATATATGATCAAGTACTGTGAAAAATCAGGTCATGAAGAGCTCTAACAATCCACAGATGTGTAAATCGTACAGCAATGATCTCAGAGCATCTCAGATCCATAGCTGTAGAATGGGAATATTACTATCCAGAGCTGTTGTGAAGAAATGTTTAATCATGTGTATAAAGGTTTCCAAGCCGCAGTGATAATTTCTACAGAAAAGCCAACCAGAATTATACCTTTCTCAGAATTAGATCAGATCTATCATTATTTTTCTTTTAGAATTATTGTTTATTAAAATAGCTTTAAATAAATAAGGTATATGAGACATTATCTGATTAAAGACTGTATCATAACATAAATAAATGGTATAGCCTTAATTTGGATGTTCTGCAATTCTTGAATGCTTGACTTTTTAACCTTAACAATGATCTTCTGGTACGTACCCATGTAGTACATGTAATATATAATAGAACAACCTTCAACCATAGTGTCCTTGTAGTAGAACAGGAACATTTACTACAGATTTTATTATAAATGCCTTAATGAAATTCTAATCAATAATACTTCGGAGAACGGTAAAGAAATTGAATACATTCATAGGTAAAAATAGACGTTATTATCTCAGTTCAGTAACTATGAAATAGAAAGATGAAAAAAAGTCTGTTTTTCATATTAGAGTGGAGCACAGCTGTACAGTTATATAATAAAGTATCGCTTGTATCCATGGCAATAGGGAGTAATTGATGCACCACAGTTACTTTTATAAACCCAAACAACAACAAAAAAAATTCAACTGGAAATTTCTTTTCCAGTTTCTTGGCATTGTATGCTTTTTATCTGTACATAATGTACAAATTTATAGTCTGAATACACTCACTGATCTCACTTGTTGAATAAAACATGCTGGTTTTTTGATGCATATTAAAGAAGATGGGGATCTCATACCCAACAACCCAGTCTTTCATGAAGCATTTCATGAAAAATATTTCTTGGAATAAGATATATTAACTTCATATCACTTTGGATTTAGGATATATACACCCTGGGGATTTTATTTTTTAATGATTAAAATGTTTTGCAGATGTCTTACAATAGAAAGTTTAGGAAAATTTTAGTGAGAGTCAATAGATGGCTATAATATGAAAAAAAAAAAAAAACAACAATGAAGAGATCTAAAAACACATTATTTATTGCATGTTGGACTTTCCCTGATATGGTCCCCTGGCCTTCCTTGAGTAAAAAATAGGTCAGATGTGCTGTTTTAAAGAAAGAGCTTTAATTGTCAACAGCTCCTCTCATTCCTTGAGATTATCCCAGGAACGGATATCACTGCTTTTTAATTTTACTTTTTTTTTTTTTTAATTCTATTTATGCACCCACTAGATAACTGAAAGAGAATCATGTGCCCCTCATCATTAATAATAATCTGGTCTGCTGCAGAAAGGAGAGGAACAACTTTCATTTTCTCTCTTTTTTTTTTTAATTCATTTTTAAGTGCAGATCCACTGACTCATACCAGGGTTTGCATTTGCAATAACCAGTGTTTCCTTTATTTTTAAGTAACTACAAAGGTATAGAGGTTCTGCTGTAAAGACACATATTCTGTCAATCCACACCTCTTGTACTTTTCTTTGATGGGTTGTGTTGCAGGATAATTTTCCAGTGGTACTCAAATGACATGACAACAATAGTTCTTGTGGTGAACTTCTTTGATTTTGCATTTTTTTCTTTTTAAATTTATTCATCAGAATTCTAATTGTTGTTACAAACTCAAGATGAAACATGTTATTTAGTTTCTGTCTTTATCCTTACCTGACTTCTGATGATGATTAAATAAATTCTTTACAATGAAAATTATGCATTGTAATGCAAAGGACAGATAAGATCTCAGGAGCTTTTAATAAATGATAAAGCATTATGCATATCCCCAAAAAAGATTCCCAAACTATGGAACATTTAACTATGTATTCTTATAACTGTGTATTCAGTACTGTATTTCCCTTCTTTACACAGCATAGTCTCTCTTCCTTTTTCATATTTTTTTCCAGTAGTTTTTTTTTTTTCCCTTTCTCAGGTATCAATGAACACTTTGCTTGAATTGACAGATATATATGACCACAAGTCACTTGTTTATTTGCAGATTAAAAATGGGTGGTCTTTTACAAATGCCTGTTGATGTTGTTTAGCAGGGATCCAACTAGTCTGGAAACTCCATCACCATTTGCTTGATCAATAGTCCTATTACACAACGTTTCATGAAACTAGCCTAAGAGCTTTTAAACATTTGGAAAATAAGAGGGCAAAGATGTACATGCAATCCACATATCCACAAGTTTACTTTGTGTCCTGCATCCTGGAATTTACAGGTTTGTTTGGCAATTTGTGGTAAGTAGACTTGGCCTGGGTCTTTAATGCAGGACAGCAGCAGGCACGAGTTACAGTGTATATGTATATACACTTTTACCTAATGTAAATTAATTTCAGCTTTAAATTCCCTTCTGTGATTCAAAAAATACAGCCATTTTGATACAATTCATCTCCTCACTGTTCTTGATTGTGTTTATATTTAATGAAGGCAGCTAAAAATAATAATCTTCCATTATTTTCTCTGTTCAGGATATTTCTCCTCCCCTCCACTACTATATCAAAATGTCTTTTTGTCTAGGGATACTAAACAGGGGATTAAAATGCGTTAACAAAAGAAAGGTTATGGAGTGTGAGTCAGCAAGAACAAAAGAACCAAATACATCATGTAGAAGCTAATAATATTTAGATAGGGAGCCCAGAATTTAGCATTTTCATTATATTTTTCAGTTAGCATGAAAGTTTAATCTTCCACTAATCATTTAAAATGTAAAATAAACAGAGCTCTCAGCATATCAGAGTCTATACTCAGATCCCCAGGAGAGTGAAAACCACAAAAGAAACCCAACAATATGATGCTATATATTCTGAGATATTGCCGGTCAATCTGATTTGCCACATGCCCATACATTTTAATGCTGACTTCATTATGAAATCTCTTCTTGATTAATCATTGGTGAACAATGAGTAAATTGCACTCCAGCATCAGCTTGAACCAGGGCATTGTCAGTAGCAACATTCATTTGAAAAGCATACCAGATGGGCTGAGGAAAGGTCAGTATGGTACTACTACGGTAGCAATGGACAAAGCTCATAAACTGGTGGTAGAAATAGTTGAACTGAGACTACAGTAGCTTTGCAGAACAGGCTGTGAGACTCTTTAATCATGTTTTTTTTCTTTTAAACTCATGTTAAAGAACTATATTATCAAAATATTTTATAGCATTCTTTGCCTCATCACAGTCCACAAAAGAGTAAAAGACACACAACACTATTGAAACTACAAGTAAGTATGGATAGACTTTGGTACGGACATCTGCACATTGAGAATTATTACTGCATTTAATTGTATCTTCTGTGATTGTACAGTTTTCCATGGTATTTGACGAGCTGCTTAACATCTGAACCAGTCACAGTCTGAAAGGTTCTTGAGCAAACTTTAAACTTTTTTTTTTTTTTACACAAACCACCATGGGTATTTGCATAACATTATAGTAGTAGATATACTTTACTATATTGAACATATTTCAAGGTTAGTAAGAAGTTCTGGTACAATGATATTTTGAAGTTACCACATTACATGTTACTGAAACTACCAAAAAAAAAAAGGGGGGGGGGGGGGGGGGAACATTCCCCTGCGAGCTCATAAACCAACAAAGATAACACTACACAACATTCTTATGTCTATTCAAAGTAGGGGTGGTTCTCAGAACACATTTTTGTGAAATTCAGTTGGGCATCCTATACTGTTCATTACAATCCTCTTTCCATTTGCATGTTGATCCCTTTTATGAGAGGCTGTGGGTTGTTGGGAGATAAATGTTAAGAAAGTTTGCTAAGTCAAATGATTTTCTAGAATTTGTTCTTCAGAGGAGACTGAAATATGACACACTCCTCAGTGGTATCTAATGTAAGGTCAAATTCCTGTAGCCCACATTTTGTTCATCTGCTTTCCTTTAGCTGCTGAACCATTACTGAGATCTCTTTCTGTGCTGGTTGTGTACTGCTCAATGGATTGTCTTCAAGGGACACCTCCATTTACCCCTGTATACAGAGCATTTGTTTTCAGGCACTGCCTCCCTTTCGGCAGCCCAAATCGGCTTTTTGGCATGGCATCCTTAGGTCAGATAGAAGAGGATGAGGTATGGCAACATCACCTCTTTCCAGTGCTACCACTGAGGATGCAGAAGGACAGTCTTCCAACTTTCCACAGAGCTAGGGGCCATAGGGAAGGAAGTTCTTCAGTTTTATAGAAGAGCAATCACTAAGTGTTAATTAGAAATTCATGGTTAAAATATCACAGAGGGAAAAAAAAAAAAAAAAAAAAGGAAAGTACTTGAAGTACTTGTAGCATAGAGAGTATTGCTTGGACAGGAGGCTGCAGGGAAGGACAGTGAAAGAGTCTCTTTCTCATAAAGGGGAAGAAAAGTAATTAGCAGACAGCTTTACTGTCTGCAAACTGTTATAGGATTAGCTATTAACACAGTATTTCTGAGTTCTGCTATCAACTCAAATTAAGAACATGCATTTTCAAGAACACATCTTCTTTAGAAAGTATTTTGTTTGATGACTCTTTATCTGAAAACCTGATCAGAGAAATTACAAGTTTGTGAGGAATTTTTCCTGTACGTTTTTTTCCTGAGGATATTCCTCACTATTATCTATATATGATTAGTTGTGTTAGATCATTCAAGTGTGTGGTGGGTAGTGATTATTTAATATCATTTGGGAATTTCACACAATGGAAAAAGTATATCATGTTTCAGGAGAGTTTCTTTTGCTGGCAGAGAGTACTTACTGTGGTCATAGTGGAGACGTGTCAACCACATACGTGATTTTGCTCACCTCTGGATACAGAACCATTCAGTTGGTGAATTTTAGACTGCAGGGAATTTATTTCCCATTATGACTTGAACAAGACTAGGCCTGGTTAAAGGCTAGATGAGGATCTTATAGGAAAGTTTCTTTCAAGGTCAAGTCTTGTTAATAGAAACTATAATTGCTTAATGATTTTCCACTCAGGTTTCTAAACTGTACATTACAGAGAGGTGTATATAACCAGTAGGGTATCTTCATGGATTGAAACAATTCCTTATAGGAACCTAGGTGGCCTTTCAAAAATACATTTTATTTTCCTAGGAGAATAGCCTTGTTGAATAAAAGTCATAATATTATTAAGATGGGTATAAGCACGCTGCTTTTGTCACATGCAGCAATGTCTTATGACTTCGTTGTATACTACAAACACTTCTGTGTGTCTGGGTTGACGGCTTCTTTTTAGAGCAGTTGCTTCTATGTGCTGTAGCTTGTAGGCTATGGGGATTTTTTATTTTTCAGATTTTACAAAGTACTTAGAAGAGCTCTGTAGACGTAGAAGTATTTCAGAGAAAATTTGATGGCAGCATGAGGATTATTAAATTTGTTGTAAAAAAAAAAACAAACAAAAAAAGCGAGTCCAGGTTTTCCATCCCAGATAAGCATGTCATCTGTATAACTGCATGGGCTTTGTAATAAAATTATTTAAAATCTGTTTTTTACAGCAGCTCAGTAAAAGGTTAACTATGCAGGGCTACGTGTGCTTATGGTTCAGAAGTGTAGATTTTTGGAAGCAATGTTTTTCTATGTAAAGATGAAGAGGGTTAATGCTAAAATATTTAGGGGATAACATGACAAACGTCAATGTCAGCTTATGTCAGTAACATGCAGGTTAAAAAAAAAAAGCTACATATAAACTATGTAGCAGTGACACATCCACTGAAAAAAAGAAGGGGGGGAGGAATAGTTTTTTACATTAGAAAATTTCTGAATGGGTACTTCTCAGTCTTTCAAAGCAATTAGATTTTTTTTTTAGGCTCAACTCATCGCCCATTAAACCTTACAGACAACTATATACAGATCATCTGCTATGTATTTTTAGCAACACTGTCAATCGTACATTTTATTTTCCACTAGTACTTTGTATTCTACCATAGCATTTCTAAACAGAACCAGTATCTCCAGAGATGCATCATTTAAAGAAATAAAGAAATTTCTTTTTTTTTTTTTTAAAAAAAAAAAAAGGAAAAAGGAAAAAAGAAAAAACAAGCTTTAAAACAATTGGTTTAAGTATAATCTTAGGGACAGGTATCTACTTGGGTTATCAAATGCAAATATGTGTTTGATTCTTATCTACCATTTGTCAACAAGAATACCATAGTCACAAGGCAATGTCCTACCCAAACCATGTGCCTGTTTCCAGGTGGAAAGAATGACTCACATATATAAATCTTTTTCTAGATATCACAATGGAACAAATACACACAGGTGTCACTACCCTGTACCATTATGTTCCTCTCACTTAGAATTCCAGCCAGGAACTAGCAAACTTCACCCTTGGAGAGACTCATAAATAGTTAAGTACCCTCTATCAACAAAGGATAAAAGGGAAAAATAACCAATAAAACTACATAATGAACAACTACTGAACAAACAGAGCTATAGCACTCAAACACAGTCAAGTTATTGCCTAGGCTATTACAAGGATTTTACAGTAATATCATTTGATTTTCTAGCTCCACAGAAATTATATCAAAGGTCTTTTGGTCTTTTACTCTTTTCAGTTGTGTATCATTGTTTTAAAATAAATTCTGTTATGAAGTCCAGGGTGGGAAGGAACAATAAGAAGTTGTTCAAGGTCACAGATAATGATGTTTGATAGCATGTTTGTAAATTTTGTTATCTTCTAACTCCTGGAAGTCAACTGATGATATATTCTGCTTCCTATGCAAAGAATACAGTAAAATACAGCATATTTTGTCACTGTAGATAAGGGAAGCTCAACTTCTTGATTCTAGATGCAAATTGGAATTCGCGCAGTTCAGGTTAAATTGACTTTGGCTTCATCTCACAACATCTGAAATCATACTGCAGTTCTCCGGTGCTTTTAGGACATAATTAGATAAATTCATAGATTAAGCTGCTCCTGGCAGTAGTTGCTCTTCTGTGAATAGTGAACCAATTCCACAGCACATTGAAATACAAACTGTAGTTGCAATACCAAGTTGGCAATGCATCTTTGCTGTCAATTGTTGTGTGCCATATGGACCCACTTAAGCCTCTTCCTCTTTTGGCTCTTGAAGAGAAGGCAGCCATTGTGGCCAGTCATGAGGTCAGTTTGGAAACCAAATGGCCCAGGTGCAAAAACTTCAGCAGGGACATCTGCATCCATGACTGTTTTTTTGGCTAGATTCATCTCTGTCCATATTTAGACATGATATCTGCCTTGCGCAACGTTACCATTTTCTGCCAAATAGACCCCAATAAGTCTGTTCTAATTTGTATTGTAAGTGATCACAAAATAAACCCAGTATATTGCTATTTTTTGCATCCTATTCTACTCTTTACTTCAAATATGAAAAGAGCTAACATTCTTTTTTCAGACTGCTTATTCTATCAGATAACGTACACAGAAGTTCAGGTGAAGGTTCTAACAAACTCAAATGTGGATATTAATAATTTCTTTTTAAAAAATTAATGCCAGCCACCAAGGAAAGTTGAGATACTCAGAGGAAAGATCAGAAGTATAATTATAGTGATATTGATACAGCTACAGCCTCATACTTTGTACAAAATGCGAATACTTTATCCTTTGATATACAATTCTTAAAAAGACTAGATAGATGCATATTAATCAAGCTTATTTTGTGCTCAACAGTATCAGAGTTAACAAATATCTACTGGATGTGTAAGTCGTACCTACATTTCCTGCCACAATTCTCTCAGAGGCCCAGATAATTATACTGGTCTCTTCTCACCTCAAAAAAAAATGCTTTCTGAAATGAAAAAAAAAAATATATCATTCAGATTCTATTATCATTGCAGGGCTGTAATGCTATTTGAAGAGCAAGCAAAGTGCATTGTAAAATAACTCATGCATTTCATACATTAATATTGTTCTGCTGGTACAAGATTTTTAGTTTGTCACTCTTAAAACAACACATCAAATTTAACCTTCAGTTTGGACAAAGTACAGATAAAGAGTACCTGTGCAAAATCTCAATAAAGAGTCTGACCTACCATTGTACTGTTCAACTTTGATACTGTTCTAACAGCATGCAATGCAAGAATCAAGGCATCATGAATCAAGGTCACAATATTTGACAAAGACTTTCTAAAATTACATTTTTAAAAAAGAATTCTCTCATAAAATATGCAAAAGGTATATATTTCTATTTATATACAAAAATCAAAAGCTTAGATATGCCATATACCAGAATTCTTCTAGTCTCATTACTCTAATATATAGTATACTTCTGGTTTTATATTATACTTTGTTACAGCTTTCTTACTTTTAAAATGGATTAAACCAATCCTCTTTTTATTTTGATCTGGGGAAAAGCACATCTCTCCCTCTAATGTAATTCATCTCTGCCCTGCTTTCCCTTTATCTTTTGTGCCAAACTGTTACACAAACCACCCTTGGGTTATTTCTCCCAAGGTAACTTGAGTCCACTGGACATAGAATCTACAGACAAATCTGACATGACCCAAAACTACTGAAGTTATACAAATGTATTACAGGACTAAGCAGCTTTGTATCAGGCTCTTCAGCTGGGAGTAAGCTGCACTGAAATGAAGATCTAAAGGCAAATAAAAATGCCAATTAGGAGCTGCATCCTGGTAGAAGTAGCTCTCAATTTTTAATTTTACTTTGCAAAACACAGTGCCAAACTCCCTGCTATGGGTTAGCTTTGAGTCTCTGCCGCAGTGGTCTGAACTCTATCTACAGGCCTTCAAGAAACTACTGTTCAGCAGAAAAAAATAAAAAATAAAAAAATGTTATAGTGTGCTGTCTCCAGAACAAGTCTGCAAGAATGTTTTTCTCCCAGAAAAGAAGGTGACAATCTGGAATGCTAGTGAACTGGCCATTATTTGACATTGAGCCTTTGTCAAATGACTGACAATAGGTTTCAGAAATATGTGAGCAGTAGCAGATGCACACAAGCCTTTGGAGAGCCCTAGAATTATTTGTCGGTATTTCATACCAAGAAAATCCAGGATTCCATCCAGGAAATGATTTAGAATTCCAGATACACATGCAGCACTCTGATTGGTATCTCAATAATGCCTAAGAAACACACAGGTTTCTTTGCTTGATTTTCATGTATGGATTCTGTCTCACTCTAGTCATGAGTTGTTCCATTCCAGCCAGTGCATTTCAAGGCTGTACTGCACGCCTTCAATGATCACAGTGTCTCAGCTTGAGATTCATGCTTTAAAATATCACCAGAAGTGCGCAGCAGTTACCTAATTTAGGTATTTGCATGGACTATATATAAATACATGTCTATGTATGCTGTATATGTGCATGCTACTTGGTTTCTTTTCCTTTTCATACTAATAAATATGTAACAAAACTATCTGTAACTCCAGAGTTTTTAAAAAATTGGTAAACACCTCCTTTGTATTGTATCAAAGACCAAAAATAATTTACTTATGTAGTTATCTTTAGGTAACAATGCAGAAACAGTGTGATCCTAACAATATGTTGAGATGCAAAGATCACATTCAGCTTTGTTGAGCTAATAACAGTTCTAGCAAGCAAACTCAGCACAATTTTTCCAATACAGCTTACAAATGTTATCAGAGTTCCCTCCTATGCTGCACACATGAAGATGTATGTGATGGCCATACCATCTCCACAGTAGCAGCCCTGCCAAAAGATACTGGCTAGAAGCCAAAGTCACAGCCTGCTCTGTAATGAAAACAGAAGAGAGATGATAAGAGAAGCCAGGGCGTTGGAATCAACACCAAACATACAAGCATAAATCTTCACAAATGCAATGGCTTAGACTTGTTTGTTCTGTTTACTTCTAAAGTTTTTAAGTATGGCTTTTCAAATCCACCACTTTCACACTGGCTTCGGACATCTGGAACTACTATTGGAAAAAAAAAAAAAAAAAAAAAACAGACCTCACCAAAAATACAGAATATCCAGATACTCAGAATACTACTGGTGCCTTTACATTTCCTAGAAAACTGATAAAGAAATGAAATGTGACACCTTCCAGAATATATGCCATGATGGGCTTTAGTTATAGCCAGATCCTTGAAGATGATCTATGAGGCTTCTCCGTTTTCCTACTGTTCTTTTGTTATCACGTTATCAGCTGGGACACCTACACACAGCCAACCAGACATAACTAGGTTGTAACTAGGAGTCTTCACTCCCCCACCCCAACACATACACAGACTATGAACATTTAGCTGACTTACCTGTACCTGTTTGGAAAAACAAGATGTTTATTCAAAGATATAAAGCAAATATCAACTTATATTATAAATTATTAACATCATGTTTAATTCTGTTTTAAATTTGCATTTGTCAAATCATTACAGTGTCCCTTTGAGTGTTTCAAGCTTACCTATAACTGGAAAAACATAGATAAACATCAAGTTCCTCTAAGTCTTCATGATCTCAGCATTAATACAGCGTATTTACATTTATTAACGTGATAGATGAATTCTTCCATCTGAAGAGAAAACGTGGGACAAATGACAATGAAAAAACCCATAAATTTATTCTTAAAATATTTATAAAAGCAGTACTGTATTTAATCATATATACCAAAACAGAAGTTATTGTCATGTTTTTAGTAAGACTAAACATATAACAAGCTTAAAGGAAATCTCTCTACATCAGACTCAGATTCTACAAAAGGCTGTCAGCACAAATGTAAAGGATTTGGGGTTTTGAGATAAACCAGCCTTGAATAATAATCTTCTGATAAACTTAAAATTCCAGATGGTCTTTGTAGGTTCCAGACAACAGCTGTATTCTTACAGCATCATGAAGAGGTATCTGACCTGTTTTTAACAGGGAATGTAGGTAACCCAGCACAAATATTTTTTAAGAGAAGAATTTGAAATATCCTAGGTCATATCACAATCTCCTCCTATGGTTCTCAGCATATTTTTAATGGGCATTTGTTGAGTAACACAATAATTTAAAGGCAATTTTGTAATTTACTTAGCCTTTTTAAAGTGAACAAGATGCATTCTTCCAATTTACTACCTCTGTGATAATGTTCAGGGCTAAACAGTGTTTTTAGTCTAAAAGCAAGCCTCCAGATATTCTTACACTAGCACTGTTTTTTGACAAGTTCCTAATTAAGTGAACTCTTTGATACTGTAAGCTATAGCAGATCAACTACATAAAATGAGATGTCAAATCTTCCCCATACATCAGGCATAATGCTACCATTTTCATCGGATCTTTACAAGACATCAGATATGTTAATATTTATGGAGTATACACCGAGGAATACTGCTAGAATTAATAAATAATAAAGCTAATATTTTTTGCAAAAATAAATCATCAGATATCTCATTATAAACTGGATGTCTTCAGTTGTAGATAATTTAGTACAGTAATAAATAACAAGAGAACACAGTGCTGATGGAATTATATTCCATTATTCAAAATATCTTGCTACTCATAAGAATGTATTCTTTTGTGTCCAAAATCATGGAGATAGAACTGGTTTAAAATTGAGGGTACTTTCAAACAAATAAAATGTGGTTGCCTCTAATGTGCCAGCTAGGCATTATTGAATAGATTTATATAAGACATACTGCTTCTCAAATGTACTTCAGATTCATCCTGGGATGTGTCTTTGGAAAGATGTAGCTCAAAAAAAGTCTAGCCCATTGTTCTTATTGTCTCAGCTATAATGGACTTCTTTCTTGAACAAGGTGCTATCTACAGATCTCAGGGTTGCCACTTAGTCTCACTTGCAGTATTCACAAAATTCAGGCATAGTATTTGCGGTCACCAAAGAGGCATAGATATCACAAAAAGGGGTGCAGCTTGTTTTTGAGCAACTACTGACAAATTCTTGGGAAGGCTTTATAAAGACCTTGCACAAAAGTTTGTTGCACCTCCAATATAACAAAACCAAGTCAAAGTATTTGGTGTTTGTTGATGCTTGCATTCAATACTCTTAATAACTTTGTCTCATCTGTGCTGTAAGCTATTCCTACGGTTCAGTTCTGTAAAATCACTACCAAACTTGTGCAGTGTAGTCTGTCGATCCAGAGAGACTACGTGCCATCTTCAATGTCCCACAAAGTGCTGTGGGCTTGGCCCCTTCACTGCACAGCTGGGCTTTCCACAGAGGGCTAAAGAAAAAGTGTCGGGTTTTCATTGAAAGTCAGAGGGAAGTGATGCTGAACTCCAGCAGACCTCTTCATTTTTAAAATCCCTGCCTATTCTTCTTGACATGGGACACGTCTTGATTCTCTTTTTAATCTATGCCTGGTATGTATTGTACAAGTGTTAAGTAACTGATAACTACATAATTAAGAAAATGTTGCCATGGATCATTATAATTTAGTTTCAGACACTGACAACCAAAATTGAAATACAATTCTAGAACTGCAACTTGCTGCCAAGCACAACAGAAATAAGAATATAAACATGAGATTATGATTAAAACTCCAGAACCTTCAAAAGTAAGTCATGGCTCTATTGCTTTATTTTCCTGTGGCTCTCTTCCTCTTTCTGTGGGTTTCCTAATCTATACACAGTACATGACTCAGATTTACACAGGATTCTAGTGAATCACTAAACCCAGTCTATTATTGAATTTCTCCGTATGTGACTTAGTGAACTGGTTTTATGTTAAAATTATGTTTAAAAAGATAAGCCTAGACACATTTTCAGCCCACAACAGATAACTTCACAATGTATTGTTTAGTATTCTGTGTCTCCATCTAAATGATTCGGTGATGATTTGTTTAAGCTTTAGGGGTTTTAAATATATACTGATCAAATACTATGTAGAACAGCTTAAAGGGAAATGGTACATAAAATCGATGTTTAATTGATTAATTTACAAGTCAGGGACTTATGAGACTAGAAGCTAATATAAAGTGGAAGGCATAAACTAAATTATCCACCAGGTGGGTTCCAATACATTTCTATGTCTGCGAACTTAAAATCCTGGCAATACAAACAGTATTGTCACAACAGTGGGTGTAACACTACCTAGTCAGTAGGAAAGGAACAGAATGTTATTTACTTAAATTGCCATTGTTTTCAGTAGTGCTGTGGCGATTTACACACAGTGAGAACGTGGTTCTCAGGAATCTACAACATACCTCCCATTTTATCAGCATTTACTAGGTTCAAATTTGCTTTTTTTAGCCTATTGTAGTAACACTGGCAGGAGGGGAAAGAAAGCAATCCATTTACACGGAATTTTAATGATATTATTATGCAGATGAGCCAAACTGCTCTATATCCAAGAAAAACTTCTAAGCCAAGTTTACAGTGAGCATAAAAGGAACAAATCCTCATAGTTTTTTAGTACTGAGCTCCTAGAGACGGCCAATACCCCTATTAGTCTCCTGTGCAGCCCTGTACTCAATACTCCTGGTGCAGTGATAAGATGGTCAATGGGACAAGAAAGACATTGAGAGCGTCAGGGAAGCAGAAGAGAAACGGGCAGAGAAATAAAAAAAAAAATTGCTTATTCTCTTTATGCTGTAGGCTGCATACAATGTGATTACAGGGACTTCCAGAGCTACTTTCAGTGCTCAGGTAACAAAAAGGGGTCCATAAACAAGGCTCTGAGACACTGACCATTTTCATCATTCCTTTATTTGCCATTGGACTCAACCCAGCACAGAGTGATGATGCAAAACGTTGATTCCCACATTCAGAATCTGGATCTAGCTTTTGGGATCCCTAGTTTCCATCTTTCCACATTTGAGGTTCGAAGTTCTCTACACTGAAATACATAATCTGTAGCAGAAAAATGTGATTCCTTATTTTGAGGGATACCTGTCCTACTACAAGCATTCAAAGACAGTTTGAATCCTATCCTGCAAACAACTGTGTGTAACTTTATGCATACTGAAATCAACAGAGCAGGCAAAACACAAGGTTACACAAGTAAGTGGTGTGGGAGTGGGGCTTTAGGCATTATACATCTGCTTCTTTCCAAAAGGTAGGATGAAGTAAATCCTGTTTTCCACCTGTGAACTGGGTGAAGAATAGAAGTCAGGGGAGCAAGCATCCTAAAAAACATAAGTGACAGCAATAACAAGATACCATTCCTGAGAAATATAATCTAGAGTTATTCATGAGTACCTATACGACCACGTGTCTAAAAGCTAAAGATTACCAATATAGAATACAGAGGGAAATTGTACCAAAAAAATATTTTTAAAGCCATTATGGGGAAAATATAGGTTCATTTGTCTTTTTTTTTTTTTTTAATATCAAAGTGGTTATTTTATGCATTTTTAATGTAGGAATTCTGTGAGTTTATCCAAGGTAAGTATGCAAGCATTAAGAACATGGACATTGTTTGGGATTAAATTAAAACCATTTGCTTTATGCATGCTCATTTCCTTTTTTACTACTCAATTCCCCTATGATGCCATCTGATCACTTCTTGAATGTCCCCTGTGCTTTTGCCTTAACAATCTTGCCTGGTAGGCCATTCCACACATTTGTGATTCTCGGCATGAAAAAAATGCTTCCTGACATCTGTTCTGAATTTGTTTCTCTTTAATTTCCATTTATGCTTCCTTATCCTAACATCTGTGTCATTCTGAAAACGGTAATTCAGATTGACGTTATCTGTGCCATTTAAGATTTTACATTCCCTAGCTGAAAGCTACTTGTAACCACGTAGTGTTTTTGTAGTTCTTATTGATAGTTAGTTTAGAAACATTTCCTAGTTGTAATTCTTATGTTTTAGGTTATACTTCAGCTTTGTTGTTGGATTTTTATTCTCTTCTCGGGCACATTTCTTTCAGATTGAGGGCTAGCACTGTACTCAGTGGACCAATTTCAGCCCATAGGTCTTTCCCACAGCTGTCGTATAGGAGGAAAACAAGTAGAATTTGGCCCGATAAGCTTAATATGGGTATCAAGAGGATTGTATATTATGCTAATTCCTGCTGTGGGTTTATAGCATGCCTTTGGTAGCTCTACAAATCCTGCACTTAGGAAACATTTCAATTGTTTCTCTCAATGACTTAGATATAGAAACAAGTTGAGCTCAGCGAATATTAAGTTCTGATAATTTCACCCCATTTTGTCCAAACAGCCAGAGAGGTGAAAAGATTAACAAAACTACACTTAAGGTTCTCCCAGTCTACAAAAGAATTTGGGGCTACTTTTTCTATTCCTTCAAATCCCTAAGTCTGGGACTCAAGTATATGGTCCTACCTGCCCTTAATGAAACAAATTAATTCCAAGATATGAACTGTCAAACTGCCTAGACTCACATCAAGCAAAGCAATTAACAGCATGTTTAAAAGCAATTGGAAAACAGTCCCACTTTATATGGCTTGCAATTATGATTCAGAGTTTAAAACGTAACAGAATTAGAATTTTTTCTAATACCAGAAAAAAATGGAACTAAAACAAAGCAATATGGTAGCTGACTGCAGAGTCTGGGCTAGGAGTTCAAGCTGGAGAATATAAACATTGACTGTTGATCCCTTTTCATGGTAGCAAAGAGGTATAGTTCATACAGAGTTGTCTTGCATCATTAAGCAAGGTTTATCCCTCTGCTTCCCAAGTACACAAATTACTTAGATTTTTTGAAATTATCAAAGGACGTAGTACTTCAGGTATTTTTATTCTAACTTATTCGTGACTATTGAACTAGTACCTCCAGCATGTGTCCCAAAGGTGCTAGTGAATGATTAAACTTGTACTGCCTAGAAAGGTTCAAGCAATAATTGCTAGCACTTGACTGCCCTACCTAAATTCCCCCCCAAAGTATAACCTTTTACAGTTCATTCAAGTTTCAGTATCAAGTTCATAGTTTTCTGCCTGGATATGAACAGATGACACACTTAAAAGCATCATTATTACATTTAATCCCTATAACAGGGTAAGAAAATTAGAAGTGTTTATACTTAAAATGAGTGGATGTTCTATCTAACATAGATAGAACATAACATAGGCTTTTGTAATGGAAAGCTTCATGTCCATCATTTAGAAATTGTTTATTCTAGATGGAAAAAAAAATAAAAGTGACAATTTTATTTTTTTAAAGGTTTGTCTTGATTCATTCATCTAGATTAAGTAGGGTATTTTGAAATACCTAAATGTGGTCCATCTTATGCCACGAGAATATATCCAATTAGAGTAAAAAGAAAAAAAAAAACAGTTACAAGGATATGCTGCAAGTAAACATGGTAGAGGTGTATGTGTGCGTGTAGGAGGGCAGACCAACTTTAAAAAATGAGATATTCAAGAAGTAGCATGTCACCTAAATATCAAAGTAAAAATCCTGCTCTTTATAGCCAGCAGAGAACTCCTTATTGAACACACTGTTAGTGGAAAGGTGGAACAAGATGGAACTGATCTCAATATCAATTTTAATTAAAGGGCAGGAGGGAAGAATTTTTACTATATCATATTATTTACAGCTAGCACAATAGCTAGATTCTTTTCCTTTCAACAAGGATTGCAAACAGCAAATGTTGCAGTCTAATTACTCCTGCTAAAAAGTATAAAGTTTTGTAGTTTTCTTTTGTTTTGTTTTTCTTTAAACAGTCCTCGACGTTATCTGAAGTAAAATGAGACAGTTATTTTATATCATGTTGTTTAGATTGCATACTTTAGGCAGGAAACAAAGGTATTTTCACAAAATGTTTGATATTCTGGGACATAATAGAAATTCCTGTACTTCCAAGTCATGATTCCTGTCTTACAAAACAGGCCTGGGCTACTGACCGACTGACCGTGCTCTAAGCCTCTTCCCTGATTAAATGGTAAGTTTCTTTCATAGTTATATCATTTTAAAGCCTATTCAGATGTGATAACATTTTTGCTCCTGTATCTTGGCAACATGATTTATTCCGCTAACACTGAGTGTTGCAGTCTCAAAAAGCTGTACCATCTGGGTTGAATTAATAGCCTACCCAGAGAAATAAATGAGAATGGTCTGCTATAATTAACATGTAGGTAAAGTATATTTAACAGATTATTATAATTAATATGTCAGTTACTGATTTCATGCTAAACAGAGTTGTGAACACAAGATATTAAGATTAGTTACCCTCTCTGTATGCACTTTGAAAAAATGCAATGGAAGAACAGATCCATAGAATCAATAAAATTAACCTTAACGTTAGGAATATCAGATATGAAATTTTAAGCAGAGAGAGGCAATGTAAGGCGTTATGGAACAGCAGGAGGAAATCACTGGTTTCAGGAATTCAGAATTAATACCCATAAAACTGAAATCTGACCCTAAAAAACAAGAACAACAACAACAAAATGCATGAGTGATACAAATACTATTGAAGGCATCCGTCTGTAAAGATTGACATGGCAGATCTGTTTCTTAAAGATGTCTTGTTTTATCCTACAAAAAGCGTAGGATACATTAGAAAGCCAACAAGAGATGTGGATCTCATCAAAATTCCATCATTCATCCACACATAAAAACATTTGTTTTTTTTTGGCAGGCTTTTCATAAAACACAAATGTTTGCTAGGTTTTCACAGGTTACCCTAAGTCCAGTGGTTGTTAGAGTGACTTCCACAATAACATCCATCCCCCAAGAATATAAAGTTCCATTTCTTCAGCTACCCCACAAAATATGGGGTACTCCACTTTGTTCAGGGTCTTACGGACCTTTTCGGCAGCACTGAGTATAATGATATTGCCAAGAGCTATCAGGCAAACAATTATAACTTCACAATTAATATTGTACATCTTTATTACTGCATTGTAAGAAATCTGGAAATATACAGAACTGACGATTAATATTTGAAGATAATCCTACTCACAGTAAAAAAAAAAAAAAAAAAAAGGCTTCCAACTGCACTCCTCACCCACCCACCACTGCATAATTAGTGCTTTTGTATCTCCAGATTATCTTTAAACTGATGTTATTATAAATCTTGTTTATTACTGAAAAGACTAAGGGTCATTTGACAATGGTGTTAGGCACAGTACAAACAAAATATGTAGGAGAATCCATTCTACACGGCTTGCAATTTAAATAGAGAAGACAAAGAGGAGATGAAAGGGACAAATTAAATTCAAATGCAGTTAGAGAGCCAGGGGAATTCCCTGCTTTATCCCGACTTTCACTTTATGCACAGGCACAAAAGTTAAATGAAATACAAGAGTAATATTTTTTAACACATTTGGGATGACAGAATCATGAAACACTTATAAACAAGGCAACAGATTAAGACAAAGAAACCTAAGCCAGACAATGCTATTCAGCACAGGTCTCTTAGAACAATAAGGAAAAATATATTGAAATTAAGGTTAAAATTCATTTTTTAAAATAACAATATTTTGGTGGAAAAGATGATTAATCAGCAGAACTTTCTGCTAGTGGAACTCCTCCAGGATGCCAATAGGTTGTGGAAAACACCAAATGCAAGATTGGCACACTGATTGCAGGGAACATTTGATGCTTATGGGATTTCACAATTATATAGCTGAAAAGGAATGCTACAATATTCTACAGTAATTGTCACAATTTAAATAATTACTTTAGCTGATTTCTATAGAATAAGAAATAAAATCAGCCAAAGGGATAATTACAGGCATGGCAGAAGGTTTCAAAAGCATCTAGCTAGAGATTAAGATAAAGGGCAACCCTTCTGCATTCCTTTCACCTTCATGCCAACCACATACCCTCCAACAATCTGCAAGACTCATTTCTAGGTACAAGAGATATTCCAGAGCAGTTATATTCCCAGCTCAAACTCACATTCTATTGTAAAATACATCACATTTAAGTTCCGCAGAGTAATTCGACCTTAACATTACCAAAGCAACAATTAGGATTTCTGAGAATCAAATGTGTTTTCTGATTTATGTTTTACCCTAGAAAATGTGATACTAGTATGACAATTTTAAGCAAGGTGGATCTACAGTCTGTTCCAAAGCCATAAATCCACATTTCTTTAACTCATCCAGACTCTTCTTTGTACAAATAACATACTTGTGTGAAAAGCAGTCAAGATCTTTTAACAACTGTTCTTGTACCTTCTGGAAGGATATTAATGTTGCTAACAATTCTCATTGGATTTCTCCCTTTCTGCACTATAGGTGAAGATTTAAAATAAATTATTTTGAAATTTTATATGTTCTCACAATATCATTTTTGCATAAAATTGAAGTGTATACCATAAACAATTCTTTATTTAAATTGTCTTTATATATAAATTGAATGTTATCAGAAAGGTTTTACAAGAACACCCCTGACACTAATGCAGATTTTAACATATTATAACAGTCACCAGCACGTGCCCCTTAATATACATGGGACACTGGATTAGGGAAGCAGAGCAGTATTTGGCAGGAGAAAGGATTCATATATAATGAACATATAATCCCATAAATGAGTTTACAGACACATCTCAGAGCCCCACTACTTCACTCTGTTTTGTTTCCTTGGTGGCTGGACAACTTCCTACATTAAGTGGTAGCTAGAAAAAGCTATGAAAATATTTGCTTGATAGTATGTGACTACCACCTTCTTCACAAATTCAGTATTCCTTAGATAAATGTGTTTCTTGCATTTTAAATAGAAAATGAAAAGATGTACTAAGGTTTATCTTTCCAGGAGTATTCTCAAATAGGTGACCTATGTGCTTCCTACTGTATTTAACTCATGCATTACAGGATCTTACAAGCTTGATGCTAAATGAAAGGCTTTTCTAGCTGGCCGATATTTATTTATTTGCACAGCATCCCGGGTCTACAAGGTACCTTGCAACAAGTGAAAAATGCTAAACAGAGAACATTGTTGCTTTCCTGAAGATATTACATATGGAGAATGGCTAAAAGGCAAAGAACAGCTACTTAATAATTCTCTCCTGTAAACAAATGCAGGGGAAGTTCATGATACTGAGCAATATTGTTATCAAGTGCCTGGGACTCAAGCATCTGAGTATTCTTTTTGGAAAACAGCTAGTTTACATAAAGGAAATACGTGTATGTCTTCTGGTCTGAAATGAGTTTCAGCAGGCAGGTACGGAAGGTAGTGTTACAGTTCCACGTGGGCCAGACATGGGAAGCTTATTCATAACAGAAATGCTTTCTGGATGTTTAAAGAGTCAATACTATGTGCTTGCAGTGCATTTTCTTTTCAGGAAGAGGTAAGAATTATAATTTCAGTGTGGGCTACTAGCCGAGTCATACTATAAAGTACACACTTTTCATTTTCTTTTTTACTATACCTTACACTAGATACATGCACTTAATTAGTTATCAGTGCATATGGAAGTGTCATTACATGCCATACAGGCAATGGTCCACAAGTGTCCAGAGCTGCCTTTTGTCATAGTGGGAACTCCCACCCTAAAAATTCCATTTCTTCAATGAAAACCTTTCCAGAGATTCTAAGGCACTTTTTCTGTCAGGTCTTATTCTCCATTAAAATGATAAGCACATAATATATACTAGGTAATATTTTTAACAGTATTTTCTTCTAGAAAAAAAAAAAAAAAAGAGAGGCCTATTTCTAGTCTTATAGGAATCCAATGCCAAAAACCAGGTATCTTAACCTGAAAAAGTGACACAGATGAGTTTGTTCCACAGCCGACACCTCCTTTTTAAAAAGTGAAGGAGTATTATCCTAAATCAAGAGTTGAAAGGGTCACGTTACAATCCACATAGGGGACAGTTCCAGTATCATTATATAAGGTACAACATAACTGTGGTGTGTGTGCTACAGGAGCAGTCCTCCTGGAACAAGGACAATATACATCTAGGGAAAATAAGATTTATTCTCAAAGAATTCTCCAAGAGACATCAATCTAAATGAACGACAAGAAGAGCAGGTGAACAAAATAAGGAAGCAAAGGATAACAAGGAAATATGAGAAGCAGCACGATAAACTTAGGTCACAGCACAAGGTCTGCTTAAGCACCACAAGCTCATCAAGAGCTTAGACAGGCTTCGGTTAAGCAGTACCAAGCTTTATGGCATTACTTTGGCCACTGGAGGGCTCTTATATTTTTTCTATGAATATCTCAGTGAAGAATCAATATTGCAAGTGTTCTTGCTAATAGAGTTTCCCAAGTTGCTATCATGACCAGCATGCCAGTGCAATTTCATGCAAATCAGATTCAGTTTAGAGTGCTTTTAATTTATCTGCAATTAAAAGGTGAAAAAAAGGAAGAAAAAGTCCTCTCAAGTAGGGGCTATCCATTTCTTCATAAATAGGACACCTTTTCAGAGACTCTCTTTTGTATGCAGTGGTAGAAATGAGATCAGTACAAAACACAAAAGGAATAAGGTATCAGTGCTTGGTATTGTGAGGACATTACCCAGATTCCCTGTCAAGTTTCAGTCCTGTACAAGCAATAATAACCATTACTGGGCTTTTTGGTTTTCAGTCACTGCTGTGACTCTCAATACAATGAATACAACAGAAAACATTTCAAAATTGCTCATAAAAATCTTTTATTTTTCCACCTTTGAAGAAGTGTTGGGAGAGTTTCTGACAAAAGAAGGAAGTAATTTCAGTGAAAGGAATAACGAGAAGTATGTTGAAAGAGTATAGAAGGCAGGAAATGCAACAATAAAGTTCAATTAAATTATAGAACAAACTCCAGCAGTGAAGTATATGCTGATTTTTTTTTCTTTACCTAAGAACAGCCAGGAAAAGATCTATGTAGGTTATTGAAGATAAAAATATAACCATTGGATAATATATTGATCTTTCCCTCAAAAGCTGATGTTCTACTGAATACCTCCCATTCTTTTCAACAATTCCCTTTCCGTAGCATTCCTGAGGAAACCAGAAGAAGTGCAATACATGGAGGACCTAAAGTAGCATCCCTCAGTCAGTGATGCTACTCATTTCATGTTATGGAGACTAACTGATGCCACAAGGAATAAGGTGCTACCCTTGTGAGTGACACATGACACTGAAATCAGACCCTTCTGACATCAGAAGCAACTTCAAGCCACGTACCATGTTAGCAGCCAGTGATCTCATTCTGATGTTCCCTTTAGTTCTTTGAGATCTAAGGGAGGGTGGGGAGAAAGGAGTTAAAAAATCAAGATAACTGAAATAAATCACTGTTTTAGTTGTTTTCTACTTTAGAAATGCAAGTATACATTAAAAAACTCAAAGTTTTGGAAAATACACTTAAGGTCCCTACAACACCTACCAGAAATGTTCCCAATGTTTTGTCTTTGCAAGAGTCCTTCTTAAACCCTACGACCAACCTCCACGTTGCCATAATTGTGACAACAGGATTTTGTCCTTCATTCTCTCATAGTGCGCTAGCTGGGAGGCAGGCTGTCGCTGTGGATCCCTGTGACACCCATGAGGTTTTGCACACTTCCAGCTTTTCAGTAGGTACTGCCCATGTAGCATGAAAGGTTACTTTAACTACTTGCGATCTTGTGAGGACAGAAGGACTTGTGTTAGCCAGGATAACACCAATGCATAAATTAACTGCAAACAACCACGCAGCAACAGAACAACAAAAGCCTATAGGATGCTCTCTATGTTGTGAATTTGCCACGCACAAAATACCACAATGACAATGTCAGTGCTCTGACCCAGCACTCCTGAGACAGGGAGACCTCTTAGCGTTGTGTAGAAGAGAACAGGTACAAGTCACACTTGATGCCCAGAATTAGGAGACACAAAGCAAACAGTAACTTCTGCCAGCTGTGCCTACCCACCCCAGGGAGGTACAGTGAGATATCTGCATTGCTAGCTGCCTGGCAATAGTTAAAAGCTCCAAAAGACAGGTCACTTGAGCTGCAGTTTGGTTTTGAAACTGACTGAAGACTACGCTTTTCCCATATATTGACCTTCATCTTTAAAACAATATACACGCTAAGACCAACAGTTATATGTGGAGAGGGAAATCCAAACTGACTTTAAGGCTTACTTCGTTTTCTTGGTTAAGCCAAAATTTCTATCCTCTTCATTTACACAGCAGCTAAGGAACCTCTACTTTTAAGTGCCAGCACTTAATATATGGAACTGGTCATCCAAAAAAATTTAATACTGTAATTGAGCTGATCTCTGAGTGCAAAAGACTATATTTACAGTGCACTTGACAAAGAAAATGAGTGTTTTGTAGGATTAGTGATTAATTCATAAGCATTATATATACATATGACTCACTGTCACTGTTTCTGCTCGTGCAACCAAAGCAAGTCCACTGACACAGATTACCATACTAGGGTTGAAAAGGTAAATCAGTGGTTAAAGGGTATTCAATATGGAGAATTAATCCTTTTACACACCTAGATTTAAAAACAAAAACCTGTTTTCATTGCTTTTCTTTAGGGCAGAAGCATAAAATAAACAAAAACCTATAGAATGACCTTTAGAAGCATATTAAATGAATATATTGCTTGCAAATACTTGAAATGTGGTATATTGTCTTGTGGAGTTTTGATATGGGAAAATATTTTTATATGTATACAATACAGGTACAGATATACATCTTTCCAATAATACCTTGGCAGAGAATTCTATATTAAAGTTAAAAAGCACTAATAGTGAAAATAGCTTCTATCTTTAATTTTCAAATTATAAAGTTGGTTTAGGTAAGTATTTTCTACTTAAAAAGGAATAATACATAATGACAGAATGATAGGAGCATAACAAATTATAAAGGACATAAAAATAATTAACCTGTAGAAATTAAAACACTAAGTACTTCAGCATCTAGAATCCATTAAAAAGTGTTGGGACCACACTGTGCAAAAAGCAAAGAAAAGAGTCACCAAGCTGACAGCACTAATGTTTAATATTCTTAGGCATTTTTTTTAAAAAGTGTATTTGCTGATATTTGCAATTCTTATAATAAAAACTAATAAGACACATGAATATATGCATTTCTTTTATCCTGTGGTGCCAAGTCTGAATTGTTGATCACGTTGACTTCTCTCCGGCCTTCCACCCAACCTGAGAACAATAACCAGCAGCTATATCATAGCCTTCACCTGTAGCTGCAAGGTTAAGCAGCACGTCCCACTTGTTTCTTCATTTGAATAAATTAGCTCCTCTTTGAAGGAGCAGTTCTACTAAGGTGTGCAAGAACTCTGCTTTGTATGAAGATGTCTGGAATCAGAGAGCATATCTGCCTGTCTCCTGCTGGATACCTCGGCGAAGCCACCGACACAGCCGGAGCCCTGGAGCACCGCGAGGCAGCCGCCTCTTGGGGGCCAGCAGCAGCACAGCTGCCTTGGCAGGCACCACACCTTGCTAAGTAGTGCAAGCAAAGCCATAGCATTTCTGGTTCCCAGCAATAACTTGCTTAGTGTCAGTTTTCTTCTCTTTTTTAAACCTAATGTGATTTACTACCTTTTCTGCAAAGGACTGAACCATACTCCCCTCTACTAAGAAGCCTCAGCAACAAGGCCCCAAAAAATTCAGCTGTCACTGGCTGCTTTAGTTCACAACTGAAGTGAGTGCTAGTGAAGAGTGCTAGATACTCCCAAACAAAAGCTGAATATTAATAAAAAGGTCTAAACACTATTTTAATAAGAATAGAGGTATCCCAAATTAACAGCCACTCTTGAAAGCTGTGCCTCTGCTTTCCAGATATGTGTTCAGCTGCTTCACTTCAAGAGAGGGAGCTGAACGCAGCCCTCCAAACAAGAAAAGCTCTTTAGCGACAATAACTGGCATTTTAATCAATACATGGGCTCTAGGATTCTTGACATTTAAAAGCATTTTTATTTGCTGAAATGGAGAAAAATCCTACCAGAAGGTTTACAAAAATACCAGAAGCTTCAGCAGTATCTAGCTCCTCAATGTAATATTATTCCTGTCAAAATTCAGTATTTTGGCACCCTGCTCTACTTCCACCATCAATGCATGAAGCAAACACAAGTGCTGCATTTCAAAAGAAATTAAGGGTTAAAATTGATGTTCTTCATTCAGTTCACTTAAATCATTTCTAGTTAACAGGAGCGATGTCATATTGGAAAACAAAGTACCAGAGTCACACTGAGTAAATGCAGCCCGCCTCTACCTTCCTTAAAGGCCTCTGCAAATTTACTCTTCAACTGGCATTCAAAAGGGAAATTGAATTCCTTGTGCACTCATGTTTTAGAAGGGTGTGTTGCTTTGTGTGAGCTAACAGGTACCCAGGGCTGTTCTGATGATGTGACTGGGACTCCATGATAAACTGATTTACTCGATACACCATTAAAGCACAGGGCAGCAGAGGGGCAGGCACTGAGCTCTGCGCTCTGGGGACAGCAACAGCACCCGAGGGAATGGCACAAAGCTGCATCAGGTGAGGGTCAGGATGGGTGCTAGGAAAAAGTTCTTCACTGAGAGGGTGGTCGAGCACTAGAACAGGCTCCCAAGGGCAGTGGTCACGGCCCCAAACCTGCTGGAGTTCAAGAAACATTTGGACAATGCTCTCAGACTTAGAGTCTGATTTGGGGCAGTGTGCTGTAGAGACAGGAGCTGGACTCTATGATCCTTGTGGGTCCCTTCCAACACAGGATATTCTAACATGCCAAACCTGTTAAGTTATGAATAAATGCACCTTCCTTTTTCATGATGGAATTACCATGATGGTTCTTAAAGTAGATTAGTTATACCAAAAATTGTGTGCTGTAGGAGCCTTTTCTGATGGATGTGATCAAGCAGAGTGTGTTCTGACTCGGTGAAAGTACAAACATGCAAAGCAGCACATTTTCCAGGGTTGCATAAGAATAAATATTATCTCAGAGTACAAGTATAAACGGTCTTTGATTAAATAAACTGGGTACTTTAATTTTTATGGATCTATAACGTTGATATTTAATGTTCTGTTGTTATAAATGATAAATGGAGTTTAAACACACATAACAATAAGATATTAACAACTATACTGTAACTTTTGTCAGGCAGTAATTTGCATTTAATAATTTCAGTCATTTCATTATTCAGAATTTCTATTTTCCCTTTTGGGCTTTTTGACTCCTCTTTTCCTCTGAGCTTAGGTTACTTTCTCAATGCAGCAAACTATTGGGATATAATGGTTAAATAATGTGAAATTGCACTGATGCCAGTGAAATAAAAGTGAGTTTTACAAAACCAAGTTCCTTCCCTGAACATAATAACAGTAAATTTCTAGTGTCCTGTAGTGCAATATCCATTAGATTTATTATGTTGCAATTCCCAATCCCACTAGTTCTGCCTGAGGGTGAGTATATTACATTTCATCACAGTTTCATTTTCTCCTACAGATGAGAAATGGGAATGCTATTGCAGTTATGTAGCATGCATGTGTTAAATCTGATCTCTAATAAAATCAAACACATCACAACTCACAGCACTTTAGCACAGCGTCGGCAAAATGAAACACCATCTGTCATCATGTAGAGATTGCCTTATTGTAACACAAAATCAAACTGCTCAGTGTGAACATTGTTATTTAATAAATGGGTAAATGGAAACTGATAATTATGAACTTATTTATTTTAAATGACTGGTTAAAGCTACAAAAAATGCATTATAACTTATCAATTAGATGTATGGACATTATACTAACACCAAGAGCAAACATCCGTAAGTCAGAATTTTAAATGCATTTAGTGAAAGAGAGATAAATATGTGAAACAGACACTTTCAAAGACCTGTCAAAATGTACGCTAAGGATAGGAACAATGAGGCAAAAAATTCATTGCCTGTACTAATGTGACAATTGTAGTTTCTGATATAAAAACAGCTGAAGCCTATGTTGTTAAAGGAGAGCTACTTGTAGCAAACTGGAAAGTTTAAAGATGAAAGTAACATCAAGCTATGGTCTTAATGGGCTCTAATTCTAAAGGTTAGTCATCATTCCAATATTAACTGGATTTCTAGGAGCTTCTACTTTGGCCTTTTTAATTCATATCAGACTCAAGAACGATGTGACATATTTGCTGTTAGAGAATTAATTACCTTAGAAAAAAAGCATTTGTCAGCTAAACTGTTCTTTTCAATTGGCAACAACAGCTAAAACAAGACTTCATGTTTATAATTACAAGAATCTGGATTTGACAATTTAACTGCCAGTTTCTAGTAGTCTCGGTTTGTTTTGCTGTTATAACAAAAACCTGAGTCATTTACCCTCAAAAAGGGACCTTTATACCCAGAATATGAAGGTTTTGAAGAGCTATTACTGCATCTACAAAGATAACGTGTTCTGAGAAAATCTTAATAGTCCCATTGCCCTCATAGCACATCTAAAGGACTCCTGAGCCCGGTACGACGTCACCAGAAGTGTCTAACACAGGAGCAGCGAGGTTGCCTGATGTCTCAGGGAACAAATAATGCCAGTCGGATCTCCCAAGTTTAGCAGTGAGAGCTCTCTGTCCTGATGATATTGCATCATGACCTGAACAACCACTAGCATTCCAGCAGAAATGTACTCATGGATTTGCATTTAGGAATATTCTGCTGATTTAAGACTCGAGTTATTATAAAAATTTCAATATAAACAAGAATTTCATTTTTTACCTATTCATTTTCAGGTTTTGTTGCTTTAAGGGTTTTGTTTGTTTAAAAATAAACATAAGTAGTGTTTTCCTTAGGAAAACCTTGTCCCCTTTTCTGAGCATGCCATTTATGGAGCTTGTATGCACAAGTGGGTGCAGCCATGAACAGAAATCCATGATTTCTACAGTAAAAGTTAAATCTATCTGCGCGGTTACATTTTGTGTTCCATTTATTAGACTGCAGATGCAATTTTTAAAAATTGACAAAAAATTGAATGAGAAAATGCATTTAGTCTTAAATAAAATTCTCAGCATTTAAGACTGTAACAATCCAGGCAGTTATTTCTTTGGCTTGCCTTGCTGTTCTTAGGCCTTGAAGCACCTCCATGTGTCATACAGCAATACCTACCAGGCAAGACCCCAATAAAACTTAGGCACCAAGTGGTAAAATAAGAACAGTGAGTGTCCTTTATCCTGCGAATTCTCAAGACACTGTACGATACAGCCATTTACCTACCACTGAAATGCAGCCACTTGCAGTGAGAAACACAGCAGCTGTTTAACAGCCCACATTAACACTACGCAGCAGTCTAGGACAGGCGGCAAGGAAGAATACCCTATTGAGATGAAAGTGGAAAGAGAAATTACAAAACCTAACTATAATTACCAGGGTTGGATTGAGGCCAGGAAACAGTCACTATAGCATCTTGAATAACCACAATAAGTCTGCAACTTGGTTTTATAGCTCAGCCAGGAGATGGCATCTCAATCAGCACAGAGCTCTCTAAGACCATACTGGGACACTGCTTATAGTGGAGAGCAAAAGGGAAATTAGGATCAGCTTTATGCAAAGTTGTCATGGTTCTTTTTGGCTAAAATTAGATCTTGAACATTAATTTAATGTAGAGTTTTTGTGTTGATTATATCAGATTAGGAAATTATACAATCATATATGAGGCTTTTGAGAATAGTGAAATATTTTGCACACAGGGAACACTGATATACTTTCCGTATGTGCTTCATTTATTAAAGCACTTATACAAGGGAGCCCTTAGAGAAGTAACATCTTTCCAGGAAGACTCTGGAGGTTTGGTTGCTAGGAAGTTACATATGCTTGTGTTTTTAATGAGATTTAAAGTATCATGCATTATATATTATTTTCTACATTTAGGATGTTCATTATTTGGCTTACTTTGTACCTCATTTTGCATTTCTGGCATGTAATCTCTCTGCATACAAAATATCTTTTATAAAGAATTCCCTAAGAAATTTCAGAGATTACATTTCAGATTTTTTCTCCCTCAAAAAAAAAGCTCATATAGCTTTTTCCTTTATTGACGTCTGCTGCAGGCATTCATTCATTGAGAATTTGTTTCTATCAACTTAAAGAGTTTATCTTGGCCTGTACTGCAGTAACTATTAATGTAGACATTGTGTGCCTTCTATCCTTTTTTGTGTCATATATCATCAGAATCCTTCCAGCTTTGTTTTCAGAAGATATGCTTAATGTCTGTAGGTTTTATTTCCGTGAAAATCACAGTAGTAGTGTTTAAAGGGAATTTTTATAAAGATAAAATACTCAGCTCCTCTTACCTTTAAACATTAAATTTTACAATTTACAAGGACAGCAATTGCACAAAAGGAATTTAAGAACTATTTAGTTTTAACTGCCCATCTCAGGAAAGCAAATCATTATGTAAATGCACAGAGCCAGCTTTTTATATGGTCTTTCTTCACTTGCATAATAGAGACGCTAATCAAAGGTCAAAAAATGGCAGCAAACATTTCTGTTGAAAGTAGAGAATGATATGGCAAATTATGATGGCAGTTTTGGTCTAAGGAACTGTTTTGATCTGCAAATAGTTTTCAATAATTTTCAAAACTGCATATTTAATATTCATTGAAAATGATAGGCTGGCTTTTCACCAGCTTCCTGTACTGGTATTGGATTGCTACTACACTTACATTACATGTAGAAAGAAATAGAGCAGTTTCAGCATTTTAACTTTAAACACAATTTGAGAGGTATGAATATCATAATCGGTTTGAATATTTGTACAAGTTGTGTTACAGGTGCAATAATAGGAGATGTTCTGATCACTGCATTATGGGCGTAACTACTATTCATCGGTGAAATCTTACTACTGCTCTCTCCAGTGGCTCCTCACTCTCCTCACACACCCCAAACTGCTGCCCAGCTTCAGGCACCACCCTCCATTTGGCCACCGGCTCTTCCCAAATCACTTACAGCACGCGATTTGAACATTCTGCTCACCTGGGGCTGGCCAGGTGGCTGTAATACCTGTCTGCACACAAGCAACAGTACACCTCCAGTATTGTGCTGGTCCCAAGCACTGTCAGTGACCCTATTTCCTGGTTATGTCCCACTATCTCAAGTTGTCCCCCCACATCCCCACCACACATGCTAAACTCACGCTTGTTTTTATTTTCTTTCCTCCCTCTCCATCACTGCATCCTGTTCTGACCAACCCAGCCAGGCTGCCATAAGGTGACAAGAGTATGCTAACTTATTTTAGGAAGCAAAAAATGTATTCATATTCAGAAAGAAATCTCTTGGGAACAGAGGAAAAATGTAAGAACTGGAAACCCCAGACCGTGCCATATTTCCGTCTGGTGGATATCTTCTATAACACTGTCCAACAGGACATTTTCCTCTGGCCAGTCAGTCTCAGAAATTGCTAAGGAATAGCCCCTTGGTCCTCCTCTTGGCTCTTCTCCCTCTGGTGAAGTACTGGCTGCTATTCATTGAACCAAGGTGGGCAATGCTTCCCAAGCCTGCTTACTTGGCATCCCTTACCAGCTCTGCTGCACCTGTCTACTTCCAGTGCTGTTAAAAAACCCTTATCTTCTAACAAAATAGCTCACCTTGGCAACAAAATCTATGACCCAGTTAGTGAACAACCCAGCACTGGTGTGTTGGGGATTATCACAGTAATGGGTATAAAATCACTCAGAGAAAAGCTTCTGCCACTTCTCTGAATTCCAATGTCTGCCCCTGCTGATCATCCATCTCCCAAACACATGTAAAAAATATGCAAATCTGAACTTTACAACTCAGTTTATCCCTGGCCTGGACTGTATTCAAATGCTAAGCCCTACCTTTCATTTTATAGCAGGTAGGAGGGCACAGATTATAGTAGCTATGTATTACAGTGGTCAAGGTAATAAAATCTCCTGTTGCAAATACCTCACAGGCAATTTGCTATTATAATTGCTTGATACGTGACAGGCAGTCAGTATTTACACTGTCTTATCATTAGTGATAAAAAATTGAAGGCTTTATACCAGTACCTGCTCCTGCTATGACACTGAAAGAAACTCATATGAGACAAATAAAATATATGAAGTGGCTTTTGATCCTCATATTTGGTTTGTTTTGAGAAAATGAAGCTTAATAAAATTTTGTACAAGAAGTTGGCATCAGGTTTACTTAGCCTCAGATAGAGTCATACTGGGCATTTGCAAAAGAAAATTTAAGTCCTTGATGAGAGAAGTTGATAGCTGTTTCTTTAGAGAGACTGTCACGAATTAAGCTCAGTTTCCATGAGCAATCCCTGCATACATATTGGTAGGTGTGGGAACTTTCGCCTGGTTCCCAGAGTTCAACACATTTCATGGCAATGAAATTACCAGGTATAACTTGAAAGGAATGCAATGTTATATCTGGTTATTTCTTTTGAAGTCTCAAAAAATGACTTTTTCCACACTATAATAAAACATAATTTTATTCCTTGTATGGAATAAATAGAAAAGCGGTCAGTGTGGAGCACAAGTGGAAGGAGCAACCCAACAGTAAGAACCGTGACTGCGTAAGCACAGCCATGCTAATGGTACTCAGCCTGTTACTTGAGTCTTCCCTTCCCATTATGATTGCTTTTGCCAGAATACTTGTGCACTTACTGAACTTCAAACACATTGCATAATACCCGAATTTTAAGTCTAGGACTATCTACAGAGTTCTCCTCTTTATTTCTAAAAAATCCCTTAAAATGTTTGATCTGCTACAAATGTTTGAAGAGTTTGGTGAGCAGTTGAATCAAAATGATTCCTATGTTGGTTTGCTTCACATGAAGGAAATAACTTTTTATTTACAAAAAAAAAAAACAATGCTTAATCGCATGCTTTTTATAGGGTAAACCACAAGCAATGGCTCTACGGGTTTGAGAGCACAAAATCACAAAACTTGAACCCTACATTAAAAAAATTATTTGCAAGTTCGTATTCAGAACTTCCCAGTGCATGAGACAACTCAAAGGCTATAAGCATTCATAAACATCAACCAACCACCATACGATGTATAAAAATTATGCCTTTTCTTTGTCCATTCAAAATTTGTTGTCAAAATAAAAATTAAATGGCAACATCAACCATTGTCATTGCTTTTTATCCTGTTAGTGTTTCCAAAGTGCACTCTCGATAACACGGGCATTTGCTCTGTCACTTACTTCTCCTGTCTCCTGCAACACTGACGGACACAAACTTTGTCCTCCCGACTCCCTCTAGCATATGAAAGTGTTCCCTAAATTCAAAAACTGGGAAACTGAAGCAGAAAGTTTTTAAGAGTCACCCTGAAAATATACAGAAATTAAACCCACTGCTCATGGCTATGGGGATCATACTGGAACACAGATAAGCAAACAGATAGCGCCTCAAGCACAAAACTCTTCTAGCTGCAGTCGAATATTTATTGTTTGACCTGCAGCTCCCACACTCCTCTGTCGTATATAAATCACATTTCTGTGATACAGGGAGATTTCACTTGCAATTGCAGCAAAACCTCATGAAAATGAACTGGCAGACGGAATATTTCTACCTTACAGAAAACTGGTGAAAAGACAAGAAAATATTCCTCGCCTATACTTGATATTCAAACATTTTCAACCACTCTAGTTGCAATATTTATGTTGTACATATAGAAAGATGGATATATCCAAGCTGTAGAACACAAAGTCAATCTTTCCCACGTACAACAAAATAAGCCATGTCTTCTGTTGCCTGCATGCACTTCTGCACACTGATTTACAGTTAAACTGCCACCACAGAAAACTGAAATAACTCCTCAAGCACAGCTCACATTTTTCCAACCAGTTTCTTGAAAGGTGGCTATTAATTCCCTCCAAATATTTGACAGAAAGCAAACAGGTTATTTTTATGAGTTGATAAACTCATGACTTTAAACTATCTTTCCTCAATTACCAGTAACGTGTACTGTACATTTCATTTGGTTCTTTGTTTGGAACAGAGTTAAAGAATAGTAACCACATATATGTGTGATATATAACCACAACTACCTTCTCACAGGAGTTCATTACTCAGCAAAACTATTCATTTAATTGTACATAAGAAAAAATGTTGATTATTCCCACAGGGAATGCCTTTTTAGCTCAAGTGTTAAGCTTCAGTCCGTCCCTGGCAGAAATAATCCTTTTGCAGAAAAAAGAAAGAAACTTTCAGGGATGAAATGACAAATTTTGAACTGAGAAGCTGATACTGCTGCTCTGTTCCCATTATGCCTGCACGCAGGGTACTGTTTGGGGACCAGAAGTAGGAGGGAAGTGGTGACGGTGAGATGCTGTGAGAAGACTGCCAGCCTGGAAATTTCCTCATTCTGCAAAGCAGTAACTTTTCCATCTCTGAATGTCCCCATTGGAGAAGATCAACATCCGAAAAACCACAGCCACTTACATTTTACGAATGTATCTTAAAACAAATACTTAGTCCTCCTGCTGGCTTGCTGTCAGAGCAGCGTGTGCAGCCTGCAGCAGGGGCAGCACTCAGCTCCCCAGCCCTCAGATATGGGTACCCTATGGTGACTCATGGGATTTTGGCGATTTGATCAAAGGTTTTCTCCTCAGTGGAGAAGTGGCATTTTAGACCATTTCAGCAAAAGCATGCCTTGTGACTGCATTTACATAAATTATTCTATATTGTGATCTAAAAATTTGAATTGTTTCACAGTTGGAAATCTGAAATTTACTAGAGCTTTGACAAATGCGAGCAGTCGAGCTCTGCTGAGTTAGTGAGAAGCCTCTACACCAGCTACGTTGCTATTCAGTGAAGGAAAAACCAGCACAAGTATTTTATACCTTTAAAACTCATTTGAGCTGGAGACATGATAGCTGGGGTAGGCAGAGTTCAGCTTCTGAAGGCCCTTCTTGATGGCATACAGCCTCCTGACAGCACCTAACATCAAGCTTAACATACCAAGAGGGCCAAAGTCAGCAAGTTGCAAGCAAGCTTTCCACAGAGGAGGGCGTTTTGCTTGTGCCCTTTCTGTGAAGGCTCCCAGCAGCCTTACGTTAGCGTTACCTGCCCCTAAACAGAAAGAAAACTCTGAAATTAGAAAGCTGATGGCAGCAACCTGCACACCTGAGCAAAGGTACAGTAACATGTTTGTCAATACCTGCTGATTCCCAAGTGCACAGAAAGGATCCTGGACAGGTTGCTGGGTTTCAGCCCATGCTGAAGCCTGAAACCTCATGCACTGCTCCTGCTCTGAGAACACCTATAGCTATTGCAAGACCCTTTTTCTTAAAAGCTGAGATTTTTATTTTATACATATGTATTTATTTTAAGAACCATGGCTACCTGGAAAGGCAATCCCACAACAAGAAAAAATATGCTGCAACTTTCAAACCATCATTCTAATAGGCTTAACAGGATTATATCATAAATCTCCGGTTTAAATTTACATACTTCAAGAACATCATTGTAGGCCAATAAGCATATTGAGTATCTATCACATTTGCAATAAAACCTGAACAGAACTACAAAATTGACAGCAGGTAAAATTTTATCTTCTCTATGACAAGAATGGTTGATTGCACAGGGGTTCAGAGTTTGAAGAATGAGACAAAGAACTGAAGTTAAAAACTTGCCAATAGGTGATGAAAGAAATGCTCCAAGAGGAAAGGTGAAACTTTATTAACTTATCTTGAGAAAAGCAATAGACTTCCGTCCAGCTATAGAGGGGATTTTTAATTCTAGATAAATGTTCTGTTTCATTTATTAGTCTTAGAAATAAAGGAAGAAAAGTAGGCAAAGACATTTCTCTGAGCCTAGGCACCAGCCAACTTTCTCAGAGCCTAGGTACCAGCATTTTACCACTTGGGTATGGGGAGGCATGGCAGGGGAGACAGAACGTGAGAACATTTTAGTATAACAAGAAGAAAAATAGGGAAAGAAAGAAGCTTTGTCTCTCCCCTATTCTTAAACTGTGCTACACAATCTAGGAAAGGGATGGTTTTCTCTTTCAAAGAGGATTTTAAGAAAATTTGTGCTGACACTACTATTCCCCTTTATACAATTTGAAGGTGGTTTCTAAAGGGACAAAGTATTTGATGTTCTGATATCAAGACGTGTGAGATTTTTCTTAGATCCTCAAAGTGCAGGATGACAGCCTCAGAAAAAAACTGAACTGATGACAGAAACTAAAGAACAGGCAATTTCTTTCTTCTGGACATTTAAGCCCATTTAGTAACTTTTACCTAATCTTTGTTATAACTCAACCATAGACTAGAATATAACATACTATAGACAGAAAATGGAACTTAAATGTCTACAAAAGGGAATGCAACTTACATGAGGTAGGTTATAAAGTCATAAAAAAAAAAATGTTCAAAAGCTTTGCAATGAACCAGGGAGCACTAAAGGCAAGAATTTCTGCAAACCCTGAATACAAACCACACTAAGCTGGGGCCTCTTCCTGGTCTATAATCAGTTTATATTCACTTGGCTTGTTTTTGAAGTAACGCAGTAGAAAGGTGGGTTAATAATCCCTGTGCTGTGTTCCTAGGGATATCACTTACTATGTTCATCACCAGCATGGAGAGCCATCTCTTTGAAACAGGTCACCCACTCACCTTAAGGCCAAATTTGCCTCAGGGACAGTAACAAAGATATTTCTGCCCTAGGATCATTTACTCCTTTCCTAATCCCTACACCAGCTTTGACACCAGCATAAAAGTGAACAGTCCCCAGCAACTTTAGTGTTCAAAATCAGTTTCTCAAGTTGTCCATTGCAATACTTCAACACCCAAGAACAAAGAACTTACACACCTAAAGCAGCTGTTCCACAAAAGACAGGCAGATATCTTTCCAGACAACAAGAAGGTAATCCAGAGGTCTGGGACACCCAAAAAAAAGTGGAAGAACTTCAGAAAGACAAAATTCACATCAAGTGTACACAAGATAACCTAGAAAAATAGAAAGAATTTTTACAACTATTTGATGTAAAATTTTTCATTGGTTAGATTAGAAATACTTGTAATATGAGAAACATCTCTACCTTATGTTGTCCCTCTTTTCAACCTCAGTTCCAGAAATTTGATTTTTTTTCTTGCCTTACTAACTAGTGCTAACACTTTCAGGATGGACAGTCGGAAGAAACACAAGTGAAATAGTAACCCCATAATCATGAAAACAAAACAATGTTTAAACAAATAGCTAAATCATAATCCTGAGCCAACAAGCTGACTGTTTACCTTCAAACATCAAAATGGAAGTTGAAGATCACCTAAAAAGCTAAATTTTAATTGAGGAGAGACAGCAGAAGGAATTTAAGTTGCATGGATTTTAGAAAGGTCACCAAGTCTCCGCTTCCTCCTCCATTCCCTTTCCACCCTTCTTTCAGTCTTTTATTTCCCTCTGCACCACACAATTGAAAAGAGCATTTGGTCCAAAGTCATTAAGTATGGTATTGGGGTGAGCCACATATGTGGATAGGGAACTGGCTTAAATGTCACAGACAGAAGCTGTTTATGAGGCAGAGCAGTTTGGGACAGAGGGATTAGTGGAATGCCACAAGAATCAGTATTAGGCCCATTTTTGTTCATTTTATATATCACTGACCTAGGACATGAAATATGTATGAAGGTGAAGAAATTTGCTGATGAAACAAAACCAAAGAATGGAGCCACTAAAGACAAAAACAGAACAGCAATAAAATTCTGAATGACAAATAGATGAGGATCACAAGCTGATACTGTTAGTAGTTTCACTGGCATCTGCAATTCATTGTAAGGAAAGATAAGGTTATGAGATTACAAAAAAATAAAAGGTAGTGCTCTCTCAATAGCCATATGTCACAAAACATTTAACAGGAGTCGAATATGGTCCTGGTACTGCAAAAGACTTGAAAACCATCTGCACAAGGATTAACAGTATTTAAATTAATAAGGCGAGAGAGATTCTAGGATAGATACAGTAAACAAAAGTAGGACTTGGAATAAATCACTTTAATACTACAAAGGAGACTCAAAGCCACATTTGGAATGCAGCCATAGTCCTTGTCCCTTTAGTATAAGAAGGATATTATGAAAGTGAAGATATGAAAAAGGCAATCAGTATATTACAGAAACTAAAAATTTAGTTCACACCACAAAGGAGTGAGCAGCCAGTATGCTTTGGGTTAAAAAAAGATCTTAGGGGATGGAAATCTTTTTGAAATATAAAGAACATCGACTGGAGTATAAAAGAAAGAATGCATCTACCTAGAGTGAAGGAATTATAGTGAGTTGAAGGCAATTTGGGAAAGTTATTTGTCTCAATAAATTTATTTACAGATTGCATAAAGTGAAGAGAGAGAACACACCAGTACAATGACAACCAGCATTGCCTGAATGGCTATTCCACACAATGGTCAGGAGCATTGGATGCCATGCAGCAGTCCCACAGCATCCAAAGTAATTTCACACCGTGCTGTGTGGGTCACCTGGTAGATGATGGTCAACACCACAGTTACCCAGAGGAAAAAATAATAGAACGGACAGATCAGAATTACTAACTCATCTACTCCTACTGCATGTTCATCCTAGACTATATTAATAGCACAGAACTGCACTAAAATTAATGAGGTTTTGAAATTGCAAGGAATTTTATGACTGATAACACACTGTGGCACAGCTCATCCCTTGGAGTCATACATTATCCCCTAAGGACTATACAATATGCCAGGCCACTGATGGTTCCCTCAGCTTGCTGGCTTTCTTTCCAGAATATCCTCAGTTCCTTTTACCCAGATCTGATCCACCTCTTCTTGAAATCAGTGGAAAGATTCTTAACAATTTCAGATGAAAATAGATTGGCCCTCAGTTGCTCATGAATACATGCAACATCTTCAGAATTACTACATGGCATGACAACGTAAGGTGAGCAGGTAAAATAGTATATGATTTCCGTTGCAATACTAAAATTTTAATTTAAGAAAAATCTATTTTCTTAGTCTGTGTAATCTTCTCCTACCAACCTTAGTAACAACCAAAACCAGATTAATATTATTAGAATATTATAAATTTTCATTATGTTTAATGTAAGAATCTGACAAGAGATTATATTAAATACATTTTCACCAAAATTAAAATCACATGTTGGAAAATTAATCCTAGATGTGTCAGCTGTAATTTCAGTCTCTCTGAAGTGATTGTTACGAATTGGAATCCTAAGGAAAACACCACACTAGCTACCAATCAGCCAGATAAAGTGAATTTGGAGAGATGAGTTCACTTGATTTGATAGCCACCTGCAAATACACAGGTTGTGTTCTTGTCATCTGCACTAATTATCCAGACATGACTGGCTCCCATTAGCTCTAATATGGTCTCAGAGGAATTCAACAGCAATGCCTCAGGTTGAAGGGAGAGAGGAAAGGAAAAAAAAGTGGCAGTTATTACTCACATCTGGCATCTTTTTTCCCCCACCTCTTTAGTGGGAAAACATCAGGTGCTACAAGCAGCAGTGTGAAGAGTTCAGAGAATGACACTCTTCCCTCAAAGGTCTTACTGACCTCATGGCCAAGCAGAACAATCGGAGAAAACATGCTTTCGGGGGGAAACTCTTGTTCTGAAGTCTTCCCTGCATTTACACCATCTTCTGTGCCAGGAAAAGCACCAAAGTAGCTCAAAACCAGGAGAGGAGCGGAGCCAGTAAACTTGAGCAGACCTGACAGTGCTCTCTATTTTTACTACCTGCTGAGTAAGGAAACCATTTGGATGTGATTTTTATTTGTATCATTCCTGATATTCCCTAATAAAATCATAAGAAGTTTAGGGTAGGAATCCTTATTTTACACCCCCTCAAATCAAGATATTAGACTAATGCATGTTCATTTGAATTGTGTGAGTGCACGTGTGCAGTTATCAGTGTATGTTGGGACAGGTGCAGAAACTTTTCACAATCAGTTGATTAATCACTGTTGTCACTAGGAAAGTGAAAAAAGTTTTCAGACTACTTTTGTATGGGACCTGCTCAGAGACAGTGATTCTAGTGCAACAGGATAGTCACAATTTGGAGAAAAAAAAAAAAAACAGCCTTTATAAGACAACCTGGAAATACTTGTACACGGAAATTATGGCGGTGTTACAGCAGTGTTAAGCTGAACTTGCTTAATGATGATATTGCCTACTTTGGAGGAATATGACATTCCCTAAATAAGCTATTTAGCTGTACTCCAAAAAAAAAAAAGGTATATATTTTTCTACCATTGATTCTTTTATATTGTAGTGGTTATACATCTTGTATAATTATAGTGTAATTTAGCAAATTTAGCAGGTTATTTATTGCAATGACTTCACTTCTATATCAAGTTTGGATTTTCAAGTGAGTTATAATTATGTACCTGTTAAAAAAAAGGCATGTGATAAGATCTTGCGTAAGTACTGTTATACGTGAAATAATTTAAATAGGGAAAGTTTCAGGGTTCTAGTTAGTGGAATAGATAGCGTCCTTCTTCAAGGACACTATTTATGCTCTTCAGTGTGGCCATAACCAAAGTACACATGCATCTAAAACAGGAATTAGATAAATTTCAGGCTAGAAGGATTTCACTATTTTTGTGCTGATAGAAGAGACATCACAAGGTGCAATGCTGTGGAGTTTCAGCACTTAAGCATAGCGGGATTTGACCACATGTAAACTTAAAAAATGCTGTCTACTGTGTCTGCAGAGAGAAAGTATTGCTATTGATTGCAAATAATTTTATACAGATGTTTGCTTACGGGCAAGTAAGCCTAAGAGACTAGAGGAAAAACAGTGATACAGATCAGACTTGTCAAAATCTAATTTAGCAGTTTTTGATCAGAAAGCAAATGACAACTGATGACTTCATGCAAGCTGTTCTGAAATGCACCACGAGATGCCAAATAAAGTACAAAAGGAATGCTTCCAAAAATACAGTATATGCCCTCAAAACCTTGAGTTTTAACACAGATGTTATTTTAGTTATTTTCAGTCTTTCTTACAGATTACTTTTAGTTTCTACAAGACAGCAAAAAGAAACCTCCTCATTTTACTCAAACAGATCCTAAAGTGAATAATCCATTTCCCTGGCACCTAGCCTCTACACATCATATCTTTTCAATGCCTAACTACCCCTGATATCATCAAATTCAAGGTATCCATTATATGATTCATTTCTAATGAAAATTACCTTCACAGTCATCTTTATAAAAAAAAAAAAAAAAAGAAAAAAGAAAGCTAGTATCTGCCTCTAGGTTCCTGTCTTTAACTGCTTCTTCTGTTCTTTTTTTTTCCTAAATGGTAACAGGCTATCAATATCTCACTCACCTTTTTCAGGTGCCATAACACATATGGGAGGGGTGGAGGAAATGGAACAGAAAGTTGCACCCAGAATTCACTGAATATTGAAGAACAATCTACCAACTGCACATCGATTTGCTTACAAATAGCCCCCAGCACTGCAGAACTAATAAGCTTATCCTCCCACCGTCCCCAAAAAAAAGACAGCGTTGATCCCACGGGCTGAAAATGACACCACAGAAAAGCAAGCAGCATCTGAGGTAAGAACAGAAAATGCTAAATCATGTTCATTTACTGATGATTTTGTACTATTTCCAAAGATAATCCTGATGTCAGAGTTGACTAGTCAACTAGCTATTAGTAAGCTGAAAGCAATTTTAGCTACTTTCAGTAGCCCTGATAAACTACTTATTCAATACGTCAGCTTGAGAGTGATGAATTTCAACGGTTTCAGAATGAATCCTACAGTATATTATACATGTCATAACAATCCCACTCTCTCCAGAAGTTAGTAGTCATGGAATATATCACACAGTTTGACAAGCAAATCTCTCAACAAGATCTACGTTTATTTCCTATGACCTACAAAGCAACTGTTATCACAACAAATGGAGCAAGCCCAGCACATCTCAGTGTAAAGACAGATTGAGACAAATCTATCTACGTTACAGAACAACCTCAGAGGACTATCAAAGTAAGCTAAAGATATATGCGCTCTCTCACAGTAAGATTTTAAAATCTATCTTAACTCAAACTAGTATGTTCACAGCTAAGCAAGAAAAGATGTGCCAGGAACTAATTAGGAAACAGATAAGATCCAAGGTCATGCATTCCGTGTATTGTACTAAATAGCATTCTAATAGCAAGATATGGTCAACTGTAATTTTTGCCAGAAGTAACCAAGGAAACCACTTATCTGAGTGCATACATGGAGGGGGGGAGGTAGCAAAGGACATGGACTCAAATCCAAATTCAGAAAACTTGGAGAGCTAGCTGAAACAAGCCTCCAAAAGATGCAGCTGTTTGGAGAAAGAGCTTATACATATTTATTGAAACTTTTTTTTTTTTTGGTCTAAAAGCACAGTGAAGACAGAGCAGATTCTCATACAGTACTGAGAATAGTATGGCAGTCAATATGGGTCATGAGGCAGTGGTGTCACAGTAATTCATAGTGAGATTCATGTTTTCGTAACTTCTGGATCTTTGATAAATCTTGCTTACAAGACCTGAATGTCTCAGCAGCACTTATGCAAGTAATCTCAAATAGTCAGCAAATATGTCTACACTACACTCTGCAAGATCAGCTTTCTAAAAGGTTGTAAACACAGCAAACATCCTCTTCCATATCGCCAGAGCATGCCCCACACCAGTCAGTTCGGTCCCGCCTGGTAGCACAGTGACACGCTGGGCTTGCACCACCTCGGGTGCTGGGCAGCAGACATCAGGTGCCATCATCAAGAACTTCTGCCTCAGATCACACTGAGAGCAGCATCACATGAAGTTTTAAATACAGGGCTGCTGAACTGAGACCAGTCCAAAAACTCTCAAGCAGCAGCAATTACAGGATGGCTTTCTATTTGTAACAGTGTACTGTAAGCTTTCTTCCTGGAACTGCAGCACATTCTTGAATAACCTCGTGAATTAATGCTGTAGATGCCTATTTAGAGCTAATCTTGAAAACCGTCCAGGAACTTTACTGTTGTAGAGTGTATGCATCATTAGAACATGATCCAAATTCTTTAAAATCAAGACACGCAAGCCTCCCTGTAGTATTTTGTCTATGTTTTACAGAGCATTAACTGCTACTAGCTCATTTGCAAGATATGAATTACTAGCTTTAATTTACAGAATTGCATATAGTACCTGCATCCATCCATGCTCCAGTATCACTGCTGACAACTGAGAATATTGATAGCTTTCTGTAGGAATTTGAGTATGTCTAGATGAAAGGATTGCTTCAAAAGTACACATGCATTCAATTCTAACTGAAATCAATGAGCATTTAGCATCTACCTGCCTTGAAAAAGATCGAGGTCATCTTGATCATGAGGCATTTCTTATTAAAATATGAAGGCTATTAATGTGTGGCTTAGGACAGAACCAGCAGGCAGAGTTGCCAGACTTGGCTTTTCTTTGTGTTAACTACAGTGCTCTTTATGGTATTTTTGTTTAGATTACTACTATCACTTTACCATTTATTCACCACAAAATTATTGAAAACTTTAAGCATACTGAGTTCATTCATTTGTAAGTATAAAAATAATAAATATACCAGTGGCAGAATATTGACTGTGATACTGTTTAACTGTTATGATGCCTGTTTGGTAAATGAGTAATTAAAATGAGCCATTGTGTAATTGGTTGCACCATAATTGGTTTCTGGTTGGTTGTTTTTTGTATTTTTTTTTTAACCTAAAAAAAATAGAACTAGATTAGAGTAGTGCAGCTGTATTGGAATAGAGAGGGAAAAGAGGGATGTCTCCATGGAAATTCACAAGCAGAGGGAACACTTTTCAACAACTTAAAACCCAGCTGCATGGCTAATTTGCCAAAACATTTTTTTTCTTCTAAAAAATAAATAAAAAATACTCAGTTTTACAGCCATATGTGAACACGTCCCAACTTCTATCTGCCTGGTAGTTTGGAAGGGGATGCTACCTTCTCTCTGCATTTATCTATTTAGATGAAGTGGAAAAAAGTCAATCGCAACAAAGATGGAACGGAAGTCAGTGTGGATCTGTGTAATTCAAGAGGCAGTGCCACAGACGGGAAGGAAAAAGAAACCGTGATGTAGCAGAAGAAAATTGAAGGAAGATGGTTGCAAATATATTTCAAGAGGGTAAGGGGAAAGACACTGAGATTGCTCTTTTTTTTTGGCTTAATGAATAAATCATTTTTGTTTCCTCCCCCCATATGCACCTGCTGCTTTGAAAAGCCCCTTCCACAACCAACAACTGAACAGCAAATGCTGCACAATGACTCAAATGTTGCTGGAGCCATGCCAGCAAAAATTACCACTCTTCAACCAAGATAAACATCATATTACTTCATTACCCTTTTAAAACATATGCAAATTAAATCCATTATTCTTTTTTCTTACAGAAATGAAGTTCCTTTGGCTGGAATTCAACGGCTCCCTTTGTCATCATTGACCATGAATGGGTGAACTTCATGTAGATGATGCCCATTTCCCATCTTTGAATCAAACATTAATACCATTTGACAGTAATAAATAACATTTATCACAATAGGGATCTACTAATGATTTTCCCACTAAGCTGGCTCATCAGAACCTATCAGCTGACAACTGCATAAATGAGATTAGCATAACAGCTGCCTATGACAAATGTATCTAAATCATTTTAATGCCAGCTAGCTCTTTGATCTCCCTATCACGTTGTTGCCAAAACTAAATCCATTTCTTCAAGATACATGTTGTTTATTACAGATACATGCATATATCCCACACCATTACAGACTCTAGAGCTTTCCATAATTAAAAGAATTAAAACCACTGATTGGATACTGCCACTACAGTGTAAACTTGCAGCACTGCATTTCAGAACAACATTCCACTGCCTACTCAATCCCCACCTCTCTCCCCAGATTGTAGGATTCAGCGTTGAATAGCTGTGTGTTGCTCTGGCACAAAATACATGTTTTAATGTAAATACATGTATTAACTGCTTTGTGAGCATTAGTTACAGAGGCATCATTCTCATACAATTAAAACTAATTCCCAGTAAGATAGGACTTGGTTCCATGCACACGTCAACACAACGAGTCTTTGTGTGTGTTTGTATGAACGCCAAAGCATCAGCAAGAACAACTCGCTGGTAGTGCACCGTGCTGGTGCGCTGACTGCTATTAAAGGGATGCCTGTGAGACTGTCATACAAACTCATGACAACAGCCTTCAGACTAAAACCAATGACAGAAGTCTTTGTTGCACCTCCACAGCAAGGTTTTTAAAAGCAACTCACTAACTTCCAAATCCTGCCTTAGCTGAAAGTCAGAGTGCTCCCCACTGCCTAAATTCAGGTTGCCAGTTGTGTAGGGCCTTAAGGATACAAAGGGCTTCTCTGATGTCCAGCACACATGGGAAAAGATAACACCCGGATGAACTCGTGGTGCTTCAGAAGCCAACACAGCACAAGGAAAGAAAAAAAAAGAGAACACTATTAAAAATTAAGTTTTCCCCTGTTTTCCCCAAGGCATTTTTTTGGAATCTTAAGTTGTAATTTTCAAAAATATTTACCTCCTAACTATTCTACCTACAGATAAGAAAATATATCTACTTGGGTCTGCTGGCATGTAGACATTTCTTTAAAAAAAATTGTTCCTACTCCCCTCTTTTGAGCCATTTTGGAGCCACCAATATGTTGAAACCTGTCAAAGAATCTCCATTGACTTAAGTTTGGATTACTGGTGACTTCACAGACAGAGTAACTTCAGGCATACCTACACTCGAGTGCCCTTGATTTAAAGCCCAGCTGTGCACACCTTGCCTGGACTGGGCGCCTTCACACAGCACATTTATTTTGTAGTTCATTGTAGAAATTTGCATGTGTTTTCCCATCTGTGTTTTCAGGCAACTTCTAAACAGAAGTAATCATAGCTATTTATACATAAACCATCTCAATGGCTATTCTGTGAATAAATACAATGCAAACTAGGTATCTGTGCTGCATTTAAAGTTAAAATAAATACCCATTTACACAACCAGCTAAGTAAATTCTGCAACGTGAGTCTTTTAACTTCAACTGAAAACCAAACTAGAAATATCAAGTTGCACCAGAGCTCAGTTCTCCTAGAAGTAGCACCAATTCACAGTGGAAAAGGTTTCCCTTAGAAATATTAATTCTGAAAAGTTTGAAGGGTTTTGCATAAGCATGGAAAATGTGCATGTATGAGAACTAATGAGATTGCAGTCTGAGAACTGTTACAGTATTCCAGTTAGAGTGCTCTGTAGTAAATATCTTGTTTTTAATGCTGTTAGATTCACAAGCACTTTGTTCTTTCTTGCTTTGCAATTAAAATTCATGGGATGTTTTCTCCACATATTTTTCAAGTCTGCCTGCATTCTCCATATCTTACACAAATTTCTGGCCATTTTTTCTTCATGTGAAATGAACAGAATGCATGGTCTTTTTTTCCAAGCCTTTTGTTTTCTGAAGCAGGCCATTCTTCATGGATGAAACTGAGGTACACACTTTCAGTTTTGACAGCATTTCTTATCATTCCCTCCAGTTAGCATTGTCACCTTTAATTATTTAATTCTGAAGTACAAGGAAGGCTGATTTATATCCATGAAGTATAATTACAGGCAGATGGAGGGCTTGGAAAGTAAAAACACTGAACTGGGGATGTAATAAGTGCCTGTAAGCTTCCTGAGAGAAGTCCTCTGTGCCACCAGCTAAAATAAAAAACCCAAACAATTTAAACTAAACAAATCCAGGCTGTTGTAGGCACTGAGTTAATGAAAGCGAATATAAAACTAATAAAGTGCATTGGTTGTGGTTGCAAGGTAATTTAAAATGTTTTCAAGTACAAATGATGAAATGTGTTTGTATTAATCAAAGTCATCTTCGAATGTGCCCATGGTCAAAAAGGCTTTTTTCCTTCCTTCAAACCTCCACTTCTCTTGAAATCACTTTGACACAAGTCCACTCTGCATTTTGAAGAGAGAAACGCTTTCTGCAGTTCTTTCATATGGTAATGTACAGCATATTTTCAGCTGCCTTTTTTTAAAGTTTAAACAAATGGAAGGCTTATTAAGAAGATATCATAATTACATGCAGCTATTTTACTAGCTCTTATCTGAAGCAAAAGCAAGCAATTAGTTGAGAACATAAATTCATTCAAGACACTTACTGAACATGAGGGAATAGACCAATGGGAGAAAATAGGCCCATTTTACTGTTTCATCTTCCCTGTAGGAAGACAGCAAACAACTAGCAAGTTACCACCACCTACAAAATAGCTCGTACACTTGAAAAATTAATTAGGATTTCAGAAGGCTGCAAGATGGTTTAGCAAGTAGCCAAATATACCAAAATTCACCTCAGTAGTCCCGGCTGTAGGACACTTAACCGGACAAACAAGAGAGCTGCTGTTGTAATAGACAGGAAAACCAGGACAGGCTCAAGTGGTCACTGGTTTCATTCTCACCAGAAGAAACTGAAGCCCACTGCTTTCTTAAGATATCACTTCATTTTCAAATTATGGACCACTGAAGAAGTAATCACTAATACATCAACATAATGAGATTTGTGCTTCATTCTGAATGCAGATACCAAATGGAAAATATTATGAGCACTGTTAATGCTTATTCTATTTGACTTTCTCTGCTTTTTAAGTATTCAATTCTCTAGAATGCAGATCACCGCCTTCCCCCACCCCTAGCATGTGACACGTTTCACATGTTTAGCATTAAGCGCATGAGCAGTGGTACAGGGTACTCTGGAACCATTTGTGAGTTCAAGTTAAGCACCTGCTTAAAGGTGTTAGCACGTAAGGGCAGCCTTCAGGCCTAGAGCTGCCATTTGGGTTGTCACAAGGACAGGGTGACATGTACCAGGACGCGACCCCCAACTGCAGCCATCACTCCCTGCACGTCACAAAGCTCTGTTGGAGAAAACCCCTCTGAGAGTACATAGCCATTGGGGTTTAAGATCCCAGGGACCTGGCCAAGCTGTGACCTCCCAGGGGATGGCACAAGGCAGGACAGACCAGAGCAGAGGGCACAGCAGTGGGGAGAACAAATGGGGAAGAACAGGTTCCTTGTGGAGACACCGCAGTGCTACATCCAACAGGATGCTGAGGACACCGACATCGCCATTCCAAAGACAGACCTGGAGGCCGGGGGCAGGTGAGGAGCAACGTGCAATTTGATTGCAGTTGGAACCTGCAAGGTAATCCTTCACTGGGTGCCTCTGAACTCAGAGAGAGTTCTTCAGGTTCATTATATAGGAAGCTCAAAGATCTTATTACTCCTGGTAATCCAAACTAGACTTAATACATAATGGGTTACTCCCTATCCTGCTTTACTTTTAATATTCCTTTCTGATGAATACAAGTCAATTAAAAATAATTAGAAACAGGCAGAGGAGAAGCATCTACTCCTTCCTTTTTGTCAAGGGGGTAACCAAAAAATAAATAAAAAAGAAAAACCTTGAAAATGACCTAAGATTTTTCCTACTTTTATTCATACCACATACGTAGAAGTTTCTCACATATTTAAGACAACACCTTCATGCAAATCCTCTCTCTCTACAAAGACAGATAGGATATTTGTGCTGGAATTCGTTAATGTTTTCCAAACTACTAGAAAAACAACTGTTTTTCTAGCAGAAACATTTGGCAGGCACAAAGGCAGAATAATACTTCATCTTTCTGTAGCTGCCTTGACTTGCAAATCTCAGTAGTATTAATTCATTTTGGAGAAACACTAATGATAGTTTTTTTCCTCTTGTCATCGATTGGGCTGTGAATATTTCTTTTAATGAATGCGACATAATTCATGCACAGTCACTACTGAACCTAGCAAATTCATAATTAGTGACAATTTTGCACCTGCTGTTATGGGTAGATGCTGTTCTCTTTAATTTAACTTGATACCTTGATTATTCATCGGAAACGGCAGGAGATGCCGATTATCTTACATGTTTCCTGAAAAGAACATGGCAGTTCCAGCTGGATAAATACAGAAAAAATGTTTTCAAGAATTTTCCAGCAATCAAGACACTAACCCAGCAGTGCACACATTGGGCCATTGCATTCATGAACATCATCACCCCAAGGATGACAGTGATATTTCATATACTTAAAAGTAAATATGATAATAAATTTGACCATATTTTTAAGCTAAGCTACTAGCTGAAGTTGGAAGCATTACACGTGTTTTATGCAAGAGATGATCCTGCTGGAGTGTGTATCTGACTCCAACATCAATCCTACCACAAAGATATCTGAATTTCGAACCACAAATGCCATGGGGTAGCTTGCGAAGTTCTTTATGATCACAAGGAGGGATGGATTACAGACCGAAGAATGGAGCACAGTCCGGCTGGATATATGTGTATTTGTAGCTGCACAAATTTCTGCTTCCTTCCTCTCTTCACCCTACAATGCTCAAGTGTTAAGCATATCTGACAGTTGAAGCACGTTTTTGTTCTTTAGACCTAATATACAGAGACTAAGTCTCCCAATAGCCTTAACAGTTCTTCCTGCTAGGAGCCTAAAAGCAGCACGTCCAAAAAGGGGAGGGAAAAGGAGTCTTGTGTATGGACACACAAAGCTTAATGTCCTAGAACCCTTAATGTCCCAGAACCAAAATAAATCCTCTGCTACCCCTTCAGTAGTTCAGACCCAGAAAGTCAGAGCTCACAAAGGTTCTGCACCAGTACTACAAAGCAGAACAGTGTATTTGGAGCAGCACCAATGGGCCTGCTTTATCCTGCAGGACTCTGTTCCCAGTAACTAGGCTGACATATGAGAGGTTTTTATAGCCCATCCTGGATCAGCTGCAAAATGGTGGTACAGTACATCACACACGACTTTCCTATTTTCAATTATGCCTTACACTCCAGCATTCAAGGCACCAGAAACCAAACACAGGCCACTACTAGCTGATGAAATCCCTGCTAATTCCATTGTCTTTCAAAACAGTATTTACTTCCTTCTAGAAGCAATGAGCACCATACAGTATTAAACAATCTTTTCCACACTCTTTTTTTCTTGGGGGCAGGTGGGTCGGTGTTGGCAGCACAGTGCAGGGTGCTATAACGCATGTCATTTTAGTTTCTCTTACTGAAAATGTCATTTAAATACTTTAAATCATGACCCCTTCCTCAACTGTAACCAAGCAGGAGGAAAAAAGGAAAAAAGCATTTGCAACCTCCTTTATCTGGCTGACAGATTCATAATAAAAAACATGCAAGGAATAAAATGCTTGCTTGGAAACTGTGCATGATCTTTCAGAGTACACGTTACATCCGAGATTTGATTTTTCTGGTTGTTACCTTTTTAAAAAAAATTAATAAGCTACATCCTCAGTTAATCTTAACCTACTCCAAAATCAAGGCCACTTGATCCTAGCACTGCTAGGATTCTTCTTCCATCTCAGCAGGGGAAGCCATACAGTGTATTCTGACATTGTTTCAGGTGCACCTTTTTGCATCTCCTCCTCTTTGGAGGGATCCTACAGACATTACATTTTTGCTGAAGGATAAAACTCTCTACAAGAGAATTGTGTGTTGTGAATTGGCTCCACAGAGCCAAAAATACAGGACCAAGTATGTATTTAAAAGTAAATCTGATTATTTTCCTAATGCAGCCTATAAACTCACTAAGCAGTTTAATGGCTCTCTAGATAACTGACATTACAATTACCATAAACTGAGTTCACTATTGGAGCATTCACAGAAAATGCTCTAACTTCATAATTACACAGATATAATGGGAATTAGACAATAAAGAAATGCATACCCAAGCATTCCTCCTAATATCAAAGAATTATGTTTAGGTAGATACAGAACCATCAGCATACATGAGCACACCACTGACTTCCTTTTGAATTATCAATTCTGTGATCTGTAAATTAGGAAGATTACATAATTCTTGAACAGATCAGTGTCAAAGGCGAAAAGGGACATTGCTCAGAACTAGTGTCCTGGTTTCACCTGAGATAATTTTCTTCCTAGTGGCTGGTATGGTGCTGCCTTTTGGGTTTAGGATGAGAATAATGCTGCTGACACACTGGCGGCTTGGTTGTTGCAGAGCAGTGCTCACGGAGAGCCAAGGGCTTGTCTGCTGCTTATGCTGCCAGCGAGAAGGCTGGGGATGCAGGACAAGCTGGGAGGGGATGGAGAGAGGAAGCGAAGGCTGTGTGGTGCTGAGCTGCCCGCCAGGTTAAACCACAATAACTAGTAAGCTGGTACCAGGAACTCAATCTAGGCCGTTAAATTCCTCTACTACAATAACTACAAGTCAATCTCTTCTGTCACAATACAGTCATATGAAGACAAACTGAATTTGCTCTGAACAACTGTCTCTATCTTGCCTGCAGCTAATGAATCCTTCAAGTGCCACCAAGATGTGCACAGTGAACACTGGAGAGGTACAGAGGAGTTTCTTTATGTTGGGTGTATTCATGTAAAACAACATCTGGCCTGTGAACGTCTTGCAGACAGAGTGAGGTTGCATTGGACATGCAAGCTAGGAGCCTGTCAGCTGCTCCTGTTCTTCATCAACCCCTGCACCAACCAAACCCTCCTGCTGGTCCTGAAGAGAAGCCACAGCATGAGAGTTGCTCTGGTGCATACACATAGATCAATCTAGGCTAAGAATGCCAGACGAACAATCCCCACACATACACTCCCATCCATGAAGACAGTGGTTTCTCCTACAAGAAAGCCATTTCTCTGTCAAGAAAACTCAGGTACTACAATGAGGTATTTCCGACAGTCACGATACCTGTTACACTAACTGCTGGAGCATTTTTACCTTTTTGCTCAGAACAGTAGTTTGGATCTTTATATCCCATAGTTGGAACACAATGAAACACAGAACTATGCATACATAACATCAGTCTAATACCTACACCCTTGATAGCAGTTTGTGCCTGCATGCTGGTTCAGCTTTAGGAATTCAAGTGCCACATAAAAAATAAATTTGCATTCTTGAGTATTCAGTTTCAATGGGTGACTGTAATGAACACAGACACATTGAATACAAAAGAAAACACTGGAAAATCAAGGACTTGCTCTTTACTCTTCTAATAAATCCATTTAAAATGTTTTCTGCTGACTCAAGGATTGCTTATATAGATTAAAATTCAGTTTTAGCATACACCAAAAAAGCCATGAAAATCGCATCTTAAATTCTGTTGATATGCCAAGATTTAAGCTCACTATTTCTGATCCAGGCCATAAAAGATTTGAAAGGATTAAGCAACTCCTCAGGACATGCAGAAAACACCATCTTTGCTGCTGTAATGTAGCCATGAATATGTCCTCATGAGAAATGTTTCTATCCATTTTCAATCATGTAAACACATGTCAATTGTTCAAACCTATGGGAGAAAAACAAGCTGCTTCTCCCCCTTCATCTGTTGTTCAGAAAGTTGCTGCTTTGTCTTTAGAGCTCTGCTGATGCTGCTTTCAGCAAGCCAGAACTCCATTGTTATAGCCTGTCTTTTCATATGCCTCTGGGGACTGAAAGGATGGTGCAGATGGTAAACAAACATGCTTTATCGTCTTTGAGCTTAGACTGAGAAATTCAGATTTGTTTTTCATTTCTGGAGTGCAACTAAGCAAAGAGATCGCTCAGATTTATAATCAAGCTGGTTCTCAGTTCTGTGCAACTCTTCTGTGATTGTAGCGTCTAGCATAGATATTTCTCAGACACAGAAACTTGACTGGCAAGTTTTAGCATTTTGTTATGTACCTAAATGTCATCAGGCTATTTCATTCTGCTTACACATTATAAACGTAAGTCAGAACTCTAATGACATGAATTCATAAAACCTGAAGCTTCATCTCATGTGTCCTATTCACATATGGGGCATGGTGTATGAATATACCTGAATTAGCACACACCAATTAAGGTCAGAACTTAATAGCAAAATAGGGGTATGCTTCCTTCACTGTATCCTGTAGCTAGCTCTCCACCTGAAACTGCTGATTCCCGACAGAATGCTATTTTCAGTCATATCAGAAATCTAGATTATCTTCAACAGCAATGAAAGAAATTGTTTCAATGCTACCAAAAACAACTTTATGCCTATCTTACCAACACAGATCTAAACAGTAGCATGTAATTAGAAAGAAACAGATTTTGGTCAAGTGCAACATTTTGCAGAAAGATATAGCAATGAAACAAGAAAGCACTCCATTTGTTTAAACTATCATTAGCAGAAGTGTAAGTTATTACTACAACATGCTTGATATTTGCTATATGGTATAATAAGAACCACCAAGCTCAGAGTCCTAGAACTAAAGCTGCTAGCTTAATCTGGCACATCAGAAATATTAAAAACTATGCTAGTTACAAACAGTTAATCACTCAAGCTGTAAACCAAAAATTAACCCTCTGGAGAATAAGTCTGCTCCCTGAAGATGTCACCACTTACTTAAGCCAGAATGATACGATCCATGTATGTCAGACAAACCACTAACCACTGAACAGTGTTTCCTACTTTCATTAGTCCTACTGTGAAACATGACACTTGAAGAGCAAAACTATCTTCACCAGTTGCTATTGCAGTGACCATTGGCAGAAGATACTGTATTTTGGAGCAGCAAGAAAATTTGAAAGATCCAATTTCTTCTTAGAGAATAAGAGCAACAAGACTCAAGTCACATATTAATTGTGAATTTATACCATACTCAAAAAGAAAGAACCTGGGCATTTTTGGTTTTTGTTTTTTTTTTTGTTGTTGTTTTTTTTTTTTTTTTTTACATTACGCAGAAAAAATACAAAAACTTGGAAATAGTCATGCTGCTATTTTAGATAAAAATTTAGTATCTCAGCTACTTTTAAAGCAACTTGAACCACTAAGAGATCTGTACTAGTTCTGTTCTCACCATAGAAGTTCTATCCAATTCATCTTCCTTTCTCACAAATCTGCCACTATGATGCAAGGACAGATGCTGCAAGTCATGCTGGTATGGATTTCAACTTGAAATTTGCCTTTGGCATTCCATTATTGTGAAACATTGACAAATTTCATACGGAGAAAGTTCTAGATCCTTCTGTTTTAGGATGTGAGGAGGACACAGCCACAGCATTTATCCAGCCTACAAACTAAGGGGCATTTGATGAAAACAATTAAAACTGTATTACAGATCCAATGTACATACTGCTGTACAATGGAATTGCTCTGTCTCTCCTTTAGCCTTCACAGATCAGAAGCAGTCCAGACTCCCAGGAGCCTACGTACCACAGCTGAAGGTAATTTCTCCAGCTTCTCTTGTTTGCAACAGAATGTTGTATATTTTTCATTATACAGAGTTTCTCCACGAGCCTCTGGAGAGGCTGGTTTTATACACAGTTGCTCACCATCCAAAGCTGATCATATCACTCAATTCACACAGCTTCTTGCTTATAAGGACTTTCTCATCCTACATCCAGGTATTTGAAAGTGTTTTCAGATTTCTAAATGTCTAGAACAAGCTCCTTTTATTCAGCTGGGCACTGGAGAACTCTCATGTGAAAAAAACAGTAAGGTTTTCACCACATTATTGTTCGCTTTCATCTTCTATTTATCACCATGTCTTCAATTTCATCTCTAAATTACAGAGCTAGGACATTCTGATAGGCACAATTGCTGCTGCTCAGTTTACTACCTCCTGTCAGTCCTTGATTGCTTCATGACTTTTATTCATCACAGCTTCAATTTATTCCTTGTACAGAGTGACCAAAGCCCAGAAAAAGGAGAAAAAAAGATCAGGAGATTGCTGTAGTTAACTCTTCAGGGAGGTAAAGAAAGGAAAAACTTGAATAAAAAAAATCATCTAGCAGAAGTCGTAACAGCTCAGTGAGTAGTATATGCATGTTTACCAAGTTACTTTTCTAATACGTTATTCTGCAAACACTCATCTTCCATCTGGTCCTTTTATAAAACTTACTTTACTTTAAGGCCTAACAGAAATTCTCTGTATTTCTGCCTCTTTACACAAGGGTTGTACTTGCATTAACTTGTGTCCAACATGCAACAGAAGCATGCTTGTAACAAGTTGCTAAGGGGATTTAAAAAAGGGGGTCACTGATTTGTAAGCATTCAGGGATTTTAAATTAATTGTCTTCAGGCAATTTCTAATATATGATTGGAGAGCACCCAGCACTCAAGAGCACCCAGTCAGTTGCCACTCACCCTCGGTGCCAACACCAGTATGGCGGCAGGCTGGCTGTGCCAAGTGTCACCTTGCCCAAGCAATGTCTAAATTCTCACTTTTCTATACAGAGACACAGGGCTGAGGTTTGGGTCTGTGTGACGACTGCAGCTGGTGGCGCAGTAGAAGCTGAAGGGAGCTAGAGGAGGACAGATCCACAGCTGCGTTTAGGTATCACTAGCAACTCATTAAAAGGAGTTGAGCAATCAGTAGCTTTAACTGAATATTTTGTTGAGACCACGTTGGTAGGATCCAAACTTAAAATCAAAATGCCTTGGGGGCAAATAAGAGGGTTTCTTCAAGTATCACCCTACACATACAGACATGCACTAAAATGACAAACAGAAATGGATATTTCTCTCATAACATAACAATACCAAAATTAAATGATAGCATTTCAAACACACAAGTCTTCCAAAAAACACCCCACTGGAGACCTATAAAACCACCAGCAGAGGCATTCTGGTTTATTTAATCATTTAGGGAGCAGCTTTATTTTTCTCCTCTCCTCCCCCCATTAAGTTCTTCTGTTTAAAGACAACCTTTATACAACAATAATTTCTTGTTCACTGGTACTTACAAAACAAACTTAATCAGATATTTATTTGTACCACTTAATTTCTGAACATGCCTTCTTACCTTAATAGTTATCAGATGACACAACCAGTAGTCATCTTTAATGTGTTTATGTGTAATTTGAGGGAGGTAGGGATAGGTATTATTCTATTACCTGTACCTTATGTTAAGACATGCAGTCTCTACAACTCCATTCTGCCATATTTTGTGTATATCATGCATCTGTTCATACAGGTTCAAAATCCACTAGTACCTCAAAATATTTGTATTTTTGAAAGTTTTTTGTTTTATTTTTTAAAAACTACACTATCTGTTGTGATGCACTTTATACTGAAAGTTAGCTTAGCAATGTGAGAATACAACCTGCCTACAAGGTATATCAATACCACTTTGGAATACAACTGATGATGATGATAGGCATCATTTGTATGGAATCATCCCACAAGCAACATTTTAGAAATCCCAATACAGCAATACACTGCAATAAGCCCGGTTAGAAAAGTGGTTCTCTGTATGGAAGGAGGAACACGAGAAGAGGTGGCCAAATCAATACTATCTAGTTTTAAGTACGCTCAGTGTTATCTTGTGCTACTACATGATAGATTTGGAAGCTAACATACGACATAATACACCAAAATACTTGCTATGTCACTGAACTTAAGTAGAGAGAAAGATAATCTAGTGGAAAAAGCATACCACTAAAATGTTGGAGGGCAACTTCTTAAGGGCATGAATAACAAGCACAATAACAATGAATAGTTTGTGCTGAGGTTTAATTCTGCTTTTAAAATGGTATCACCCTGTGCTGGTAATGATACAGAATATCTTTATCCCAACAGATACTCTAGAAGCAGTGACTCATACAGCTGAAGGAAGAAAATTATACCCTGCCATACTGACTTGGGACAGCTCTGCCTTCTTTTCAGAACCAAACAGCATCTCTCCACAAGATCATCCAAGGTTTTGAAGTATATAGCCCCACTGATTGCTTGATAAGAATGTTCATGAAATTATAAAAAATTATTTAGATTACACCTGAATACATTTAACTTCAGAAAGAACACTAGCTATAATACTAGAATATCTACAGTATCCAATCCCTGCATTTATGACAGTCTGTTCAGATTTACTTGTTTTGAAGGGTTCCCAATGCTTGCTCACAATTGCCCAATTTCAGGTTAGAACCTGAATAATGCATCTCTAAAGCATTATTAGGATTTAACACTTATTATTTGGACTCTTATTAAAAACAATATTTAAAAGTGCACCTTTTCTATTCCCATACAAGAATTGGTAGCAATTATTTTCTGTCCAGCTTGCCTTTAATGCAAATCTGATGTGTGAAAAAAAAGGACAAAGATAACTAGCAGAGGTTATTTTAATAACAAAAAATCATTTCATGATTAACCATTATACATATCATATTGCAGCATGGGATCATACATAATAGCAGCATGAGAGAACCTGTAATAGCAATATGAGGGCACTGCTCAGGGGTTTAGTGTATAGAGTGAACAACTGTAATAAAAAAGGTGAAAATCATGGAAAAAAAGGCCACAATTATGGATACCTTTTGAAATGGAAGAATAAAGGCTCAGAAAGTGGTATATTTAAGTACTTTTAAATGTGTTTGAAACTTTTATATCCTACTCAAGTCTCGGTTTTTAATGAGACACCACAGATGAAAAGGAGACAGAAATAATTTTGAATGAACAATCAGGGGAGTACTTGAAAATCAGGAACATTTGAGGGGGTTTAGGGAAAAGCATTTAACAGAACTCTTTGCTACAAAGGTTGAAAATGGTTCTCGCTTATAATATCACTGTTGAAATAGCTGTAATTACGTCTATATCTTTCACACAAAACCCATACAAAGAAAGCACTATTGATCTAAAAATCACAATTTAGGTAAAATATATACATCTCACTAGAAATACTTGTACAATATTTTCCTTAAATTCATTTAATATCATAAGAAAGTGCCAGAATTACTCACGGCAATTATACAAGAGATACTGCAATTTCAAATTACAGTGAAATAATACAGTGCCTATTTATCGATTCAGCCTCAAATGTTGTCCTACTTATTGCTTCATTGAAATTGTAGTTTAGATATTGTATGTGCCCATATTTTTTCTATAGGCATTTCATTTGAAATATGCCTTGCCTTCATTAGAATACAGCAGAGGCATGAAGTGCATATCTACAATTCATATAAGGCAAAGGGCATCTCAGAAAGATATTTCGATAGCAAATTGAGCTAGAAGAAAGCGTTTCAGTTCAATTCATGAAAATGAAGAGATTTCTTCTTAACCTACCTATCTCAGCGTTCCATGAACAAGATTTAAGAACAGGTGGAACATAATTTTACAGATATAACAGCAAACATACCAGTAAAAAAAAAAGCTAGATTCTTAAATGCTAAGGCATCCAAAATCATCTCTCATTGCATTATCAGCAAATTTTAAAAGACCTGTGCTCTTTGCAGTTGTGTCCCTACTGTAAAATTATGATATCTTAACAAATTCCAGAGGTCTGTGGAGGAGTTAAGAGTTTAATATTAAAGCTGAAAAGTTTGCTTAGAACATAAGCAGCAATTTCAAGTGGTGACATCCAGCATTATTCATGGTACCATGAACAACAAAAAATAAAATAAAATCAAGTATGAGTGACATAAGAAAAACAGTATTTTACCTTGGGTCAAAAGAAACACTGTCAAACTCGAGTCCATAAGTAAGATTCCTCCTTTTCCAAAAAGGGCTCATCTCGCAAATTCCCTAAAACACCAAAACCTGTGAAGTATAAGTGAAATTCAGTAATATTTCATAAAATAACCCTGTGATGAATTGATCAATTTCTTTTGTGTGTCATCTGTACATTGATTTGTAAATTTCACATTAAAGACAGGCTGATAAAGGTAATGTCCCCAACTTTTGCAAGTTCACTCATTGCCAGAAAACCTGATGCAAATATGACATTGACAACTGCTTCAAAGCAGGGTTCTTCTGCCCCTGACACTGCAAATCCACTTTAACTTGTCACAAAGATCTAATACAGTTTGTTTGCCAAATCAATATCTTTGGAACACTTGCTCCTCTCTGAGCTTTAGAAATGAATGCCTAGACCAGTGCAATTTGTTAGAGAGAAAATTTTGTCTGCTTTTTAGCCAAATCAATACGACTTCAAAGAATAATATAGTAAATATCTTCTGGATTTATCTTATTGAAAACTGATTTACTATACAGGCTCTTGAAGCATTCTATATTTGTGCCATATTTAAATTAGACATTATTTCAGCAGACTGAAATATAGCTGTACATGACTTAGCAAAACGCGTTCAATGCCTGTTAGAAGTACGGGTTGTGACTACGGTGCTCAACCTGCATCTACCGCTCTGTGGTCTTACTGTAGGTGCTTCCGTAAGCTGGCGGTTACCTCTTTTCATTGAATGAAGTGGTTAGTTCAATGAATCTCTGGTTTGATCAGTTACAAGACATTGAAATACGTACAGAAGTCTCACTCCCTAACAGGACTACACTGACAGTAAATGTGAAGGCAAGAAAAAAAAAAAAAGAAAAAAAAAACCACTCACAGCACTTCAGGACACTCACCCACTCTTACATGAGTACGCACCATGACCTCTGAGCTATTCTGACATACTCCCTCCAAAAGCCGTTTTTTCTTGGGTTTACAGTGCCTGATAATTAACTTTCTGTGTGCTTCACCATCATGCTGTCCTACAGTCCAGGTATTATGCTTCTAAAGCAACACTAAACTCTGCAGAGTCACTCATGCTCCATCCCCAAACACTGCACTGCTCCTCTCAGGCCTACAAGTACATTCAGGCCTACATTCAGAAGCAATTGATTTTGTTGCTCTGTGGTATGTGCAAGAAATACTGCTACAATGCAGCCTGGAGAGTATTTGGAAGGATACTGAAAAACAAATCAGCAGAAAAAAATACAGGAGCTCTGGAAACAATTTTGTGTGTGACCTGAGCTGGAAAGATGTTCTGAATAACACCCCATGGAAGCAGATTGGAAAAAGCATATTAAACAAGGATTAAAAGATGAGAGATTTGAAGATGAGTTAGAGCCTGGAACAGAAATACCGAACACAAGTGTAATCCATTATCATGTGGCCTTCATAAAGTCACTTAGCCACTGCCTGCAGAAGCAGCTTCATGCTCTGGCTTGTCTTCCTCTGTATCAATGTAAGTGTTTAAGTTAGACTGAATATGTGCAAAGCACACAGAACACATTTGGCATGTTACTTTCCCAGCGTTTCAAGCAACGTTATTCTGCACGTGTGATGCCAATTGGAAGAATGTGAGAAAAAATGCAGTCCCAAAAGACTGAGACTTTAAATGCATATTTAGCACTACTGAATGCATGACTTATAAAAAACATCCCATGAGGATGAGCTCTATTGAAATTCAAGTCACAGTTCATATTAAGTCAGTTTATTGTTTTCCATCTAATAAATGAATTACTTTAACTCAGGAACTGTTTGTACATTGAAATGCTATTTCTTTATGGATTTTTTTATCATTATTACTATTTCAAATATAGGTCTGGACAAAGACTATACTGTAGTATTCAATAGCTTTTTTCTTTTTCCATCAGGAACAACTGAGAATGCTAAGGGAAGGGTAGATGCAGAGTTCTTTGAAAGCCTGCAATTGTGTCACTACAGAATTTGTTTTTGCCTCTGTCCTCCAAGCCATGCTTTAATACGAAATTAATTTTATGCCTGTATGATCATGATGTGACATTTTATTCCAATACAGACACCTGCATAACCTGTGGATAGCTTATGAAAACCAGACTTTTTGCTCCCAGTGATGCCAGGTTATTGGAGAAAGACGTAAATTTAACTTACACTCATTCTCTTCAAAAGAAGCAGCACAGAATTTACAGAGTATGATGAGTACTGGAATAGCTTTAGCTCCTCCTACAGCTCCATGATTGTGACACAGCCTCCATTAAGACTTGAGGCGCTCTCAAGAGCACTGGAAACCCATGGCACAAATACCAGTTCATTAAGAGTCGAATAGGTGTAAGCTTCCCAAAGAATGATATTCCTAATAAAAAACTGAATAGTTTAACACATTGCACTAGCTATTCAGTGCATCTTTTTTAGTCTTTCACGAAAGAAAAAAGTCAAAGGACAGGCTCCATTCCTGTGTAATTTACAAGCTTGGAAACATGAGCATGCCTTTTCCATCTCTCATGAAGATGAGATTTCAACCCAACCATTTTTAATACAATTTAATAGAAATACAATTATTTGAATTGGTTTTTCATAAGCTATATCTTCATGAATATATTGGTTCATGTTTTATTACCTAAAAATAAACTATAGCTCAAACAGTTGACAGAATAAAGAGTAAGTCATGGAATAAGGGAGCATCTGCCAGAGATGATCCTGGTTCATCAACACAGAATTAAACTACTAAGTTATGCTGAGGGAAAACAACAACTACAACTTGAGCCCAGTACCAACTAAATATAGCATCCAAACGGACACAGAGGGAATATCCTATCAAGATTGATAAGGATCTAATGGTTTCCACAATATTCTCTGAAGAGGAAACTATTTTCAGTAACATAATTCATGTACAGTAGTAATGCCAACAGAAAACAGTATAAAAGCATTTAAGCGTGCAGAAGATTAAAAGATGGTCCTTCTATAAACATCTTTTGTAGACTTTCCACCCATCCATCATCAGAGAGGTACAACACCAGGCCTATGCATCAGATCACTGATGGAAAAGGAGTATAATGGTCAGAAATAGAGTATAAGGACACACTACTATTTTGTTGTATTGGGGGTATGGGGTATGCTTGCTTTAAGATCCAGTAACAATAAAAATATGAAGCTGCAATACAGTAACTTCACTCAGAACATCTCAACTGCAATTGTTGTGACACAAAATGCAGTATCTGACTAGGTAGTGGCAATAGATGTAGTTTTCCCAAATCTGTAGTTTTGCCATACTTCATTCATATGTATGTACTAAATTCCAGACACCTCACATAGGTAGCTCACCTCTTAAAATTAGAGCTATATAATAATTTAATTAGACTGTAAGTCTTACCAGTACGACTAAGTGCAACTTTTTTGGGGGGGAAAAAAGGCTTTTGAAATTGTGTTTAAAGTTGCTTGTGAAATACAGCCTTATAATGAAATCCTTCTTGTTCTCATGATATAGAACGCTCTGCCAAGTCAAATTTTAGAATTATAGCCAACAATTCTATTCTGTTTGTAGTACAGACTTTCTGGCACATGCAATTTTTACTTTAATTATTTTATTCTGGGGAAAAGAGTAGTCAGATTTATTACCAAGGTGGACTCCAAAGGCAATATTATTATAGTTCTAACAGGTAAATAAGCCAATACATTTCTTCAAACCATAAAGCAGCTAACTGCACTTGGAGAAAATAGATCTGAAGAACTGAAGCAGAAGAGTTCAGAGGGGAGTTACAACCTCATTCTAAGAGCAAAAGGGCTGTATATTGCTCAGAGAAAATAGTTGACTTCCTTAATATCTACTCAAGTTCTAGAATACACCAGTAGTCTGAATTAGTTAAAATTATATCTAATTTTGTTCAAATAATTTTCTCAACCTTACACTCAGCTTTTATATATATATATATATATATATATATATATACATATATATACATATATATACATATATATATATATATATATATAAAATGGCTGGCCAAAAGGGTTAAGTTGATCAAAATTATAAATGACAGTAAATATTCCTTAGTAATCAAATATTTGAGTAAATGGGGGGGGGGGGGGGGGGGGCAGGGAAGGGGGTAGACTGATAGACTTGTAGAGTAAAAATTCTGTAGTTTTATCATACTCATGATTTAGCTGAAATAACAATACAGTATCAGATCACAGAAGACAACATGAAATCTATCTTTCATATGTTTTGACATCTTAATATTTTATACATCAAATTCAAAATACGCTTAGAACCTCAGAAGGTGCAGATAAGATGCCATTCTGCACATTAAGATGCCATTCTACACATCAGGGAAATGGAGCCATTTCTGGATTGGTATAGCAGCAATTCAGCAGCACACATCAATTTTTAGAGCAGGACATTAAGAATTACTGTTATTCATTTCAAATTGCTGCCAATAATTACAGAACTTAATTGCAGAGCTGGAAATACCCCAGATATGAGAGGTGCTAATACCTTTCATCTTATAAAAAAAAAAGTGACATGCTCTAACACTTTTAGTATACTGCCTTCTAGCACTACACTATGGCACAAATTTACAGCCAATTTGAAGAAAAGAGCAAAGCACCTTATGACAATATCATTACCAACACAGAGGAAAATTTGCTTTAAAGTCACCCATCTAAGTAGATGGAACATCTACACATTTGTGGGGATAACGGAATTGCAGCCAAGACAGCTGGATTACAATGCCTTTCTGTCAAAGATAAATAGGTAAACAGAGCCTTAAATAGAGCAAAAAAGTACTACCAACACCACGGAATTACATGCAGCTTCTCATTTGTTTTTGTTGGTCTGATTTTTCAACTGAATTCAGCCCAGATTTCCAAATCACTTGCCATAGTTCAGAAGGCATTGCTGAAAGAAACACACGTTGTCAAAAAGAATAGAGCCACACCTCTCATTGCTTGGGCCTGCTCACTGCCTGAGCAATGACCTGAATAATGCCTTGAGCATTGCTTGGGTTTTCTAGAAAAGCACTGAGTTTGACTAAGCTCTTGATTTAATCTGTCCCAGCATACACTGGCAATAGTGAAAGCATGATTTAACCACAGATCCCTACCTGCACAACCTATCAATCTAGACAGATCTTCTCTGGATTGACTGTACTCTGCTTAAAGATCCTTACTCTTAAATATACTTGAGTTTTCATAACAATGAAGAAAAAGCATTTTATTATGATCAAACACTTAACTGTTATTTGCAAAATTGTACATCCAATTTCAAGATTGTACCTCAGATTTGCTGTTGCAGTCCTAGCCATATGATCCCTGCAAAGCTACTCAGCCATGTATAGAAAAAGGAAATGCTAGAAATAGGCAACTCAAATGCTCTTTACATCTACTGGTCCTAAAAAAAAAAAAAAAAAAAAAAAAATTTACTTGCTTTTTAAATAGTAAAAACAAGTTAAGATCTTAATTATCAGAAGTCATGAGTCTCCCATGCTTCCTTTAAACTTATTTCATAACTGAGCAGTATCATGCAAATAACAACACTGATGTGCTACGTAAGTTATGCTCTTGTGATCTGTAATGGCAGTAAATCACTAAAGAGATATTCAGATAAAAAAAAATATAACACCAACACAGACAAAACCACAAAAAAATGGATTTAATGGGGTTCGGGAATTTTAACTATTTCATGATGAAGAAAAATAGAGCTTTGTACTTATGGAAGATTGGTCTTCCACTGAGTTTTTCAAGTAACTATCTATATATATACAATTTAAACAAAGTTACTTTCTCCTTTAGTAACAGCATTTCTTTCAAAACAAATAAGGAACTTGAAGAAGAATATCCTAACATCTAGAATAGCTGAATTGTAAACAATATACATAAAAATTTAAAAAAAAAAAAAAAAAAAAAAAGATAGCTTAAAACTCAAGCCTTTAAATTAGGAAACATCCAAGTTAATGAATATCCTGCCTTATTCAGTGCAGAGAATGGCAGTTTGCTTAATGAGCAGCTCTTCAGTACTTGGTTTCTTTGTCATTGAACCAAAATGACTTCCACTTTATTTATTGCAGTATTCTTGAGGCAGTTAGTTTTTCCACATAATTTTTCTTTAGCATTCATCAGTATTCTCTCCTACATTTTACCAACATGGATTAGTGTTGACTTCTCGTACTATTCCCATGAGGCAAGGATCTGGTATTTGACATGAGAATACTATTTGTTGCCACCCAATTCATGTATTATATTTTTTCAGGTACAATTTCACAGAAAAGAGCCTTTCTAACTACACAGCCCTGATTCATTAGGGGAGACGCATGCTGAATGAGGCATACATCTCACAAAAAGAATACAAGATTGTCATAGTCCATGTTATAGAGTCACACCAACACTCACCAGGGACATCAGCAGGGCTGGAATTCTGCCTGTAGCTTGACAACCAAAAAAACATCAGTAGCAGAGACATCACAACATAGCTTCAAAGGACAGCAGTGATTCTACTTATTTTTAAAATACTTAAACCATTTTTCTATTACTATCCACCTCAAAATTCTTACTTATCTTGCAGTCCCAGTATGGTATTTTTCTCTCATCTCATCTTTCCTGGCTCCCATTCTGCTGTTTACTCAAATCTGCCTTCCAGTTCTAATCAGCACTCGATTTGTCATCTATGTCCAGTCTTTCTAAGACTTTTTCTGTTCCCATTCTTACAGCTTTCTCCTTTCTTCCTCAGACTTGTTACCTACATCATTCCTCCTGTACTGCATTACCACATTTCTTCTTGTGGTTCTGATTACAAGTTTCTTTACCCTTTTATTTTGTAAAATAAAATCTCTAACCTTCATAACAAGCAGGGCTGACAGCACCAAACATAACTTTGTTATTATTAATAGAAAAGCCACAGGTTACGGTGGCTATAGTTTCTATAGTCACTCCCACCCCAGCAAACTTTGTATTTTTAAGATTGGGTTGTGTTCTCATATATTAGCAAATTCATTTTGGAAACTACACAGATGATCACAGAACAACATGTTTTTAACACTTTCACATTGCTTTCCAAAGCATGAGGAGCCAAGCTAACTGAGCAGAGACTGGCTTGAACTATACCCTACTACTGGAGTCCTGCAAATACAACTGAAATAATATACTAGGGCCAAACATTGAACAGCAAAACAGGTTGACTGAAGCCACAGTTAAAAATTAAAGGGCACATACTACTCTAAGTACAGTAAAAAAAACATTAAAACAAAAGCAATTAGGAGTTTCACCTTTCAGATACCGATTGAAATTTATAATACTCTAGCGTTTAAGTGGTCTCAGCAACTTTTAAGGAAAATAAACATTACTAGAACTTGCATTTGGACTCGTATTTTTTCTCTAAGTCAAAGAAAATCACAGATGTCGATCTAAGGGCAAACCTAAGCTCTTCGTAGTTCAAACAGGTAGGACTAATAGAACAGTATATAAATAGAGGTCAGAATTGGGCACATCACAAGCATTTTTTAATTGTTATTAATAGCTAGATTACACCCTAAACTAGTATTGCAACAGGTTATTTAACACTGTTCTGACAAGCAATTCAGCTAACCTGTTAGTATTATTAGATAGAAAGCAAGTTCACAACAATAATAAAGCTATATCTTCATTAACCGTATAATTATTTTTTTAATAGAAAGTGACGGAAAACCATCATCCTTTTTTCTCATTCACCATACAATTGAAAAACTGACTTATGCAAGACATCAGATAGTGACGGAAAATGAATGTAAGGATCCTAGTTTAATTTTCAGTTATAAAACATGGAAACTCATCTCTGACGAAGCAGAACAAAATCTAGCCGGGAGAGTAATTTTTCAAACATCTAGCCATAAAAATAGAATGATCAACCGTATTTCAAATCCAATCATTAATAATAGAATGATTTTGTTCCCAAAAAGTACAGGTTTTATGAGACTATTTGAGATTTCACAATGGAATCTCTATCAAATAATAGTTTTACCCCATGTACTACATACATATGCTTCCCTGCTTGGCATGCAATTCATTTAGCATTACAAACACATTTCTAAGTGTATAGCCAAGTTTACTGCTACAACAGAGAAGTGTTTCCAGTGTTTTCCAGTACACCTTGGGAAATTTCTTGCCATTCAGCAACTACATATTCAAAACACAGTGACTGTTACACCTCAGCTAGGTAGACAGGTGCAGGTTTATGGAAACATTCTAAGAAACACAGAGCATGTTTTTTTGCTGGTTATTACTGTAAAGAAGGAAAGAATGATAATACACAGTTCTACTCTATGTGACTTTTAATGATTTATCTGAAGTTGGTATCGTCAACTTTTATACATGATGATGGAGAGGATTGTTCATAACAACTCACTGCAAAGCTAAGAAGATATTTTAAAGAAAACTATTCAGTATATCTGTAAAATATGTGCATCTGAATGTGACGGCATTTACAATGAATGGAGGGAGAGGGAAAGAAAACAAAGTGAAAGTTGGACAGTGGTCTGATCAATGAGCCAAACAGCCACTGAATTTGCTTAGAATAGCAATTATTTTATCACCTAAGCATCCTGCTTCAGCCACATGTTGAAGTCCTATTCTATTGCCAAAGGAAGAAGTTATTTTGTAGGCTCATATTGCTATTAGGAGAATATGCACAGTGTGGGGAGACACTTTGCAGAAGAGCTTGGTGTCATCAATGAGTTAACAAGTTTTGCAGTGGTGTGGTGTGAAAAGATAGTGAACTTGAAGTGGCACTTCCCCCAAAAGCTGCGTGGTCACGTCCTGCGACCCATACATGATAAAGACAGACAAAGGTTTTGTGAGCATATTATTGACACCTAAGTCTGATTTGTCTGAGCAGTTCACCTTGAGGCCAGCTGCAGACAGCAAAAAGGAAGCAAGAACCATGAGGTGGAACTGCAATTTCTTTTTGCTGCTTGGCAAGTCCTTCCAGGATGACTCAAGCCAATCTGTCTGATCATACACGCCGTTCATATTTGCACATCCAGTCACATTCTTCCTACAAAGCTTCAGAAAAGAGGCTCTGCCTTGTCAAGAGTTGTATCCTGTCAGGCCAACAGAAAGGGAATTATGTTGATCAGGTGGAATCGTAATTAAAAAGATACAATAAAACTTATAGTCCCACATATATTTCTAACTACTGGTTAAAACTGAAAGTAACAGTCATCTCCAAAAGGCCAAAGGAAAAACTGCTCTGGGATTGAATCTGCTATTCCTTTATTTTGAAATAAATGGTCAATATCCAAGCTTCACTGGCATCAGTAGAAAAGCTCCTATTGACCTATGCAGAGCATGGATTTTAGCCAACAAGTCCGATAGCACATTAGGTCCCATTTGTCTTGAAGAACTTCATTGAAAGAATTATCAAAAACAATTAAAGCAGTCTGGCTAAAGCCATGTTAAAGATGCAGCATGGATTCATCTGACATGTCTGCAAAGCTAGATAAAGGCTTGTGTCCTAGGAACAAAAATCAGCAGAATTGAGCAATAATATTTCAGAGATAAGAGTGTAATTTGAGTATCAACACTTTCGGGGAAGAAGCAATTAAGAGAAATATTGAAGTGCCTAAGAAACAGCTTTGTGAATCCTTACGTCAGACTTCTAAACAAAAGAAAGTGGGTTTTACATAGCACAGGAAAGATCAGCTTAGATAGGAAACCAGCTAGTGGGAAGGAAACAAGTGTACTGACATTATCTTAGATATTTGAGTACTGTGCTGGATATTTTTTCAGAAAACTAGCCATGCTATGCAGTTTAGCGTAGAAAACATTGTGTTCTCCAAAACTGAAACATATCCCACTCTTTTTAACTGTCATAATTTTTATGTTTGAATGACTATGTGGCAGTTACTTATAGGAAATTATATACTCTTCTCAAAGCGTTTCTCATTAAAGTATGCCTAGCTGAGTACTGGCACAAAAAAGAGGGATAAAAATTAAGTCAATTGAATTACAGGCTGCAATTTATTCAAAACAGGTACCGTACACCTTTCCTAGACTTGTCCCCAACAACAACAACAGATTGCTTTCATTTTTTGCTAACTAGCTGGTTTTGTTTTATTTTGAACAGATTAGGCATCTTTATCACCCCAAAAAGAGTGTGCTGATCTCTTCACTACCTAAAAATAAAAACTTACATATAAAGATGCATTATTGTGGCAGTTTGTGTAAGAAGCAAAAGACTTTATTGCTTCAAAAGATCATGCAGTTATTTGTGTGATCTCAGTGGAAACAGGCTGAGCTTTTAACAACTAAAGACAAAATTAAATTCTAACTTTCTATTGAGCTAACTAGCTTACCTTAACATATCAAACTATGTAATGTCTTAGACAATTCATCACAAGCATACTGTAGGGTCCAACAAGTCTCGAGTAAGGCAATTTCAACCAATTACAACACGCATGTACTAAAAAGAAATGCAAAGTTGCTGAATGCTGGAAACAGTTTACCAGAATATCAAAAAAATATTTAAACGTGATGTGTTACAAAAGCAAAAAGAAAAGGATTCCATTACGTCACTACCAAAATTCTCTAAATATTACTATCACTGAAGTTAGCACTATTTCTCTGGATGACAAGTTATGCTCCAAGCCACTGTTACTACAGTAGCTAAATTTACCACTCAAAAGATTTGTCTTGGTTCCTAAACATGCTTTTCTAAATTCTGAGTACTAACTGGTTAAGAAAGTAAGGAGAGCATTCTTAGAAACTGTAGCTGCTTATTTAAGTACTCTTTTCTACTTATTGTCTATGAGCGTGCTCAAATTAAGATATTATACTCTAGTTATACTAAAGCCTGCAACTATATCATTTACCTACAGCAATTTATTCAAGGTTTCATCATCATGCTGCTTTGAAGCTGAAAATGAAAGAGTTTACATTTAATGAAGACCATCTGAAGTGTCCCCATTGCAGCTGCAGGCTCTGCAGAAAGTGTAGTGCAGGAGGCAATATGCTGTATTGTAATGCAGATTTGCTTAAGAGTGCATCTGCAGCAACAAGATCATTTCCCATGGTCTTCACTGTATTTCTTCTATTATTCATAGAACACAATGTAAATGAAGCTATAAATTTTAGCACATACTAAATGTAGAAAGATAATGGAAATTGTGAATTATGAATGAATCACTGTTATTGTGATTCCTCAAGGATTCTGATGTAGACGATTATATGCATGCAAAGACACTGTAGCTAGATTTCTTTATATTGATCTTGAAAAATGATTTTAAGAATATTATAATTAATATACAGAATTCAGAGATTTGTTTTTCATTACAATGCTAAATACAACTAACTGTCAAAGGCAATTACATATCAATGCTACCTAGGGGCAGGCAAGCATACTTGTATTTAGGATTACTGAATTAGGAAGAGAAAGATAATAGCTTGCAAAAATGTGTTTCCCAGCTACCCACATGTGTTCTTTCACATTTAAATAAGCCACAGGCAAAGTTTATGGCGTATTTTGTAGTGAGCACATTCATATGCCAAGTAATAAGCAGTAAGATAGGGGCTTTTTTGTATAGGGTGGCTAGAAGTAGTTTCTGTAAATGGAAAAAGTATTCTTCCGCAAATTGCACAAACAAGCAACCTACAAATACGAATCTATTTGCCAGATTTATCACAATAGCAAGAGGTATTAATTATTATCCTTACCCATTAAGAACAGTTCTGCTTGTGATATGACCAAATTCAAGAGCTGTTTTGATTCAAACATGTTTGGAAATTAGTAAAATTATTCACTAAAATTGCTCTAGCTATAATCAACATCATCAAAACACTTGCAAAACCTTAGGGCAAGTCTGGATCGCACCAGATATAAACAGTAGCAGATGCATATTAAAATGGATTGGATCCTCAATTTCTCATCCATTTCTGAATCTCTGGAACCTGGACCATTTCTCAGAACAACCTTTGCTCTATTTGTAACTACAGAGCAATTGACTGACTGTCATCTAAGTAAACTTGTTGACTTAAATACAATTATTCATCTAGGAAAGGGATAAACAAGACATTTCTTAACAATTTATTACTGCATGTGCCTGTGATCTATACCAAACATCTGCACCGTTTTGTGCATTTTTGGGTCACAGACTTCAGTTACCAGGCAATGCAGACACCTCACATATTCCTGAATTCATTAGCTAGGTATTAAGGGCCTCTGAGTCCTTGTCCATTCTTCCACATTCGAACCCGCACAAAGAAGTGAACTCTGAAGAGAAGTAAGGGATAATCATGGAATCTGTGCACCTCTTTATACTCAGCACAGCCTCTTTAAGTTCAGGCTAAAGTGTATATGGCCAGCATGTAAAAAGGCTTTGACAAATTCTCTCTGCTATGGAAAAAAGTAGGATATGAAATAATGACAGCTCAAAACATGAGTTCTAAGGACCACGCATACACAGGAAAAAAAGCAAAACCAAAACCAGAGTAAACAACTACCAGTACTCAAGTAGTTCCACCAAACTTGAAAATAAGTTCCCAAATGAGAACACCATTAACTGTAAGATACATACTATGTTTATAGAATTAAATATAAACAAACTTTGGATGACTATTAAGGATTTCTAATATTTGGAGTACTAGATTTTTTTAAATGTGTATTAAACTTGTTTGCATTAAGATTTTTACCATATTACTTAACGTTTTTCATATTACTTAACGTTTTCATTTGTAGAAAAAGCCAGTTTCACTGTTCTGTTGCATAGCAATTTTGGATGTTCCCAGCAGTATTAAATCTAATGATCTATTCTTCACTTTTCTTCACTATTGACCAGCGGAGCTGTAGGACTCTAACAACCTGCAACGTGCCCATGATGGTCCCCAGCTTCTGACAGCCTGACTGGCTGTGAGGTCCAAGACCAAGGGCCAACTCCCACTGACAGGGACAGAAGGGGACACACAGCACGAGGAGTTGGTATCACCACTGCTCTATCGAGAATGTTGGCTCACTCCAGTGGACATGCATTCAAATCTGTAGACCGTTGATGGGCCGCTGTTGTTGTTAGCGCACATGTATCTCCTAGAAACCCCTAAACACCCTTCCCATTCTAGAAGGTCTTCAGAGTGTGTCACAGCATCTGTCAGAGCTAAAACTGCCAAGTGAGCCAGGCAGACAGCTTGCAGGCCCAGCCTCCATGAGCTCAGCACCACAGGGCTCCCCTCGTGCCAACTGCCCCCCGTCCTGGAAGCCACATCCTCTCCTAGAAGGTGGGGCCACTTTCATGGCTCTCCCGCACAAGGCCCCTACAGCCTGTACAGTTCAGAAACCTTGTATACTGAAGAAAATTAAATGATTGCTTCCAAAGCATCTTTGGTATCTTTTAATCAATTAGAGGGGAAGAACTTTAGGAGCCAAACAAGAGCAGCAGTAATTCTTCACTATTTCCTGCCCGTGGCATTCATTACAGCTATAGAGGAAATGACTACATAGAACATGGATTATGTATCACTGTATAAACATGTCCTTTGATCTGGTATAGGCATTACATTACTTTCACATACATTACATACATAAGCTTTCAGAAGTAACATTTAAAAAAAATGTTTACTTGCAAGGGCTCTTCTGAAGTTAAACTGGGATGAATAGGCAATTAAAGTTCAGAAACAGATGTAATTAAAAACACTTTCAAGTAGTTTTGTACATGGTTAAGTGATTCTCACCATATGAACTTTAAAACTGTTGTGCATAATAAAGAGAATAACTCTGAAGGAAGCACATGCTTTCTTGTCTCTATCAGTCAGGGGGGTTGTTAATGCCTACTACAGAACCAACTGTCCTGATGGCACAGTTGTTTGTGGTTTTTTGTTTGTTTATTTGTTTTTTGTCCTCATCACCATATGTATCAGGATTTAGAGATACACTTAACCACATTTCAAAAAAGCACCTGATGTTTTATGAAGTCAATTCTATACTAATGCTATTCAAAAATCAAAATTCTAGGACCAAACAGCGAGCTTAGTTTTGGTTCTGAAGTGACAGTCAACTCAAAAGCAGGCTAGACCAAATCCTCAAACCCAGACACCATTTAGCTCTAGCAAAACTTAGACACAGACACAGACACAGATTTCTAGGTTGGAAGAGACCTCAAGATCATCGAGTCCAACCTCCGACCTAACACTAAGTACTCCACTAAACCATATCGCTAAGCTCTACATCTAAACGTCTCTTAAAGACCTCCAGGGATGGTGACTCCACCACCCCCCTGGGCAGCCCATTCCAATGCTTAATAACCCTTTCGGTAAAGAAGTACTTCCTAACATTCAACCTAAAACTCCCCTGTCGCAACTTTCGCCCATTCCCCCTCGTCCTGTCACCAGGCACGTGGGAGAACAGACCAACCCCCACCTCTCTACAGCCTCCTTTAAGGTAACTGTAGAGAGCGATAAGGTCGCCCCTGAGCCTCCTCTTCTCCAGGCTGAACAATCCCAGCTCCCTCAGCCGCTCCTCGTAAGACTTGTTCTCCAGACCCCTCACCAGCTTGGTCGCCCTTCTCTGGACTCGCTCGAGCACGTCCATGTCCTTCCTGTAGCGAGGGGCCCAAAACTGAACACAGTACTCAAGGTGCGGCCTCACCAGAGCCGAGTACAGGGGGACAATCACTTCCCTAGACCTGCTGGCCACACTGCTTCTTATACAGGCCAGGATGCTGTTGGCCTTCTTGGCCACCTGAGCACACTTATTCTCTAACAATTCTTATTCTGTGTAACTGATCAACAGCAAGCTTCCACATGCATACCAGGCTTCAATTAAAGATTGATACGAAGACAGAAGTGTCTGCAGATTTTTATTTCATTTAAGTTAAACATTCTTTAAGTGTGCAATCTTCCTTTCACTCAGTATGAAAAGACTTACTTGATTTTATTTTTATAAAAAAAATCACAACAACATCTAAGTATGAAGTTGGTTGCTACCACTTTTTGAACTTTTCCTTCCCAATGTCAATTTATGAAGACAGAGGAAAACTTTTAAAAGAATTAAAGCAGGATTATTTATTTGAAGTTAAAGCCCTGTTGTCAAAAACATTCTCTGATAACATCAAGATTGATGATGATCACACACCATTTATGTTGAAGTCAGATAAATGAAATGCTTAAGAGGAAATCCAAGAAAGAGTTACACACCTCTAGTGAGTTCAGTAGTCACAAGGACACAACACACCAGGTGAAGTCCTGGTCATCAAGTATTAACAGTTACTTGGTCAGAGCACACCTTCTGAAGGAATCTGATGTTAGGATTTGATTATTGCATATTTCAATGTGTTTAAATAGCTCTCCTGAGAAAAACATTAAAGATAATGGTCTCCAGAAGCCTGTATGTTAGGCACTACCTTTTCTGGTGGTTTATGAGGAAGCCAAACGACAAAAATAAGTTGATATGTCAAAGATAATATGACACAGCAACGACTGGGAGCAGAGCATGGGAGTCCTAACTACCTCCTGATTAAAAAGTTACTTGCCATCTGTTGAGCTTGAGAGTAAAATTAAAAAAGGTCCTGTGCTTCCAATGGTGCTTCAAAACTAAGCCTCTGCTCCAACAGTAACCTGCATTTTATAAATCTAACTCTACGTATTTACAAATAGTGAGTCACAAACAGAAAGTTTAGTTTTCCAAGGCAGATACCCATTTGCACCCCAATAAGTCTTAAAGAGGGTGTATTTAGAAAATACAGTTAGAAAATAAAAACTAAAAAGGCAGTATTACAACAGAGCTGCTGTTACCAGAACTTCATTTTATAGCATTCTCAAATTTAAATTACTCCACATACTGCTGTAAAAACATTGTTCTATTACTAACATTCTGTATGCTTTTGTTTTACGTATTTTGCCACTTGTCCATAGAAATCCGTTTTGTAAAACATATTGGCAGACTTGTAAAAGGTGATTTATGGTACCATTTAAGCACTTATCACTTGCTATTCATTATTGCAGCTACACGATTCTTATGGGCTACAAAACACTAAGCATCTCAGCACAGCAAACTTTTTTTTAGTTTAGGGGGGTTCATTATTTTTCAGACAAAATACTTTTTACTGGCTTGTTTATTAATATAGCCAAGTACATCTACAAATGATCTCCTAATTCCTCGTCATTCATCAGCATGACAAACCCTTACGTATTAATCTTGAAAAAAAATACAGCCAAATAAACTTTAAGCATGAAAATAGCTTCCAATTTTCTCTAGAGATGTATAGAACTGTATACTAATTGCTTTTTTCTTTCACAATTTGAAGTGATAGTTTTTACTACAAATATGTATAGCTAACAAAATAAGCCTTTTTTTTTTTTTTTTTTTTTGAAATAACCCTTCCCTAGGCCCCAGCTCTGTATAGCAGTAATTTTGCTTTTTCTACCCATAACAGGTAGTTTAACAACATCCCACACCTCTTCAAACTTTTCCTTATTTTTATGCATGGGCCATAGTAGCTAGAACAGGACAATCAATGTTTTTCTACCAGCTCAACCAGGTGAACTCCATAGACTCTACCAACACTAACTAGCAAAGCAGCCACCAGACAGCAAACCCCTAGTATAACAGCCTTCGAAACTGCAAACAGAAGAATTATTTGAAAGTAATTACTACACATGCAAAGTTCAGAATTCAATATTAAAAGGCTGACCAAGTGCAAAATAAAGGTTCTCAAGTACTTCCAAGCCTAATGACACGTAAAAAATGATAGCACCTCAACACACCACAAGTCACTGTACATATTAAAAATCTTTCTTCTGTGCAGTCACACTCAGAACACTCTACAGAACCCCTCTGAAAATACATACCTGCTCTGTCAAACACAGGACCTGAAGGTACCAAAGTGTAACAAAAAAAGTGAAACCTCCCTGATGAGGACCCTGTACACTAGAATTAGAGATAGATGACATTTGGCTTTTGTTGGAATTACAGGTGTTAATTCAAATAATTGAGCATGATGGTCTGCCATCATTTGAAACTAACATCAGTGAGACGTTAGAAGACACTTCCAACTGTACTTGCAAGAAAATCAGTTTGGCTTATGGGAAAAGAAGCTATTTACTTACAAAACTGATGGCTAAAATCTCCCTCTAATTTTTTCATGCACGTGTCATGCGTGCATTAAGTTCTATGAGCAAACATTTCAAAGCTTATTTGAGGTTGCTGAGTTACAACAAACTAAACTAGCATGTCGTTTACAAATCATCTACTTAAAAGCAAAGTAACGAATAGTTAGGGGCATCATAAATCACTCACATACATGTCATACTGATCAAGCCTAAACATACATATCACAAAAGCAAACTGACAAACATACATAACCAGGAATTTGAAAAGCTTTTTTTTTTCCATTTAAATATTACTTTTCATATTAATAACTAATCAAAATATTAAAATAAGCAGCAATAACAGTCACCAGCTAACACTTGGTTTCAATAATTTTACCTGGGGGCAGCCACTGAAAGCCCCTGTCAATCAAGCACATGGTCTGGTTTGTACCAGCAGCCACTCAATCTCTAACCCCTTTCTTCTGCGCACAGGATAAAGGACAACCATAACTTATATAAATACCTTAAATTGAAATACTTTTTCATCAAATACAAATTGAGTTTTCAAAGATATCAAAAACTAGAAAGTTTGGATGAAGAGTGACGAGACAATTTTGAAAAAAAAATACAGGGGCAAAAAGAAATGAGAAGTAAGAGAAAACTGCTAAGACACAGTAAGTATTTCTAACAGCATGCAATAGAAACCAGTTTTTAAATCTTTCTCTGTCTGTGATAGTCTTCAAAGCCTCTGTTTTGAAGCCAAATAAAACCCCAATCTAGCACTAAAACAGAACAACAAAAATTAGGACAGAAGTCTAAATGCACAGAAGAGGTTTTTTTGTTTAAAGCAAAAAAGATAACACAAATCATCCAATTAATTTCTCATGTTGGACAGAAGCAGTGCTGCAAGAGGCCTCAATGTACTTAGGTATTTTAGCAGGTGAGCAAGTGTAACTGTGCACATGATAAAAAAAAACTGTACAACAAAAGCATCTGAAAAATGATGTCCCACATTCCCACACATTTTAAACTCAAAATCAAAAAAAATATTCGAAGTTATCATATATAGTTCTGGTACCCAGACTTTGTTACATTTCAAGTTGCAAGTAGAATGCTGAGAAGAGATGATGAATCACTGTTCAGAAGCCTAGATCTGAGGATGAGGATATAAATGTTCTTTCCAAAACAGCTCATTGTCCTGACATGACTTTTTTTTTTTTTAATTAAAAACAGTAAGCAAATAACCTATATCACCTAACTATTTCCTTTATAATTTTGGGGTGGAACTTTTAAGTAAATGCATCTGCAAAGGCACGTTCATTCTCAGACTATCCTGCAACTTCTTGTTATCCTGCTGGTTTGATCAATTCATTTTTTTAAAATCAATATAACATGAACTTCACTTTAACTTGAGTACTTATTGACTTATTTTCAGTTATAGTAACTTAACTTTGGTTTTGTGATATATTTTTTTTTTTAATGCTGAAGATACTACAGTAGAGTCAGGTACTGTGGCTTACTTACTTTTCCATTAAGCAGTCAGACTCTAGATACTTGAGGATCCATGTGGAATTAACCAGTCAATCCAAACCTGTTCACCTTTATTAGCCTTTGGCTCTCATTTAAATAGAATCCACTGAGAATTTTAACTACAATTAGTGTTTACACTTTCAATGGAGGGACTTACAAATCATACCCTTCTAGTCCACAGATGTGTTACATGCTAGTAGCAGTATACACACTAACTGAATGCATAAACAGGAAAATTTGTTCCTTCAAATACAGCTTGGTGTTTGTATCTTGTGATCTCTGGACCCTGTTCATGTCTTATCCTGTAGTTGATGAAATTGCAAGCTGAGAACGTGAATTATGCAAGAAAAGGGTATCATAGGGAAAGCAATATTTAAAAGCAACTCAAAAATCATGCAAGTACTATGAAATTCAGAATTTGGTTAAGATTTAGATTTGGTTATATTCTCTGCAAGGATATCTTCCTTTGTGGAAGAATCCACATCTGCACAGAGGTGGACCCCCCTTCCTGTTCTGTGTGCTTTTTCAATAAACCTTATTCCCCTGATTTCAGCAAAGGCAGTTTAGCAATAGGAAGTTCATGTAGAGCCATTGCCCCACATGACATAGGTCTGCAAGAGTTAATATAATTTAGGTCACATCCTGCACAATCAGCATTAAAACATCCAAAACCTCACAGGTTGTTCTGTAGTAATGCACCAGACCTTTTCCCCATTCGTAACTCTCACATCCCACTTCTTGCTTAATAGTTGCTGTCTCTGGATTGCTACTCACTACTTGACTCATTTCTGATCCCAGCTCTACTGCTGGCTTTTCTAGCAGTTGCTCCAGTGTGTTTTTTATAAGTAACACACAGCAGAGAATCTGCCTGTGATGTGGAAACTACAATCTCTAAAGAATCCATACAAAAAATACTTAGACGCCTTCTCTATTTTTGAATAAATGTAAAATAGCAGTGTCTTGAGATTCTCTAGCTCATTGACCATTGCAGGATGACTGAGTGGCTGCTAGAGAACTTCAAGAACACCTTGACATCTCGTTAAAGGCTTCTGATTTGCTGCTTTGGAAACAAATGGCTTCCTTTATAAAGGTTTACAGCTTCATCCTTCTGCATACTATACAAAGTGGCTACAAGTCTATGCTATCGTACCATCCAACATATACTTTGTGAAAATAATTTTCTACTTCAGCTGGTTTTAAACCAAGTCTCAAAGGTATTCTAATATATCTGGCTCAAAGTATGATTTTTTGCCATGTTACTCACTGCTGACAAATTACTTAACTGGGAAGATTAGAAAAAAACATTTCATCTCCATTCTCCAGTCTTCCCATTCCTAGAAGGCTTGTCAGGCTAAGAAATAACTATGGGGAGCAGTGATAATACACATTAATTTTCTCCACTGTCTCATGAGTGTCTTCATGCCGAGAAGAGAATCGTAGTTTACATATTGATGAGAACAGCATAAAGATACTTCCCTGTAGCTTTACATGGGCAGTATACAAGAATAGGACCACAGGGTTCCCCAACTCTCACCTGAAGTTTCTGTACAGAAAGGGACACATTTATAACCCCCTACTGCTACAAAGAAGAAAATAATCTGTTCTCCATGCCCACCGTGAGCAGGACTAGTAATGGGTTTAAATTACAATGAGAAAGCTTCAGTTTAAATGTGAACAAAACCCCCTCTATTAGTAAAGACTAGAAGGGATTGCCTGTGGAGACTGCAGAGTCTCTATCATTTCTAATCTCTAAGAGTAGCTTCGACAAACATCTGTCCTAAATCTTGAGCTTTGAACTGTCCAATACATTAAGCATGGCAAGGTTCCAAATAAGCTCTCAAAGCTGATGAGCTCTCCTGCAGTTTACACATGCAATGCTATTCGAGCTACATTAAAAGCTACTTCGCAGCAGGTACAATATTAAAATCTGAATTTTATTTTATTCTCATCCCTGAAGGAATGCAAAATACATTAAAATAGTGTTGTGGGTTTGATTAAAACCAAGCAAAGATCCATCATCACTTTGTAACTTCCAAAACTCTACCTATGAACTCAGTAGTGATGAGTTGTACCTACGAACTCCGTACACTGAGGAATAATTTGCCATCAGTTCACAAAAGCTGAGTTTGACCAACAATAGCATCAGAATTGTTATATGACCACTATATTGAATAGTCAGCAAATAAACACATTAGGTAAGAGAACAAAGCAAGATGAATTTACTAATCTTTATTTTGAGATTGCGTTGGGAAACTGACTAAAACACACAAACTTATTTAAATATGAAAGTGAAGGAAGGGTACATGAAAGTAGCTTAACTACTTGATTAACATATAGATGCTGTTGTTTATGCCTGTAGTCTAGTGCAGTAGCAAAAACACACCCAGAAATCTGAAGTACAACACAGACCCCTTCCAGAGGGCATGCATTTGACTTACCACCATGTGTCACCACAAAGACTTTCTGGAGTTGGTATTTAGCAATTCCTTTACAAATATTACTAGACAACAGCTCTGGGGCATAGTGATCATTAAGATCTTGATCAAAAATTCCTTATTAAAATTACAACGTTTAATACAGTAACGATTCTTTTTTTTTTAACAGGCAAAAGAGCTAAAATTTTTGCAGAGTACCTAAGCACAGCCCTCCACAGCAGCTCTGGGGCATAGTGATCATTAAGATCTTGATCAAAAATTCCTTATTAAAATTACAACGTTTAATACAGTAACGATTCTTTTTTTTTTTAACAGGCAAAAGAGCTAAAATTTTTGCAGAGTACCTAAGCACAGCCCTCCACAGCTGAAGCTGGTTTTGTAGTTGACCAACTATTGGCTACTTTGCACTCTGTAAGCTGAAAGAAGCCCACATACAGGAATTTGGGAGAGCAGAAAGTAAGTGCTTGTGTTCAGGTAGACTTGCTGCAAGGCTTGCTAACATGGGGACGGTTAGCAAGTTGTTCCATTTGGCCCATCCGTTGTACTTAAGGTTGGTTATATTTGGGGAGGAAAAAAACAGAGTGAGGGCCATCTTCTAGCATCATATGCTTGGTACCAGGCAAGGATGAGGGACAGGAAAGGATTTCACTAAGAAAGCTAAACGTTTTTCAGTAGATTTCTTCTTTGCCTGTTGACCACAGAAGCAACATACAAGGGAACAACCTGGCATTTTGATTTTGAACTTCACTTCCCCCTTTTGTGACCTGCACTGGGGTTAACGTTGTGTTATCCTGAGACTGCATCCAGAAGCCCCACAAGTCTTTAGACTTGTACAAAAAGAATACGTATTAAGTTAACATCTTCCCAATTGCACTTCAGCTCACTGTTTAAATGCTCAGATGTAAACACGCACGCATTACTAGCTGAACATGGCTTAGTGGCCTGAAATTTAACCGTCTTCAATAATTTCACTGTTATATTCAAATAAGGACACGGGGATGAGCGGTAAAGCCAGTAATATGCTTCAGCAAGTGCTTTTCAAAGTAATCCATTGTAAACAAAAAACCATACAGGACTGCAGCTCTGCAGCACAGTTAACAGGAAGCACAGAGATCTAGAATGAGAACCATCTTGTTCTGGGTAATTCAGAACTGCAAGCACTTTCAAAAATCAAACAGCATTTTCCCTTTGAAGCACGGGGCTACTTTTTTGGACTTTTCATTTAGGAAGTTAACAGGATTGGTCAAAAATCCACACGTGTGCCTTTATCAGAATCAATCCATCATGTCTGAGCTCCCAGACATACAGGATCGCATTCTCATCCTTTCTATTGAAATTATATTTGCTATCAATTTTAAATGGTGAACCAATTCTGTTCAATGATGAATGAATCATCACTGCAGATACCAACAGCACAAATAAATTACAGTCTACTGCTGCATTGTATCCTTTTGGGAAAGCTGCCATCATTCTTAGTACAAAAAGCTCATGTGTTGTAAAATTATTTCTATCTTAGTTGTTACACAATATTTGAAATGTCCTTTTTCCTCAAATGGGCTTTTTCCCCAGCTATGTTCTAGATGCAGCTCTCACTTTGCATTTAACCAGGGTTTCAGGTGAATTAAAAAGGACAGATATGGCAGCCCTAAAGTAATATATGAAAGTCTTATTGTATTAGTCATTTTTCCTGTCATTTTGTATTAGTGTCATATTAGTCTAATGCAATACTAACATGATACTGAAATGTTAGCATATTACAGATTACTCAGTGTGTCAAGCTTGAGTCTGATCATATTACTTTGCTGTGTGTATTTCAGTGATGAAACCCTTCCCTCCCACCCCCTGAAACTGTCCAGGACTAACAGAAAACATAAGGCACAGACTGTGCAGCAGTCTCAGGCTCATATAATAGGTATTAACATCTCCTGTGCCAAATGAAAGGACCTAAGACAACTGACAATATTGATTCAGTCTAGGCATTTGTTAGTACAAGTAAGGTTTTCCTTTTCACTTTAAAGTGATTTCAAGTCTCCCTGTACAAACTGAAGAATTACCAAAGTAACAGCATTTGGAAACGTGCCATGATAGGGGAAATCCACTAAAAAGGTAAAAGCGTTAGATATCCCCTCTGAGTCTTCTTCACAGTTAGCCAGGAACTACTAGATCTGGTATTAAAGCCTTCATACAGTTTTCTCTGAGTATATTTTATTCCAGTGACCTAGCATCAAGTATGAAGTCAAATGCATAACTAAACACTAGAAGACGCAACTGGGTTGTCTTGGTCATGTCCTGGATAATAATCATATTCAAGTAATAGTATGTAAACAAAAGCAGAACAGAAAAACCAATCAATCCATATTACTGTTCTCTTTGGTGGTAAGCATTAAAACCCTGTTCTTGGAACTCGCATTTGAATGATTCAAGCCCCAGACACAGGAAGGAGTGCAGGGGATGACCACAATAGCTGGTGACAGCCATTATAACGTGTGACATTTCCTCTTCAGAGGAAGAGGTGCAGCCAGTATTTGTTTCAGAAGTCCAGATCGCTTGTTCATTTACATTTGAAGCACTTCAAATATTTAAGTAACATCTAAAAAGATTTAAATAGATACCTTATTGGAAACAAACACAGTACACAAGAAAAACAGACCAAAGCTGCTTCTTAAAGGTCTTAATTAGGCTTGGTGGGCATTCACAACTTTGCAATACCTTTATTTTTAAAATTGCATTCTATAGGGAAGTATTCAAAAATAAACCACCAGCTTCTTGTCTACATTTAACTAGATGTTGCAGTGGAGCATTTTTTCATATATTAAAGGTTTAACATGCACACTGCACTCACCTCTGTTCAACTATAGAATTCAAGAAAGCTCCCTTTGGATTATATTAGAGGAGTGTAAGCTGCAAAGTGACTCCTGCCATCAAATACTATCATTTTTATCTCCTCATATGTACAAAACACGCATGTGTTTGTATACACACAAGAGTTTACCTCTCATTCATGTCTTTAATCTCCTAGCTATCCCAGGCACAGGTGGGCTTTTGTACAAAAAGACATGGTTTGTAACTACAGAGTACAAGAAAACATGACAGAACTGTGCTATTGAGTCTTTAGAGCTTTAAGTGATTTTAGACAGCCTATATTTTCTGCAAGGATCAGAAAAGAAAATTTCAGCCTAGGTCTATGGCTTTAAGTCAAAACTCAAAATATTAGGTTTATATATAATCAAACACTACAGGAAGCTAGACTACCAGTTTAATGTCATTTCACTGTACTGAAAGAATTCTAAGCGTATGATTTGATGAGCAGAGTTGTATTGAATTTGGATAAATATTTAAAGCTTTTCAGAGTCCTATGTAAAATCCAATAAACACATATTTGATCAAACTGCCATCTGCTGGGTATTCCTGGGATTTAAGTGGTTTGGTTGAACACACACCCCTGGGTCTGAAAATACTCTAACAAGAGCTACGAGAAAATCTTTCCATTTCTATCACATGATTTTAGCAGTTAGGTTTACAATAGGTAACTGCACTCGCTCCAGCAGAAATGCTGTCAGCAGCACCACCACAGGACTGGGCCATGCCACTGATGTCCTGTGTCCCTGCGCAACCTGTTCATCTTGCCCACATGAACTCTTACATGCAGCTTGCTATGCCCAGCTCAGTTTGCAGTCACTTGTGCAGCCCCTCAGCAAAAAAGGGCACGCAACAAAATTCACATGGCCTGAAGCAAATATATCCAGTAACAGCACAATTTAGTAGAGGTGCTGACTGCCAGGTCAGGAAGACAGGGAAAAAAAAACAAAAAACAACCAAATGCACAATGGTAAGAGAAACATGAAAGACTAATAAAGAAGTAATGACAAATTATTTCAACTACCTAGATAAAAAGGGCCATCTGTAACAGAGGAGCAAGAATGCCTTTTCCAGGCCATCAAAAAATACTTCTCCTTTGAAGCATCCAAGGTTGTAGTCATCAAAAAGCAACGCTATCTTGATAGTGTGCTAGACAAATTTAATAACTGGGGTCAAATGTGCAAACAGAGCGCTCCCAGAAAGCTCTAATTACAACTAATGGTGGTATGCTCAACTTTTAAGTGAGGTTTCAAATTCAAATGGCCTTGAAGGTGTAAGAAAAATAACTAAAATCTTCAGGCTTAAAAAAAAATAGCAAAGGGAAGCACACAGTAAAGAAACACCCATTGTATTCATCTTCCAACACCCCTTCTGCAGAGAGGGCAAAGTGAAACTATAAAATACAAAGAGCCATCAACTGAGCTGATCTGACAGGCTGCTCCAGAGGGGCTCATTGACAGGTTTCTTACAACTTCTCCAAAGCATTTTAGTCTAGGCACTCAGGCTTACCTATCTCACAACCCCAGTATTTCACCAGCTGTTTCTTTCCTCGAGTCCCTGATTACATTTTAAATATCCTAAATCACCTTTCTCAACACTCATTTCCAGCACATTCAGGAGGTAGAGCTCCAGGTACTACAGTTATCAGTAAAAGAAAAGAATTCCTCTAGGGCAGGAGGAGATGATGGTGCATTGCTATGTAAAGAGTGGCTCCACCTAGCTGGCAAATCAGAGTTTAAGAAGGTACATATGCACCTAAGCATGCAAAAAGCTTCATGGAAAAAATACACAGCTAGCCATGGTAACTGATGCTTGGGATCTTCCAAAAGGCAGGGCATCTGCCAAGAGGAAGCACAAAGGATGAAATACTTGTGACAGGACAATGCTGAAAAACAATTGTCTACAAGAGGTTTTTTGCTTTAAGAATACACTGCAAATTAATGCATTTCAATCTACTGTATGGTTCCCTTTGGGGTTTGCATGAATTATTAGGAAGACATGCAATTTTCCTCACTTGAACACTTACAGAAAGTGTATATTATTTAAAAACTCACTGGGATAACAGGTTGGAGGGGCAGACTTCTAACTTTTGAGGTTTTTCAGAAGGCTAACCTTCCATATGAAAAAGCAAGTTTAAAGGGGGAAGAGAAATTTCAACAAACCAAGTCAGCCAAGTGTTGTCATTTTCCTTTTGCGCACAGGCAGAATTTAAGGACACTTGAGGAAGGCTAAAGAAAACCAGGTTTGTATACTTAGCTTTCTTGCATAGAAAAAAAATATACGTGGAAATACATACTAGCTTATCACATTTTGATATTGATATAACTGTCTTCACAAGAACTTATTGTGACAGAAGTACACATTAAAAAAGTAATCATCACAATCTGAGTTAAAAATGTTTATTCCGAGTTAAAATTAACTGTTATATTGTAGTTTTTGTATTACTACAATACAAAACTCAAGTGCAAATTGAACCAAAGCAATTCAGCAGAACACCAGATCAGGTTATACTATACCATAATCCTATTCAGGACCAAGTCAGCTATGCAGAATCACTGTTTGTCAATGGAGAATGAAACAATCCTTACATTGCATAAATCACCATGAAATGTTTGGGGATACCGATGGGTGGAAAGTGCTAAACAGACATTGTCATTTAACATTGGTCTTTATTTTTTAAATCCTACAAAATTCAAATGCATGTGTGGGCTACAATCCCTGATTTTATCCCCCTCTGTCCACAGGGATGATTTACAATAGTAGAGTTGGATTGCTAGTCCTATATTGCATTTTGCGTACCATCAGAAAGTGCAGACTCTGGTATTTAAGAATTAGAAGATACTCATCTTCTGACAGATGCTTAGAAAACCTGCAGCCATTTTGGTCAGTATAGGCCCATTAAATTCTTGGGAAAGTGCAGTAGGAGAAAAAGCACAAACTGGAGCTAGAAAGGGTACCTCAAAATCAGTGCACCACAAATCAACCACAGAGAAATGCACCATATATCAAAAGCCAGATATAAAGTGGTGTTCTGGCTTCATGGAAGCGAGGTTTACAAAATACCTGGGTCAAAATTCCTTACTCTTCTGGTAGAAAAGTTATACTGAGACCAAAGACAGCTACCACTGCTCTGGTGTGAAAAATGGCTAGTATCTATCCAGTAGCATAATGTGTGTATAAGGGTTCACTTACTGACTACAAGTTCTCAAATCTTCAGTTAATTTGGTGAGGTACATGGTAGCTATCCAATTTGACTTCGAATACCAAGGCAAAGCACCAGGCAGTAGAGACTCAGACTGAAATCTTTATATACTACATAAATGGTATCATTTCACAAATGTTCAAGCCGTTGCAAAGCCCAAGAGATTTTTGATTTGGCTGGGAATACTTGATTCAAAATATTTTAAACACACAAAACATCTACCAGTTGTTTTAACCATCATATTTGGTGTATTCTAGCCATTAAGCATATACTGTTTATAGTATGTGAGTAATAAATTGGGGTTTTGTTTAATTAAATGGTGAAAAAACTGACTTCATAGAACACAATCTATTTTCTAAAGCCACTGTCATGGAAGAAATTAATGAACATTTTCCTATTACAGTTCCTAACCAGCCAATACTACTCTAAAAGCAAAGCAAATAATGAAAACTGTATGACCCTAATATTCTTTTCACATTGTGTTTTTTCATTCTATGACAGTTGCATAATTTAAGTGATTAAGTTATCTTTGCAGGTATCACTTCAATTTAAGAATACCTAAATCTTTAAAGTAATGCAGCAAGTACCACCACTTTTCATAGCAGAGTCAGTGCTAAGTAACCTGGAAATACTTCAGATGTTATTAGTGCCTTTTTTTTTTTAAACCTGCACACATGGAGAGAGCACTTGGTCCCCATTAATAATAAATTCTAGAAAAGATACCAGATACAGCAACCAGATATACTTTAACATATATTCATCCCATCACACTGATGTGCAAATAGATGAACTAAAACATGCTTTTTATTGTACCTCAATTACCTTCTTATATAATGTTAAGTAAAAGTTAACTCATAACTTTTCCTGGCATTTCCTCCCTCCAGTGACCAAAGATGTACTTGCCCTGAAAAAACATGCATCTCCTTAACAGGATAGATCAGATTATTTTTTGAGTTATTATTTAACTAGAACATATTGTTATCTACAGTTGCATTAACTTGGGCTGAAACTCTTGTACAAATTCAAAAGTTGCAGGTAGTAGAGGTCCTGTTACCTCCTACGTAGGATAAGCAGGTCAAGGAACCTGTTGTTAGGGTTCTGTCCTTCAAGGCTCAGAGTATGTCTCTTACAGAAGAGATGACCTTCACACTCTGGTAAAAGACCTGTGAAACAGAGGGCACCCAAACAATCTACCGCAGGCACATGTACCCAAGCATAGCAACACCAAGAGATGAAGACATCTCTTCCTAGTCAAACCATTCTACACAGATTTCAGAAGTATGGGCATAGGCAGAGTGAAGGGAAAGCAGAAGTATGTGGTATATTTTTCTGTTTCCATTTTACATATTAGGAAATGAAGGAGCAAAATGAAAGGGTTGCCATGGAGAACACAAGTTTCTCATTACTGAACACACAAATTAGGTGAAAGAATTAGAGAGAGGGCAGATGCTAAATATGTGTTCTTCTCCAACTCATTCACACCACTTGTATATTTTCTTGCTCATATTCCTTCAATTTATTCATGCAGGTCCCTACAACAGGTACCAGAAGGGATTACACGGAGCATGAATATGTTAAATTTGGGTTTGTTTTTCAATGAAGTCCATTTAACCTGCAATTTCCATATAGTCTTATTGCGATGTGAAAACATCTTTTGACAAGAAACAAGGAAAACATGCAATAGTGTAACATTCCTCATAATACAGAGCATACTGCAAATTCACAAACAGCTCCACACAACTTACATTTCAAAAACAGATAAGTATGCCTGAGAAGCACACTTTCTGACAAAAAAGAATGCAACCACATGAAACATTGTGGTGTAATTGCCTAAAGTAACTAGGAAACCAATCATAACTAAGATATGCTTGACTAGAGTCACTCAAGCTCCACCTAAAAGATAGAAAATAATATCAATTGGCCTAAGAGAGGGGATGTGAGGGAAGTTACCATCGTCAGGGGAAATACCATCACAAGGACCTCGTGACTTCTGGGATCGGTCGACGGGCTGAGCCTCTCTTGCCCCCTCATTGGGACACCTTTGGGTGAGATTTGAAGACTTGATTATACTGGGTGTCTCTGCAGAAACTTAGAAATCTCTATAGAGTGTTTCTGCCTTTTAACGCGTTAATTTCCAGGCTGTGCACCTGTGTATTTCATGCATGCTAACTTGCTTTTGCAGACAGTAAATTATTGCCAGCAATCCAAAGAACCTGGGTACCTGTTGCTGTAATAAATTGCACTTACCTGCATTGTTCCTAGCCGTGATAGTTCTCATTGAACGCGACTAGAGTAAGGGTGTGATACGTTATTGGTGAATCTGTGACCGTGGTAGTTCAGTGCTCTGAATCTGACCAGACACATATCGGTTAATGCATTATTGGTGAATCTGTGATTGTGATAGTTCAGTACCCTGAATCCAACCAGACCCGTAACAGTTAATCGGCTACACCCCTGAACGTGACAAACATGACTTCTTAAACATTGAAATATTATATATCAGAAATAAACAGTTAAATTTTGTGTGGTGTAAATCATGAAACAAGTCAGAGTACAGTCGTCTGATGCAACTTCCATTAAAATGGTAAAATAAGGATATGTAAGGGAAGCATCTTTACACTGTGACCAGCTATAGAAACTAATATTAGGATCACTATGACTACATTCAGAAAAAAATTAAAATCTGTTCTCTAGGTTCCATTAGCATGAACCAGATCTTTGTTTACAATACAAACTTACATACTGAAGCTAGTAAGAGAGTCCTGAATATTTTATCCTTCAGTCAAATGCTTAAATAAGTTAAGCATTATCTACATTTTTTACTACTTTTGTCAGAGGTAAAACAAGGATTAGAGTTAAGCATTAAAAAAAAAAAAAGAAAATCCTAACATGGCTTCCTCACAGAAGCCTTCGGAAGATGAAGAAAACCAGACTTTGCTCAACTTCTTTCTTAGGAGAGCCACTAGCGCTTGTAAATGCCACGCGCCAGACTATGCAAAACACATAACCCCAAACTACCGACATCTCCAGTCAGTGTTGGACCCACTCCTACCAGGGTACTTCGAGTCACTTCCAAAACAGTGCAAGGTTTCAGAAATGGAAAAAGTATTGCCAACTATTACAACAACTTTAGTAACTGCGAGAATCTAACACTAACCTCATGGTATACATGTTTATCACTTCTTTCTCATTTTCGCATCTTTTTGCCCTTTCAATTCTACAGTGTTGTGAAACTGCTTTTAAGAGCATAATGAGAGCTGAAAGTGGTGGGAGAAAGCAATGACTGAAGCTATTTAAAAACTTACCTGATATAGTACATAAACTGTTTGACAAGGTACGTGAATACCATCATATGAGGAACAAAGAGCCTTTATTTTTTAAACATTGCTTTTTACACTTGATGATTTTGCCTGTCATTTCAGAACCCCTTGAATATGTTTGTCAGAACTCATGTTCACATTAACTTTTGAAGGTTCACCTTCGATTTTTTTCTCATTTATAAGCTTTCTAAGTGTCAGGGACATTGTTAACTGTGAATGGAAGTGGATCAAAAAAGCCTAAAATAATTTGTGTAGCAGTGAAGGCAGAATGCTAACTGATCTCTGGGGTATTCTGTTCAAAGCTGCCTTAAAAAAATTAAAATTACTACCAAGTTCAGAGAAATGTAGTAATGCATAGTTAGCTCCAGAATGAACAGTATATTAAGGAACATCTTTAATATAGGCTAACGTAATATTTTTTCAGACATGCTATGCTGGACATGACCTACAAATACAAAGGTTGCTTGTTTTGTAATTACCCACCCTCTTCCCCCTCCCAAAGTAAAGAAAAGCTGTGGTGGGAAACTTCCTAGGACAGTTATCAATATTTGCTTGAAAAATAAAGTAACAATAGTAGCTAGTGAATTATTTCATCAGAGCAATTTGGTAAATAGTTTTCATATGTATTTTTTTTTTCTTGTTCATAGCAAGATACCTTACAGGAAAAACATAATAAAATTCTTATAATCTAGTCTACAAGGTAGCAGTGGGGTGGCCCACACCACTAGCAGCCACACCAACGGTGGAAGAGGAGAGGTTTAAGACCTTGCTTCCTGAAAGATTCTCTTATAGCAGACTCACGCATATTTGGGGGACAGACACTTAACTACTTCATTTATGTTGATATTCAGAACAACTGAGGGAGAAATACAGTAATTGACAATATGTCAATTTATTATGACATCATTATAAAATACATTTTTTAGAGTTCAGCACAGACTGATTTTTCAGGTTTCACCCATAGAACACCCGTTATTGACTTCCAAATAGATAAACAACATGCTTTCCTTATGCCATGATTACCATTAAGTCCTTTAAGGGAAACATGCTCAAAATAAATACTTGAAAGAACAGACGCAAACAAAATTTAACATCTTGTCTCCACTAGTGTACTAAGGACAGAGGTTAGGCATCACGGTGTTAATCCTGTCTTCGAGTTAAGGTCAGAGCTCTACTGAAAAAAAAATATAAGTTCTTAAAAATGGTTTGAATTAGAACTTAATAATTTAAGTCTTTAGAACATCAATATCGTAGCTTCACTAAAAAACTTCTCCAACCCTTAGGTGAATAAAGTTTGCCCAAGAATTCAATCAACAGTGTTTAAACACTGTTCAGAAAGCTACCTCCTAACTTCATTTCCCTTTGTTCCAGCCCCAGACATAAGTTGCATCTTTCATGTTTGAACAGAAATAGCTGAGGTAGCCAATAGCAGTTAACAATACAATCACTCTACTTAATAGAAATTAAATTTTAAAACCACAACTTTGAGAAATAATTCAGAATACCTACGTACTGAACTATGAAGCTCTGGCCAGGTAAATTACAACCAAGAAGAGGGCCAGTTTCATTGAATTAAGTTATTAATAATTATCTAGCTTAAAACTACTGTCATTCTGTACAAAGTACTAGGGATGTTTTACAGAGAATGTTCTATTAATGCTCACATTACAAGTAGAGAAAAGTTAAATTGAGGTGATAAGCAGTCTCTTTTAAGAGGTGGTTATTCATTTTTACAAAACGGTTATCAACTTACAACACATTTGACACTGAGTGTGATTTGTTCAAGTAGCATGAGATATTTAAACTGTTGTGTCTGAAAATCTGTAGTAGAAATAGGGGCAAGGTGGAATTTCAACATAACTTCAGGTCCCTCAAATAAAGAGCATTCTACCATGCTGCTCCCTCAAGGAAACTTTGGAGTCCTTACACAACAGATTTTTCCACCATAGTTTCTTAATAAGCAGTGCACAGGGATTATACACACAAAAATCTTCCATATGGAAATCTAATACTGCATAGAAAATAAGATTACCTCTGGCCCCAGTTCTGGGGAAGAAGTGCTGGCACAAATACTGTTCTTACTGCTGAATTAAGTAAATACTCTGCTCTTCAAGCTGCACTAATACTTTACACATTCACATTGCTTTTCATCCTTGTCAAACTGTTGCATTTCTAGAACTCTTTTGCTTGTGTTGTAGCTTCACGTAACTAGACTTTAAAAAAAAATGTATTTTAATAAGTATAAAATTAAGAGTGTTTTCCATAAGAACATGATTCTCTAAATGCTGTAACATCAGATTTCCTGCAAAGTGGATAATTTACTGTATTTACATAAAATACAAGAAACATGCACTTACAGCATTCCTGACTGCTGGGGGTTTGAAATGTTTTAATTATGCTGATAATTCAGTCCTTCTTAGTATTTACTATTATATTTATTTACTATTAAGTTCACACATCAGATGGAATTGAATGACAAGACTCCTTCATTTTCCCCTCCACTTCTGGCACAGAATCTTGATATGACAGTGAACAAGCAATTTCATCTTGTTTAATGTATCTGTCATTTCTACACTGTACTCATCTAAAATTGCACTTAATTCCATTTTTTAAAAAAACGCTCACTGATCCTGGAAGAAAAATGTAAAAAGTATAAAGCATAAACTGCATAAGAAGCAGTTCAGAAAAAAAATCCCATTAGAAAACACTCAAATTCAAATGGCCCAATAAATTCACAAAATTATATACAGTTGTGAAATTTGAAAATAAGTGAATTGCTAGAGAAGAAAATCTCTTACAGTGCAGTAAAACGATGTTAAATTTGGGAAACCCAAAAGCAATAAGAGTTGGACTTGATGATCCTTATGGGTCCCTTCCAACTTGGGATATTCTATGATTCTATGATAATAATTACAGATGATTAAGTTTCTGAATATTTGTGCACAAAGCTGACATGACTATGTACTCTTCAAAACAAAAGAAAAGCAGAATTGCACTTAAAGAACTTTCAATAAGCTACATTGCGAATAGCGTATACTTAGGATTTTAAAGCCCCATTAAAACTTAATAATTTGAGTAGGTACTTGTCATTCTGAGGAGAACTACCTAATGGTTTATAGAATTTCTTGTCTAGACATTTATGAAGATTATTCAATAAAAGAGTATAGTACATATTTACAAGAAACAGCAATAATAACAGATTTAGCAATAATAACAAATTTACCTATAAATCAAAACACTTTAGTGAGTCCTGTCATTACAAAAATTGAAATTTAGTCCTTCTGCCAATCAATATTGGAAGGGGTGTCATACCCCCAGCCTTTTCTACTTGGCTTCTAGGATTCCTAACATGAAGCCTGTCTCAATTAAACATAACAGAACATGCCATTCTATATCTGATCCTCTGATTCTGATTGTTTTTGTAACAATATGAAAGTAAGATTGGCAGTTTTACAGATTCCTTCTGTGTAAACAGTGGACGCTCAGCCTTCAATCCTCCATACATTTTCAATTAGCATGCAGTCACCTACAGAGCACAATCCAGTTTCAGAAGACTATATGTTGTCAAAACAGACTCAATTTTATAGTATTAAGCCAACATCACATTTAATAAATGCCAGTTAAATACATGAAATGTAGATATTCCTAAACACTGATTTTCATGTCATTGTACTTTTCTCCCAGTTTGAAAGGCAGGTGGACCAGCTCATTATTGTGTAACTATCAGCAGCATTATTTCCACTAAATAAGTTTATTTCAAGTCTATCAAACAGCATCACCCATTAAGTTGGCCAGGAACAATTTCCAATCACTATAAAAAAAGCACTCCTATTCTGTATCATTTTACCATCATTCAATTTTCCCCAAATTATTTTTTTTAAATGCACAATTTTTCTTCTATTATTACAACAAATGTCCTTTTCAAGTCATATAATGCGATGTTATTTTCTTCCTGCAGCAAACAGCACTAACAGAAAGTAGAAGTGATACTAAACGTTGTCCACAACTGTTATGGAATGTATATGGAGTCTGACTTTCTACACTAGACCAACTACTTTTGGCTGAATTCAGAAGCTACTTCTAATCCCACAGATATTTTAATCAAGCAGAAGAAAAGAAGTAGCTGTGGAACTAAACAGGAAAGGATTTTTCACGTTTAGCCTTATTATTTGGGGGGAGGAAGAATGCAGGAAAGAAGCGTTTAAAAAAAAAAAAAAAAAGAAACAAAAGAAAACCAAGCAACACCTTGTCTTAAACTTCTTCTCCCAAACAGTTCTTCCCAGCTCAAAGTCTTGCATTGAAATATTTCAGTTCAGCCTTCTGGTGACATCCCAAGCCAGACATCCAAAGCAGAATTTGTGAAGGACAATTCACAGGTTGGATGAGAAACAAATACTTGTACACTTATGATACAGAAGATCTATGCGGAATCAGTTCCAGAATGAAACATTCACTGCTACAAGTGTTCAGCCAGCAACCAGCTAGTATCGTAGTCCACAACAAACTCCTGCTGCATCATGAAATACTAACTTTGTCATGATCAAATAATGGTTATGCATAGCAAACCATGAAGTCAATGTGGTAAAAATAAAATACATGATTCGATTACTGAGGAATCCATAAAACCAACACAAGAACACTGCAACGTTCCAGCTCTTACAAGTTGTTTGCCAGTAAAACATTCCTTTCAATACAGATTCAATATTTCTACTGCTGCTCAAGCATCTTTTAAACAGTGTCTCAGGTGAGCAAAAAAAAACAGGTCATTGCTTCATCTGCTACTCAGGGAGAGAACTATACATACAATGTGAAGTTTTGTAGTTTTTTTTTTAAATGTATAATAGGTATACATTTGTGCTTATGAAGAAAAGATGAAACAAGATGTCCTTGCACTTGGGACAGCGAGATTTACAACTCTTTAGTTCCTGCACAAGATTGTTCTACAGACTTGGGCAGAACTGAAAGCACTTTCCTGCCCAAACAAAATGCATTACTGTTTCATTACACAGCTCTGTGAAACGAAAGGTGAAACATTCATCTTCCCTGAGCTTAAGATATTCTTAGGAACCTCAGTCAAATGTCTCAGCTACTTGCAGGTAGCTTCACACTGTAGGGGGAGGCACTGAAGGAACAGGGAGAAACTGGTATACTTACACGTACCAGCTCAGGGTTTCTGTAGTGTCAATTACTTAAAGCCTTGATATGCAGTGTTCTTAGCTGCTGGCTTAAACAAATGCAAATTTATGCACCATAAACAGCAAAATTGAAACATACCAATATAAAACTTTCTGGAATAGGGTTACATGAGACTTCCATATCTGTGTGATCTTACAAGAAATGGTAAACAGAAAAGAGAATTAACTGAAGTCCTTCACAAATGTTGCTTTACATTGCTCCTTTCAGATATTCCACAGAAAAGATCTTCCTACCATTTTAAAGCATTTCTCTAAGCCTTGTCACTTATCAGATCTTACATTTAGTTCTGAAGCACTACAACAACATAATTATAGAAACTTTTGAGACAATCTTCCCATCTCAACTTAGTTAAGGAGTAGAAAAACGACACTAACAAAGCTACAGAAGGGAAACAGACTAATGATGTGACAATGTGAATCACGGCATTGTGCCTGCTGCTGCATATATAGGAACAAAATCTGTACACCCAAGAGAGCAGCTAGTAGAGGTCAGCCAGAAGTCTGGCCTTGATTATTAAAATGTAAGCAATTAAGGTCTTTTATCCATATATTTTGGCTCGTTCAATTTTCCCTTTCGGTTAGGGCACTATTGTTAAGTCCATTAAACTGCAGTCATCTCCCCACCAAACAGACTTTCCATTAAAAGGTTAATAATGGTCATATAAATTCACTCAAACATATCATTCTTTTTATAATAAAAAAGGTGGAATGATGATCAGAAATGAAAATGATGCCTCACTTCAACAATAAATGTGTTTAAAGAGTATAAAGATAGCAAAAATTAATTTTGGAGTGATCAACTCCTGAATTTAAATGAATATAATTATGTAATCATTAAATTACTTGATGGACTTCATTAATCTTATTTCTGGTTTTGATGTCATTTTTCTTTCCAATTACCTCAGCTGTTAAGATTAATTTCATACAACTAGCAAAAGTAAAGATCAGAGCCAAGACTCACACCACCTAGGTTCACAGAACACCATACAGCATTGAAATCGATGACTTCTGCAGCATGAATACAGATTTTCTATGTCCATACCACACTAACTACTGCAAGTCCCATAAAAAAAAAAAAAAGCATTGTTTTCTACATTAAGTGCAATCTAATATAATGCCACTTAACTAGAGTTGCCTTACAATTTAGTGTACTTGATTCACATTTTAATATCTTGCTTTCAGGCATGAAAACAATGAATGGATGCCTTACATAGGTGAGAAATCTGTAAAGGATTCACACTATATTATTTCATTAGTATTGATCTGTCATGCAACTCTTTAAAATACCATATTCTCTCAAGTTCCATCCACCCTTGATAATAGAATGAGTTCTACCAAGGAGATGCAAATTAAGGCAAAATGTTTTAAGAAGTGGTATGTCTTGCTCCTAGGAAAAAAGCAACCGTTACCATTAATTATGATCCCCTGGAGCTATTAAGTAATTACACCCAGCACCATAAAAAACACATTTCTACTGCCGCACTAACTGTTGTATATGAGTGAGAGGGAATAACATCTGAAACCAAAGTCAAGATGACAAAACAGATTTGCTTTTTCACCTAAATTCTACTTATGAACATGTAGCCTGAAATCTGTGAAATATACAAGATCTATTAACAAGTCAAGTTCTCTAAAGCAAATAATCCATTTCAGCAGAAGACAGAATTTAAAAGACATTGCCCCATGTATACTTCAAATAAACTTGACTGCTACAGACTGCCTGTTGCACGCTTCATTCATCTCATCCACTAAGAAATTAACAATGACTTTTGTTTGAGCCACTGTGAACAGTAGTATATCACTACCAGAAGAGAATTCTCTTCCACAACCACCTATGTACAAACTGAGTCACAAAACTCCAGTTGAAACCTGTCAATAACTGTTTTGCTTTACAACAGCCTGATGCTGTAAGGTTCAGAGTACCTTCAACTTTTATTCAAATTAAGAAAGATGAGTGCCAAAGTGCTCAGTTAGGTTAGGTGTAGGACAGTCAAATTAAGATTGTTTAACAATTTTTTTTTTTTTTTTTTTACTCACTTGGAAGACAAACAACAGGATTCAAGTCATTTTACCCTACAAATTCCCAAAGAAGTTTTTAGAAGTCTGAAGATGTGCCTTACCATATGTAGCACCTTGGGACTGACAGCTACCTGTACTATACAGAGCAATTCAATATATTTAGCTCTTTTTTTCACAGGAATTTCAAATACTGTAAGTCCACTAACGTGATTTTAAATAACAGTGCATTGTTTACCTTTGAGGGAAAAACCATTGCATCAACATTGCCCAAGTTAGGGAAAAATAAGTTACAGATATTTTAGAAAAATGTCAGTTTACAACTTCAGAATCTAAACAGCATTTTCCAGCTCAGCATCAGGAAGATACAGCTAGTATTACAGATCATAAAAGGTGAAGAAAATAAAAGGGAAAATATATAAAAACACATCAAAATGCAACCCTCATCTGCAGGTAAAGCCTTTGCATCCAACAGCAGTTAGATATCAATATAGTTCTTCCATTAAGGGTCTAAAAACATCAATTTAGAGTTGCATGAATATACGTTTGCAAAATACCAGGGTCACAAATTTAATTCAATTCCTGAGGATTCTAGTAAACTTGTGTCTACTGCTCCTGTTTTCCTGAACAACAGATATATGAGGTTTCTAATATAAGTTGAGGTTGATGGGTTTTTTGTGTGTGTGTTTTTATTGTTTAAAACATTTGTTCCTGCTTCTTAATTGAACAAACAATGTAGGAGCCTAGTTTAACAGCACTATAATTCCCCTACAGACAACATTACCGAAACTGTTCAGAATCAGTCATGCTCATGATAACCTGGATAAAAAATAAATAAAAAGGGATTTTCTTTCTACCAAAGAAATAAAGCCAACAAGCCAACAGAACCTGTGGTGGCACAGTAACTGATTTTATGTAACTGATGCTCCTGTATCACCTGTGCTCCTATGTGGCTGGATAACATACATGCATTCCTTGAGAAGTATTAGTCCGACTAGGTTTTACTGGATATGATGGAGCAATATTATGGTCCTTATATTCAAATACATTGCTAATCCAACACACAAAAGCAAAATCAATACAACAAACCTTGTTTAGGATCCCCTGTCATAGTGTCAAATGTAACTACAGACAGCTGATTGGTTTTGTGGCTGTAGATAGAGGTATTGCCACATAATCAGAGGATAAAAGTTGCTACCTATTTTGTGAGTTTATTCCTTGGCATTTGCCAAGACTTACCAGATGTTGTTTTCAAGCAATACCTAAATATTATATTTGGTTTATATTTTATCACAAATATACACCCATGTATGCAAATGTATGCACGTGTACAAAAAAGCAACGGGTTAGTTGGATTTGTTTACATCACATAGTAGCACAAACAATGTTATTGAACCATAACATTCAGATAGCCACCACATTTTTTCCAACAGAGTCAGCATGAAATCAAAAAAGTAACAATGCAACATTTGCTACGTTATACTTCATACATTGAGCTAGAGAAATGATTATTTAAGTAGTTTCCACACAGATTCCCAAAATGCTCTTTATTTTCTGCTCTTAAATGGGAAAAGCTTGCAGTGAGTTATCATCAACTAAGAGCATCACCTTCGGGGCTTTTTGTTCATTTGTTTAAGCTAAATTAGTTTCTGATCTATTAAGATTTAAGAAATGAATTTTGGGGCCTGATCTTGTCAGAAACCTATATGGAGCTACTGGGAGAGTAAGCTGCAAGTTTTCAACAGTTTAAAAGCAGGCCCTTTTGTGGATGATAACCACCAGAAGAGTAAGTTTATAACAACATCCATTTCTTTAGTAATCAGATCTTAGGAGAGACAGGAGAGACATACATCTGTAATATCAAGATCATTGAGAAAAAAAGAAAAAGGGAATAGAGAATCCTACTTGTCATTAAGAAATCAAATTTGTGGTCCTTGTTTTGGCTCAGAGGAACATATTCAGTTTATTCTACTAGACCAGAAAAAAACAGGGATGATTTTTGAAAAGCCATAGGATTTAGGTCACCCCCTTGAAGAAAAAAAAAAAAAAGGACTATTTTTTGCTGGCTTAGTAGCAGAATGGGAAAAACAGAATAGATTTACAGATAGATATAAGGGAACTGAGGGCTAGAAGAGTAGAGTCGTGACGCTTCCTCCCATCCTCCAATGCAGCTCCCTAACACTTGCTTCCATTATGCAAAGTCGCAAATACTACTTTGCCTCTTTACTACTAAAGACTAGTTTGAGAGCACAGTTTAAGGATGTAGATGACCAGAACATATTTTCACATAAGCTGAGAACAATAATGCATAAAAGAAGCTGGGGAGATGCGAGGAAAGGAATAAAGCAGCAGATTAGCTACACATAGGAAATATCTAGAGCAAATAGGTAAATAACTTATTAGTTCAGATTCAGAGAAGTCCAAGGAGACTATCACAACTTACTGGGATCTGTGATTTCAAGCTTCTGACCAGAATTGTCTTTCAGCTTGAACATGTTGAGCAGTAGTTGCTGTCTTTCTTCTCCTGAAGTCATTATAGTTCAGTAGTTCTTGTCACAGTCCACCTGAAGCAGCGACAACACAAAGCTCTAGTACCAGGAAAAAAAATTGATCTTATATCTTGTTTCAAAGATCATCAACAGGTTCCAGATATCTGTTAACTTATGCTAATATAATCAAACACAAATCAAGACTTAGCTAATGCAGGTACATTTGTCATCTCTATTCCATACCTATCTATTCCCATATCAATTGTTTATTTTAATTGAGGTAGACTAAAAAAAATGCTATGGGCAGCAATTAATGAGTGGCTTGAGGTAAACTTAAAGAAAAAAGATTATGCTTATGATGGTTTTTTGTCCTCCCCTTCTTCCTACTTGAAATTATCAATAGACACTATGTAAGTATGTACACATATGTATAAATTTTGTACATAAAAGACAGACTTGAAAATAGAACCTTGATGGGTTGTGGTGTTTTCTTTGTTTTAAATAAGCTCTAGACAGTGCCAGCTGCTGGTTCAAAGAATTCAGACTCCAACTCATCCCTGCCTCTGGTTTTATACTTATGAAAATATGATCAGGAATAGTGGCAAACATTGAGTACACTGATTTAACCGTCTTAACTGTCAACTGCCAGAGATTTTTCTCCATCGCTTCCAAATTCATGGACACTTTAATCCAGTTGTCAAGACTAGGAAAATCTTGGAGTTATGTTGGGTCAGCAGCTGGCTGCAATACTCACAAGAGCCTGATTCTCCAGTAGTTTTTATACCTGATCTGATTCTGAAACAGCTTACATTTGCACCATTTAATTCAAAGCTAAAAAGAAAAACAGGCACATGGGTTTCCTCTAGGATGTCTTTATAAAACTCTAGTTAGAAACAGGAAAGTAGATATTTTGTAACATAGAAAACTTCTCTGATTAGCTTTAATAATGTAGCAGTTCTTAAAATCTCTTCTTTAATGCACCACGTTGTTTTTGACATACCACGGTACACAATATGGCATGATACAGCTTATGCACCCTGATGTGCCATGGTAGAAACTGTCAACTAGTACACCTGAAAAGGTACTTCTGTGGAAGATGCTGACTGTGTGGCAACTCTGTTCAGCCACGACAGAAAGGGGCAGGGGCAGCATGGAACAGGACAGGAGGGAATAGGGTCTTTATTAGCCCTTAAGTGTTCTGAAAGCTACATGCTCACAGCTTTAATCTATATATGTCTAATTAGATCAACAGGTTTTCTGACAATACTGATTAGAAGAAAGCACTAAGCAGATGCTTAGCTCACAGCTTATTACAGAAGGCACAGGTAAACACTGAATTAGATACATGTTGTACTGATCCATCCAATGATCCCATGACCCATTAGGTTGGCTGCCTGCATTACGTATTGAGGCTGTGAAAATGAGTAAGTCACTCAGCACTTCCAAGTGGGAACACCACCAATAAACACATTATTGCCACACATCAGTTATCTGGAAATAACACGGCCTCCCAACCCATTAAGAATAAATCTAAAATACTTCTGGAGGAAGAAAAGGGAGATATTGCTGCAATTTCCAGCATATCTCTGATGGGTTTTGTTTATTTTGACAAACAAATGACACCAGAAATGCTCAAAAGGGTAAACTTGGCTTTGGCTAAATTGTCAAAGGCATTTGTGGGCTGAAGATTGGGGTGGTGGTGGTAATGTGCTGTTACATGTCTAAGTTCCTGCCATCAAAAGTTCCTCTTCACTATTTACTTAGTTCTGTAGGTAACAGTTATGAAATTATTGGACCATCCCTACACATAAATTACAACATATGCTCAGTAGTAAAGCAACAATGAGATCACCTTGGCATTTTTGAAGTCTAAGAGCAGTCACCCATGAACTCTAGAATCAAAACAAATAAAGATCTCATTCACTGTTGCCTCATTAAGGAGCTTTCAGGACACAGTGACAATAATTGTCTTCCCTTCCCCCTATTTTTGCTTTGTCAAATTCTAGAATTACGCTGATAAGTTAAAGGAATTTAGAAGGGATTTGACAAGAACAGATAGCATAGAACAAACATCTATGTACTCAAGTGTTCAAAGTTAAATAAAAATACTAGCATTTAATACCAATAGTTTCAAAAAAGAAGAAAACATGTCAGATTCTCAGGTAAAAGAATAATTCCCTTGTGCAGAATAACCTACTCAGCTTGATTTCACAATTATGGACTAACTTGAAATATTTAAATGTAAGTTTTCAGAATGCACCTATTACAGGACTAAGTGACCTGATCTGACCATATCATATTAAGTCATATTAAGAAAACAAAATGGGGAGAAATAGGCATACACATTCTCTTTGAGAGTCAGAGAGCTACAGACAATTTAGTGCAAAAAGTTCAAATATCAGAAGTCAGATCAAATGCAGTACAGTGGTAACAAAGCCTTAGTTTCAAATGAAGAAAAGAAGATGACAAATCTTTTGCAGAAGATTAAGTTCCCTCTGATGAACATTCAATAGAGTTATAGAGTGTGGGGAACTTCAGATCAATAACCGGATTTGCTATAGCAATTTAAAAATAAAGAAGCTGGGAAGTATCCACAGTAAGAGTGTACTTAAACAGATGCCTGCAGAGGTTCTCTCTAAAAAGGACTCTAATGAGTTTACACTCTTACTCCACCTATCGTATCCATAGGAGTAGGATTCTAACGATTGTTTGGTCCTCTTGCAGCAGTTAGTGTTTTATGCCTCACTAGATTAGATAAATGAGATAAGTAAGAATCATGTGGAAAAGCTTGCTAATGATTAAAGCAGACATTGAACGAGCTTTTTATGTATTCATCTTCCATACAATTCAATTCTACCTGATTTACCTCTGCAGTTGCATGTTTGTGGATCATCATATATCGAATAGCAATTTGCTTTTCAACTTTTACACTTTACATACATGAGAAATCTAACTAATGCCAGTGTACACTGCTTGGCAGATACACCAGGTGGACAGTAAAACCAATGTTTCAGCAGGAGCACGTATTTCTGAAATATGAGAGCACTCTAAAGAAACAAACAGGTAGTCATACTGACATGCAAGCCTATAAACTGTAAAGGCTCAGGAGCATCATCCACACAGCCATACTGTCCTTCAGACAGTAAGGTGCTGATATGGTGGCAAGAGTCTTCTCTTGTAAAGTCTTTTTGTTACCTAAAAAAGTAGATGAGTTTCTTCCAGACAAAATGGAAGACCATGGGTTTTGAACATATGGTCAGGATGCATTAATTTGGGTGGCAACAATAATAATGGTATCTGTACAGGCTTTCCAGCTCATTAGTCACGTGAACTAGAAAAGGTTTAGGAAGTTAATATCCAAATAACCTCAAGTTAGGTTCATTTTGATTATACGTTATGACCATGACCACACTTACAGCCAAAATACTCCTAAGACCAGCCAGGGGAGGAGGGCTTCTTTCTGCAGTTTTGTTGTTGGAGTGACACTGTAGCTTCATCAGAAAAGCTTTAAATAGGAGAGAAGAAGTGAGGAAGGAAACAGCTTCAGAAATCATCAAGTTAATAAGTAATTTCCCATTGAAAATGTTTTCTTTAGAACAAACTTGTAAAAGGTCACTTTTGAAAGTAAAAGTTTACATTGGTTCTACATTTTTCTAAGTCAATAAAAAATATCTGGTGTTTCAGTATAGGTCTTCTCAAGCCAAATAGAATTCAAAGGGATCCCAATCTTACTACAAGGGCAATAATTTTAGACCTATATATACTTAGTATCTGGTGTCCCAGCAGCACAATACTATTTGTAAAACAAAATCCTTGATCAAGAATCGATTCCACCGTGTTTCAACCACATTTCTGATTTCTAATTCTTGTGTAGTTGATTGTAAAGCTTTATGGTATCTTCTGCTTACCCTGTTCTTGGGTGCAAAAAAGGGAATCTCACCACACTTCAGCCCAATTTAAAGCACTAACTTACAAGCCCAGGGAGATAACTACGCAACAGGGAAACACACAAACTAATTGAACATGATAGCTGCGATCAGCTGACTTCATCTTTTTACACCCTAAAAGCTTTCAAAGGGTAACTGAAGCATGCTTATGTCCTTCTGTTTATAGCCTAGCAGAAAGTTTTCTCCTACAGCAGAAGAAAAGGTCATCATTCCCCAACTCCCTCCCTTCTCAGAAATCTCTCCAACTATCCCAGCAAACTGCTAACAAGGCATATGTTGAAGGAGAAAATAGTACTGTCCAAGATGAATTTGAATTATTTGAGTCTGTTCAATATTTAGTGCTTTTTTTGCATGCAAATCTATTATTCCAATTTTAAGAAATGCATTTCTACACTTAAATACCAGAAAGGCTAAATGTGGAAGCTTCCCCATATGAGCAGTAGCACCCTGCAGAAGGAAACTTCAATATGACCAAAAATGCATGCTCAGTTCAAGAAACTGTCCATTTAAAGCTCTGGAAACACTGAAAAGATGTTTAAATCGCTAACAGAATTACTCATTTTTACTTTTTTCCCCCACCTGACCTCATTTAGCATAGTGGAAGCCTGCTTTTCCTGGTCTATTAAGACTTCAGTAAAATCATTCATTTACAGTTAACCGCAACAGTATTCACATTTAGACCTGAATATTAATTGACTGATAATGAGATGATAAAGCTCCTTTTCTCTGCAGGTGTACCAATCAATTTCAGTGAAACCAGAGTATTTTCCTGTACTGCATCTGAAATTAAAAAGTGATTTATATTTTCTAATAAAGTGGTTTTCATTGATCTCCTTCTGAAAAAGCATGGTTTCATTTGCACCTTTTTTAATTATAACAGTTTCCATTTTCATATAAATGATTTTCCAATATTTTTGGCTCCAATTGATGATTAGCTTTGATATGGCTTTACAGAGTTTAAAAACCTTCCAAAGAATTTAGAACTTTTAATAAACTTGAACATTTCCAGTCAGAATGAATCTGTTTTAAAAGACAGCGTCAGGATCACTTTTAAGTACATATAAATGGAGAAGTTGGAGAAAAACTGTCTACTATTATTATTAGTCAATGTCACTCCAAAGCTAATATGTCAAAGACTTTTACCAGCCATCAGTAACAAACTCCAGCTTGCAGCAATTCAAAGTATCATTATCTATTGAAATCTTCTAGCAGATGCTTGAACTAAAAGCAATTAGATTTCACTTCAAAATTATTGTCTTTCAAGAGATAATAATTAAGGAACAATTAAAAGAATGCTGGATTCTGAGTAAGTGTTCAAACACCAGAGTCAGCAAAGGGACCAAGAAAATTGGGTGCAGATAGCTTGCTTCAGTACTAAAGGACCACAGGAGGTAGAGAAATGAAAATGTGAGGTATGGGGTAAAATACTTATATCTATAAACACTGCTTTGCACTTGGAGAAACTGAGGACAGAAGCTTGGCCCCAACAGCTCTCAGCTCTGACAGTCTGGCACCTTACTGAGCACAGATGCTCACCAAGCTGCCACCTACAACGTGCAAAAAGCAGAAGTACTATACAATAAAAATGATCAATGCTTAATATTTAAGCAACTGGAATATAAAGTGTTTTGGATTGTAAAGAAACTGACCTGAAACAAGCAAAAGAGTTATGTTTTCTTAAACAAGTGAGAAGCGGAAACCAGACAATCTGCAGCCTTCTCAGTGACTATAATCACCATGCAAGTAACTACTAAAGCTGCAGGTGACCATGAACTCAGCCACCTCAAAGTTTTTCAGAGCGGTAAAAACATTCTTTAAGGAATCATGTAGTAATACTTATGTTTCAGATACCAGAGCAGTCCTAGGTAAACTATGGATTTGCAAGTCCCAGCCATCCCAAAAGCAATTTCTCATCAGAATACATAGCTCATAACACATGACCAGCTTGAGTAAGAACATTGCAAGCAAGAAATGCTCAGTTCTAACATCTGTTTCACCAGAAGATTTAAGCTCATCAGACTGGATCTGATGCCAACACTTCAGACAATCATCCCAGAGCAAGCCAAAGTGAAAAACACACAAGCCAAGAGATTTCATGGGTCTCAAACACATACATGGAGCCTGACAGATAACAAGAGGTTCGGCACAAGCTGCAGAAGCTTTGAATAAAATGGCCCAGGACTAGGAAGCAGACTAGGGCAGAACAAGCATGATCAGGAGCCAGGAGTTCAGAGCTACAGATACAGAAACGATTCCAGGACCCGGGAGCTAAAATTGTAAAGCAGTTTTAGCAAAGGCCAAAAGAACAGCTGAGATGTAGCACTCAGTCTTTCACAGGCTTCTTTTGAATGACCTGCTTGGAGTAATATTTGCCCATCACAACAGGGCCTAGGAATTTAACCAGATAAACAGCAAGTATTCATAGTAATTACTTGAGACTTGTGGTAGATGCCTTAGAATAAATTCATCAGAAAAAAGCAATTTTGGTTTGACAGAAGTTACAGAAGTCAGATGGATCAATGAATCAAGGAAAGCAGTAAGAAAATATTTATTATGACAACCTCTAAGTAAACTTTCGTATACTTTATAGATGACAAATTTATTTTAATTAGAGATCACTTCTTACTGCAGAACTGCTTAACAGATACAGGAAATGGCTTGTAGTCACAAAGTCTGCTTGCAAGGATTCATGGCTTTTGGAGTTTTCTAGAGCTGCATGCAAAAACCCTTGAATAAAACATCAGTCATTTTGCTCTGGTATAAGTATTTCATTTGAAGAATTTAGCTTCTTAATGCTATCGTCTAGCCATACCATACCACCATGCATTGAAAAGTAATTAATTTTCTTACTCCACTGTAAGAGTGAAATGAATTAAAATTGATTTTCAATCTGCATTTTCAATGGTAGCCCTAACGTTGTTTCTCTCCAGTTTGTTAAGGATCATCATCTACTGGAGTAACTTGTGATGATTTTTAACCACAATTTAGAAATACGTCTCACATTTGAAGAGGAGTACACAGCCATTCAATATATTCACACCAAAAAAATTTGCATCTCCAGCATTATGCTGAACTCTTCCCAGAGTGCTCCCATCACATTTCTCTAAAGCAAAGCACAAGTATGTTTTTCAGCCATTACAGGAAAAAAGTAGTAATAATTATTGTAAATTTCAAAGTATCCAGAGTCCAGAGGCAACACGTATTTCCTGCAAGGTCTCCAAATAGGATCCTCCATCAGGTCACTGCCCTTACCTTGTACTGCTGAGCTTCTTTATTTTTAGTAGGTAGTTTGTACCCTTTAGGAGCCATGTTTAACACAAAAACTGTTCTAATATTTTATGCAAGAGCTCAACACAGTCAAGACTCAGAGAAAGTCTGCTTCTAAACACAGCTTCCATAGCTTAGTGTTACAGATAGCCCAAAAGTGGCCTACAAGCACTGCTTACAATACAGCAATGACAACAGAAAATGCTTCAGAACTTAAGCACTACATAGAAGAATACTTGAGGCATTCAATTTATAACATCTGAAAAAAATGCATTAAAGCCTTGATAGTTAGCAATATATAGCCTTTCCAATTAGGAAACTTCGACATGTAATACTGGTTTCTTGCATTTTTCCCTACTAGTCGTCAGGAAAAGCTTGGGTACCGCATTTCTTCACACAGCGGTGGCCTTAATTCCTTTTACAACATCGCCCTCTAGTGTTTATTACCCTCAGGTATCTTCTGGAAGCAGCTCAGTTCCCTTGCTTCAGTGATTTAATACTTTTGAAGAAAGTTTAATACGTCTTAGCAAGTATTTTTGTAGGCAATAAGTGCTCAACAGCTGGGAGAGGAGATGAAGGATATGTAGATAAGGTCTCACTTAACTTAACCCAAACTTCTTGGCATTTAAGTTCACTGTAAGAAGTATAATTTGCATATAGGAAGGACTGTTAATCCTGAAGAACCAGAGCACTTATCTCATCACAAATCCCAGTTGAGACGACTTATTTAATTCTGTCACTCCATGTTTTCACCAAAGTGGAGAATAAGACACATAGCACATACATAGGCTTATTTGGGCAATATACCTGAAAGATAGCATTTAAGTTAATCTTACTAACCTTATCATAGAATCATAGATGATTTGGGTTGGAACGGACCTTAAAACCATCTAATTGCAAACCTCTGCCACCTCCCACCAGCCCAGACTGCCCACAGCCCCATCCGGCCTGGCCTTGAGCACTTCAGGGATGGGGTATCCACAGCTTCTCTGGGCAGCCTAGGCCAAGGCCTCACTGCCCTCACAGTGAGGAATTTCTTCCTAATACCTAATCTAAATCTACCCTTTTTTAGTTAAGACCATTCCCCGTGTCCTGTCACTACACCCCCTGACAAAAACCCCTCCCCAGCTTTCCAGTAGCCCCCTTTTGGTACTGGAAGGCCTCTGTGAGGCCTCCCTGGAATCTTCTCCAGGCTCAACAACCCAATCTTAAACTGATCTTACTACAGAACGCAAAGTTTTTCTATTAAAAAGGGGTTGTTTATATAATTTTATACATACAGACATGTGGGCACACACTTAAGGATTCAGGATACAGGTAATTATTTGAGAAATGTAAGCGGTTGTCCACCACTACTAGATGGTAAATGAGGAAAAACAAGCACTGAGGCAGTGTTTTCTTTTTTTTTCAAAAAGCAGGTACTACTGGGACACAGCAACATCTAAGTGAGGAGTATCTTTAATTACATATGCCAGATGAAGGCCATCTGTTACAAAACATTACAAACCTCCTTCCCATTACTCTCCCCCTCCTGCTAGATGGCATAGTGGATTTACGTAATGCCCAGTAAGAATCTAATTGCAAAGACCACGCAAGATACCATGAGTCAAAGGCATGTTAATATTTTACAAGCAGCTAAGTAAAAAGACAAAACAACCATTTCTATGTGATTTCAGCTCTAAAAAACAATGGAGTGACAATTCAAAGAACTGCAGCAACCAAGTTAGTGTTAGTTTAAGTCATTACCTATATGTCCATACAGATATAATTAATCCTGTTCCATGACACCCAAAGCTAAATGAAATATCCTGCCTACTTACGATGTAGCATGTTAATTTTTGAGTCTTATCCATAAATGCAAGTGCAGGCTTTCCCTAAGCATGTTCCATTATCTTATTAACATCAGAATTTCATATGCTCCAACAGTGATTTGTGGTATTTTTGATCTGGATCAGCAAAAAGCTTTCATAATATATTTTTATTCATAATAGACGACAGTGGAAAGTAACAACAGCACAGAAAATAGGATAAGAATGGTTACAGGTGAGAGACTGAACTCAAAGTGAAGACGCTCCATTTCAGGAGTGAGGGAGGTATGATTATAGATCCTCAGGAGATGGATCAACTTCCTTGCACAAGATGGGAAGTTGGATGATCACTGAAGGTTGCATAGAAGAAAGTTATTTTGCGTTTTCCAATCCCCAAATCAGCTCTGGTTTCCAAAATTGTGACAAATATTTTATTTCTGGGATCACTGGCAAGACTCCATAGACTTTCTATTAACTGTTCTGTCCCATTTGCCACTCCATAGCTTTCATAATCAATTATCCACATGCCAAAATTCAAAGAACACGCTCTCAGCATTGTTATAAAAAATGCTGTTATTTTGAGGGCAGGAGGACCTGAGCTACACAGACAGAACACAAAAGACCACACAGCCCCAGCACCTGCTCATAAGGCAGTTTTCAGTCATCTCCGCAACTGTTTGCTTATCAAAGACTTGCTCAATAGATATTTACTAACACTTGCCCAAGTAATTGTTTTCCTCCTCCTTTGAATGTAAAGCAATAAACCAAACGTTTTTCCCTCCCAGAGACAGAGAAGTAATGGGAAAAACAGAAAGCTCAACATAAGGGCATATAGCAACTCTCAGAGATAAGATTACATAATAGGGTAGATAGGAAGAGTGCAGGAAGAGTGAAAACAAAACCAACAAAACCCTTGATGTTTGGAGGTCAAGTACTCTCACACCAGACTCCAAGATCATGTGCCTACCACACAGCCTTCCTTTCCTTCAGCGTTTGTGGTGCATCATAGCACAACGCACAACCTTCTGAGCTAGTACACACATTGCTAGCAGGACAGCTAGCTAGCCCTGCCCAGGGCTCGACGCTGCTGCATGTAGATCTAGTTCTCAATATCGTTTCAGATATGAACAAATGGATCTGAATCTCCCTGACAGTATCACTACAGTTCATCTATTACAACAGCCTAGACCCGAAATCCCTAGCTCTGCAGAGCAGTTCCTCTGACATGTGCAGACTAGCACATGCTAGACGAGTAAGTCATGAAGAACGTGGTAGGACAATATTTTATAAGCCTTTTTTGTGGGGAAAGGGAGACACTGTTGAAGATGACCTAAGTCTGGGTTGAAGGAAGCCAAAAAGCAGTTATAGGATAATCTCTTAGGGAAAAGAGGAAACAAGGTACTTTTATGCAATGTTAAAGAGAAACTACAGGATGTTGAGTACCACTAGCTTGGTAACTTATGCCATCCTCTGTTTAACTTCCAGGATGTAAGAATCAGAAATATAATATGCTTAGAACATTATAAATAAATTTTCTTACTAGTAGCTTGTAGTGTGTACATAGTAAGTTCTGCGACTTGCAGTCTGTATCAAGAAGTGCTAAATCATTATCTAGCCAATGCCTTAAGCTAAGTACTTGAGGATCAAGTGCCATTTTAAAAATTCATGTTAGAACTGCCAGCTGTAAAGTGCAGGAACTGAACTGGTAGTCCAAACAGAAAGAAGTACAATTGTTCCGGAAGCGCAACATTGCCCTCCCATCAGGGAGTAAAGCTGTAAATACACCACTTTAGGGAACACTGCACTGGGTCACTGGGAAAGCGAAGGACATTAAGTTCTTCACATGACCATTCAAATAAAGATACCGCAGGTCCCAAGCTACCACTAAGAATATAGGATCCAGTTTGTGAGAGAAGAATGCATACATACCAGATATACAATCAACAGCCACAGGCTGCTGTTTACATTGGCCACCTGCCACTCCCAGCCAAGCTGCATACACCTTTGAAATGCTCTGGGTGCCACCAGTCACTCGGATGAAGAATCACCTGCAAGTTATTTTTGGAACTTCTCAAACTAATCATCCCATATTACTCTAAGTTAAGACACTAGCCCATCCACAAGTGTAGCAGTTAGACATCCTTACAGTGACGGTAACACCTGTTGTAAACTTCTGGATATGACCCCCAGGAGCTTCAGGTTGCTAGGTGTACCCACGTACAAACACGGTTACCCTGTCTGGTAGCCTACACACTGGCAGTGAAATTATGCACAGGTTGCTCTAGCTAAATTCTCAGTTTACACAGTGAAAGCAGCTATATTTCATACTCTCAAATGAGCGTCGCCAGCATTTAAACAAGATATGCTAACGTAGACATACAAAAACACCAACTAACATGCATTTGGCTAAAGAAAAGCTCTAACAATCTGCTGAATTATGGCTTAATTCTGCCAAGTGTCAAGTTCCCATTTGGAAGTGCCAACCCCCTTTAACTTGTCTTCACTGGCTCTTGAGGCTATAATGAACACACAGCAAGTAGTAACAGATCTGATCTTTCCTGCTTCCCACCACCACCTCCATGCCAACTGAGGTATGCCCAACAGGCGTACTGAATAAATTATATTTACTGAACTCAGATTACTCATTGAACATACAACTCCATGTTAGAGATACCCACCACAGCAAGAAACAGACCCTTCAGAGAGGAGTCACCTTCTGTTATTCCTTCTCTACCCAAAGGTTAATGCTACCTCTTAAGAGACAGCAGGTTTTTGTTTGTGTAAGACACAGGATTTAAAAGAAGCTAAGTTTTTAAGCAAAGAACACTGACCCAAGACAAAGCACATCTGAAGAAGCGGAAACAGCAAACATTTTTTTTTAAGCTCAGAAGTACATGAATTTAGTTAACAGAAGTGTCTTAAAACACCCAGCTTTACCCTCTAGTCAGTTTGAAGTGCTACACCGCCATCCCTCAGAAAGAGCTAGCCCTCAGACACTTAGGCAGATGGCCAACTATATCATATATATGCCCCTTTGAGAGTTGAAGCCAGATCCTCTTGTTTTCTAGAGTTTGTCCACAATTCAGAAACAGCTAAAAGTTTATTTTCCTCTCACCATACTTGTTTTTAATCAACTCATTTGCATTCAAGCTAGAATAGTTCAAAGCAATTAAAATAGGTAAGTAGAATGAAGTAAAACTATCAGACACCAAACTCAGATGAATAGGCTACTGAAATAACTTTAAAAGCTGCCTTATTTATGAAAAAAGTACCAGAATATACTGTTCCCAAGTTGTTATATATGGCAATCAAGAACATTTCAGTGCTATTACAGAGCAGGCATTCAGCCTCTCTTGTAAAGTGAGTTCCATACTTCATTAAAGATGCACGCCATCCACCATTTAGTGGACATACAATAAAGATTTCATCTTCTCAGAATGGACATACATAAACACTATTCACAAGTGCTTAAATCATGAGAACACTAGGAAATGCCAGACTGTCTTTTAATTAACAGTCCAAAGTTAAGTATAGGTCAGCCCACAAAGAAATGTACTCCTAGGTGTGTGCATGTCTAAGTACGTGCACATCTCGTAGTGCACGTGTTAAGAATTGAAAGAACCAAATATGTTACAACACTAATTTACTTGGTTTACACCTTCAGGCACAGGAATTGTTGCACATCTTTGCATCAACAAGACTGAAGACTGATTATAATCAGGATTTTTAAACTGCTTAAAATTCCAATGCATCAGATCATAATGAACTATAGTAAATATGAATGTACATCAATGGATCAACATGCACAGTTTGGAGAATAGACAAAACTTCATATGTAGTTGAATTTGTATATACTGAAGTAGATTTGTGTTTATTGCATAACACTTTCAGATTATTCAACATATTATTGCTATTTATACTTGTTATTACAATACAAACTTTGTCAGAGTCAAAATTAACAGATACATATACATACATTTAAAAAAAAAAAAAAGTCAGTTAATGCCTTAGATTTAGGGCTCCACCGATTTCCAGGAGATTACTTCAGACTTCAGTGCAAGTTTCCAGGAAGCAATGTTGATGGCTTGCTTCTTCTGCAACACACAAACTTCTGAGTATTCACCCAGGGAATCCATCAACTTCAATGGCATCTCACACCATCGGCTGTAAATACAGATTTCCTTCAAATCCTGTATGAAACTCGACTTGATCTGCACAGTCTGTCAGTAATACAGATCAATCCCTTCAAGCACAGAACACCAATAATTAAGTTGCTTACTTCATAGCTACAGTTTGTATTTGAAGTACATCAATACCCTATTTCAACTTGTTCTGTCACAAGCACTGTCCTTCAGAGCCGAATTCTGGGCAGCATCAGCAGTTGTTTCTGTGCAAGGGTCATCTTTTTCTTCTTCCTCAGGCTGTTCTCCAGGTTTTTGGACAGAGTCCACAACTGCTGTGCTCTTACTGGTATTGCAGCCCATTTTGGTCTCAGTCAATGAAGGTTCCGTGATTTTTTGGTAGAAGTCTAATGAAGGCTCACTGCATTGAAGGAATGAAGAACGAGGAAACAAACTCCAAGCTAAATAGCTTTCCCTATTGTATTGTTAAGAGCAAGTATGTTTGGTTTCTGTGACAACACACTGATCCTGCTAATCAAGCACTGGCCAATAAAGAGCTACAGTTTAATGCAGCCAGCAAAAGGCAATTTTCACTGCCTTTCTAAAAAGCCTATGAAACTGTTCTTCATTAGTATTTTTTCCTAGATGAGTAACTCATGATTGCTTTGCCCAAGGAAGCCTATTTAATTTTAACTTCTAAACATCCTATAGTTCAGTTACTAGGAAACAGTGCCTTGCTACACAAAAAAAAAAAAAAATAGTCACAGCAGCAAGTCTATATATTCTTCTAACCATTTTCAGTATTGTAATCTATACTACCAGATTATGTAGACACCTGACTTAAGACACTAGTCTTGAATAGAAAGCTCTGAAGTTATACGAATCCATGTGCCCAAAAACACTTAAAATATCAGCTTGAATCTTAAGTCTAGTACAAAACAAAAAAAGGACCCCAAAAATCTCACTGAAGTAACTGGAAGTTTTTAGCTGAAAAGCAGGAGTGAATGAATACTCTCAGAACTCAAGCATGCCAAAAACAGCAGGTCTCTACCAGAAGCTAAACCAATAAGCCAACTCACATTCTAACCCAACATTCAAACACAATTTTCTAAGAAAAACTTACATACAATGAGCTCACAGTGACTGGCTGACTCCTATCATCTATCTGCTACAAACTAAAGCCAGTAGTACCGCCACGCGCAGATCAACTTCATTGGTGTGTTTCCCCCTATGAAACAAGTGAGTTATTTAAAAAAAATGCAGAGATATGTTTAGCTAAAAAATTATATTGATATTTCACACAACTACATAGTAAGTAAGTGCTCAACAGTACTAGACCTTATAACCACAAATGGAACCACACAAATTGACTTGATCTTTAGTAATCAGCCACTCTTAATATAAGTAACAAGCATTGGGACCACAGTTGCAGGGTTGCCAGTACACGACGAAATAGGCCCTTATTTTCTAGACCTAGAAAAAAAACAGCAGTAAACTTCATTACTGGATGTTGATCTGCATATGCTTGCAAACCATAACAGAGGTACATTAAGGTGAGTTGTCTTAATGTGAAGGATATCCATATGGGGAACAGGGTACAGGTGCCTCAAACATGCTCAGTAGAAATAAAGGGAAAGTTGCTCACTGTTCCTTTGAGGCAGAGGCTAAATATAATGCATGATATTTAAGATTCCCCACAAATTCAGGAGAATCAGACTGGTGCATCTGAAGCAAGTCCAAGCACCACCATGCAGTTTAACTGCACAACTCAATGCTTCTCAGATGACTACTGCTGCTCAACTACCACCAGGGATGTTGCTCTCTGCTTCGAGGCTTTTGTGGTTTGTTCTCTTTTACTAACTGCTGTTAGGCAAGAGGGTGTTTTGTTTACATCATTTACTACCTCCCATTTTATTCAGCTAACATTAGGAACACCCACTTATCTTTACAAGCATTGATAAGCCAAATTACAGAGCAGGAAAAAGTTATTTAAAAGAATATTACATAAACTTGTATGTTCCTCAGGTATATCTGATTTGCTAGTTGAATTTCTACTGTTACTCTTGCATTTAATTGCATGTGCAGCATAGACACCAAAGCAACCATAACCTAGTCACTACACTGTAGAATTTGTACCCGCCAGACTGATTTAAGCCAGAATGTCTGATGAAATGAGAGGAAGATGGAGCTATTCAGAATCTGAAGACATGAGTGTATTTTATGGGTTTGTAAGGAAAACAGGAATATAACTCTACACTTCTGTATTTCTGCATTTGAGTGCTTAATCCACATCAGTATACTTCCTCCCTTGAACGTGATTATTCCTGTGAAAGCAGAATAGTTATAATGATGTAAAAGAATCAGGCAAAAACTGATTCCCAGAACTCCTTAAGTCTGCCTATGTAGGAATTAACGATGCTGGAGCATTTACTGCTCCACATTTTCAGAACACTACCTCAAATTCCCCACTAGATGGTAGCTGAATACTACGCTGATTCTGCAGTATTATACAGCCTAGAGTAGCCCTAGGAGTTGCACCTGATTCCAGTTTTTAAAGGATTACTCCCAATATCTTTTAAGAAAAATAGAACCTTCCCAGAGATGACACTGTCTTAAATATTGACTGATTTACATTTCACAGAAGTTTTGAACCAGGAAGTGAAATCCATTAGTGTCATGCCTTTGGCACCAGCGAGTCTCTTTATGTGAGTGCAGGCTTCATCAAAATAGTAGATCTTGCTAAAAATGTCTTGTATGTTCTTGTCAGAGATGGCTTCATCATACATGTTTCAGAAAATGAGGGAAGGGGTACCACAGGAAGTAGGATAAAACCAGTTTAGGTGGGAGGGAAAAAACTTTCCAGGTGCTCTCAGGCATGAATACTCATCACAACATGCAAGCAAACTGTAGATGCTCTTGTTTCTCAAATCATTTGTTTCTGAGGTTAGCAGCCAGAAGCCATGGACCCTAAAAGCTTTGTTAGTATGAGAACCTTAATTTTTGTACTTGAGACATGAAGTCCAAGTCTGTTGTACTGAACATGACAAGTTTGGGTCCAGACCTAAGATACCATTCTGGTTACAAGACAGAACAGAGAGCTTGGCACTCCAGCCTTTCTGAATTGAATGCACCCACCTCCCTGTGCCCTGTTAGAACCAGTAGTCTAGGTGCAGCAAGAACCCTTCTTATAGGGGCTGTACACAAAGGGGTAGTACAGACAACCCTTCGGACCAGCCTGCAGGTTATGGCTTCATTGCCTGTAAGGAAGCTACGGTACTTACAGACAACAAGCCAATGCCATTTCAACTTCCTTGAACAGCTATACGTGCACCTTTCGCTATCTCTTTTAAAAATAGTCTTTGTTCTTTTTTGGCAACATCTAAGTCCTTTTCTTTTTATTTTTTTTTTTTTTTCCCTCTCAATAGAAAGCAGGTTGGGATAAGAGGCACAAAGATAATTACACTGTCCTGCTACTTAAGACTACTTTGCTCTCATTGCAGGTCACTTGGTTCAGTCTGTTTTGTTTGTGATAGTGAACAAATGCCTGTTTGCCAGCTTTTGCCATCAGAAATCTTTAGAATATCTTGATTTAACATATTTACTTCCTTCCACTGTTAAAAGAGAACATTTTCTGTAAAGCTCTTCATTACAACCCCCAAAATTAATATTGTAAAATTCTACAACAGGTTTCTTCAGAACAAGCAATCAATCATTCAGCTGAAGTACTCGTGTCCTGCTGTCCTGTCTTGTAGCCTCAAGTTCAGTGCAATTCAGATAGCAAATGTCACATATTAGAACTGGACAATAAATGCAGAAGTAGGTTATCTACAAGTGTTTGAAAAAGGCTTGAGGTGTATTAATTACACTTCTAACCCATTCCTCAAGTTTCTGGCCCCTCTTCAAACTGGCCGCGCATTTTTTTCACATCTGAGCAGCAGTCAACATACTGATGTGCTACAAACTTCAACAACTACTCCACTGCAGCAAATTCTTGTTCTCATAGCAACAATAATAGTTTTCCATTGCATGTTTCCTTTAAAAAACTTGAAATGCATAATAATCAGGCAAATAGGAAAGTCTACTGCACGGTAAGTTCAGAATATTGCTTCACCCCATCTTTATTGGATTAATAAGCTAAAAAAAAAAGTCTTTTTCCTTCGTCTATTTAGTACACAAAATATTATTTATGAACTACTTTACAGAAATACCCTAAAAGCAACAAACCAAGCTGCACATTGCAATATACTGAGCATGCTGTGCTGCCTTAAATAAGTATATTCATACTCTTTTCTTCCCGCAGCAATAAAGGAGATCACCTCATTAAATTCATAAGTAATCCACCTTCTCCAAGGTGGAAAGGCTGTCTAGGTAAGCCTCATTTACAAGGACATCTCAGTGCTTCTTTTAAGACTTGAGTTTATCGACAGAAGACAGTCTCCATATGCAGGTACATAATCAGGTTATTTTAGTTTTGGGGTTACTGTAAGGTATGACTTCGCTGCTGTGCTCTGTGCTTCCTTTGCAAATAAGAAGTGTTAAACTTTCCAGTGGCACAGCACATGCTGTCACCCCTCCATTTCTTTACCAGAGATTTCTGAAATTGAATGGCTCAGCTGGAACGGTGACACTCTAGCCTTATATTAATTATGGCTCCTTAAGAGGTCTGCTGACCTCAGATAAATACCTTTGATACATTTTGCTATGAAATTCCAGTCTTTCAACTTAATCTTTAAGATCCAAATAGCTACATAAAAGACTATTTCTTAGTTTAAAATTAGTAGATAACCAGGATTAATTTAGTAAATGCTCTCAAAGGTGTACCTATTTGCTATTAACATAAGGAGCAGATATTAAGTAGTTGGACAGGAAATGACTCCGTGGATCCCCAGCCCTCCTTGCCTCTCAGTCCTAGCTGCTGTTCTGTTGCTGTCACACACGCCCATGTTACTGTACACCAAGAAGGAGGAACCACGACAATCTGTTCTCTTGAAAAAACACAAGCTGTGTTTGGCTGGCTAAGAAAAAAAGAGTCTGTCAAGCTAGTAAATATGTTACAGTACTTGATAATTTTACCAAACTAAGTTTAAGAAATGAGCTTTTGGAATTTGAGTGAGCTATGTCACTCTCTGAGCCTTGTATTGTATGCTTCATGAACATCAGAAAGGGAGGTATCATTATAGTGGTAGATGCCAACTTCCTGCTATCTGCTAGGTGAGGGAGAGAAGCAGCATGTCTGCAATGAGATGTGACAGAGCTAAGGACCGGAGAGTCTAAGCTTTTTCCTCTTTCTCCAGAAGACTTAGCTCTGCATAAAAAAGCACTGCCAATTTCCTACATTAAATGGGTATCTGTCATAAGCCTGTTTCCTGTTGCATTGACAGTCTTGTCTCCTAGTCTGAATTGCCAACTCAAAATTATTTCCATTAATGATTTCACAAGTAACCAGCCAGATCACACAGCTTCCTTACACATTGACTAGTAGAAGAACTCTTCAGGATCCTTAAATATCAGGGACAGCATTACACCTTAAGTGACATGGTTTGTCACAAGAAAAGAAACCAGTCTCCTCTTGGCAGCTAATGAATCCTAGATAATTCAGTTCACAATTTTTTTGAGCAATCCTGAAGCCTAGATTCATGTGCCCTAATTCCAAAATCTGCATTAGAGCAGAGAATTAACAGGCTGTTACACAGCTCAGCATTGCAGAAGTGAAAAGCTGGGTATTCAAATACTACCTCAATACTTATAATATTACGTCAAATACAAATCATGTCTAATCAGTGCCTGCAAACAGACGCAAGAACAAACATTTTAGAAGTGAATAACTGTATTTATTAGAGATGTTAACAAGGCATGCACTTAGAAATAAAGATCACTTTTAATTCAGACAGTTCTAATAGCTAATTAAATAGCGTAACTTCCTGTAACAATGAAGCAGAAAGCAAACATTTTAGATTGACAAACTGAAATCACGGTCTTTGTTCCAAATTACCAGGGTAAAAAAATGCAGCATGGAGGCAGGTCTTATATTTGGGACAGAAAGTATAATCAAAAAGAAAAGAGAAAAAATACAGAGCTCAGGCTGGGAGAGTCAAACTGAAGCACGGGCTGATAATGATGAGCAAGTGCTGCTTTTCCTGTAGCTCATGAAAGAGCTGGGAAGTTTCTAAGGGGCAGGTGGGTGCTGGGGTGCAAACACATG